>NC_092708.1:82113388-82413388 GCF_047496885.1 Scyliorhinus torazame | reverse complement strand
TTAGCCTTCCCCCAATTTAGCACATTCACCCTAGGACCACTCTTATCCTTGTCCACCAGCACTTTAAAACTTACTGAATTGTGGTCACTGTTCCCGAAATGCTCCCCTACTGAAACTTCTACCACCTGGCCGGGCTCATTCCCCAATATCAGGTCCAGTACAGCCCCTTCCCTAGTTGGACTGTCTACATATTATTTTAAGAAGCCCTCATGGATGCTCCTTACAAACTCTGCTCCGTCTAAGCCACTGGCACTAAGTGAGTCCCAGTCAATATTGGGGCAGTTGAAGTGTCCCATCACAACAACCCTGTTGTTTTTACTCTTTTCCAAAATCTGTCTACCTATCTGCTCCTCTATCTCCCGCTGGCTGTTGGGAGGCCTGTAATAAACCCCCAACATTGTGACTGCACCCTTCTTATTCCTGATCTCTACCCATATAGCCTCACTGCCCTCTGAAGTGTCCTCCCGTAGTACAGCTGTGATATTCTCCCTAACCAGTAGGGCAACTCCGCCACCCCTTTTACATCCCCCTCTATCCCGCCTGAAACATCTAAATCCTGGAACGTTTAGCTGCCAATCCTGCCCTTCCCTCAACCAGGTCTCTGTCATGGCAACAGCATCATAGTTCCAAGTACTAATCCAAGCTCTAAGTTCATCTGCCTTACCCGTAATACTTTTGCATTAAAACATATGCACTTTAGGCCACCAAACCCGCTGTGTTCAGCAACTTCTCCCTGTCTGCTCTGCCTCAGAGCCATACTGGCCCTATTCCCTAGTTCTCCCTCAATACCCTCACCTTCTGACCTATTGCTCCCATGCCCACCCCCCTGCCATATTAGTTTAAACCCATTGTATTATGTTGGTGCCCTCGTGGGCTCTGCCCCTGGCTCCGCCCCCTCGGGGGAGGTAGAGAGTTCTGTAGGCGGCACTCAGTACAGAGCAGTCATAGGCAGGCACAGTTCTAGCTGATTAAAACCACTGTTCACTTCAACTCTCTGTCTCGTGTGAATTGATGGTCGCATCAATTTAATCAGCTACAATATCACTATGGAAGCCGTCCTCAAACCTGATCAACTGGAACTCGACCCACAGGCAGCTGAAGCCAAAGGAATTTTGTCGCACTGGCTCTGCTGTTTTGAGGCCTACCTCACCACCTCCTCCTCGCCTACTGTCACCGAGGAACAGAAACTGAGTCTCCTCCACGCCCGGGTGAGCCACAGAATCACCGTGCAGATCGAGGAAGAGACCACATATATAGATGCGGTCGCGATCCTCAAAAGGCAGTACGTGAGGCCGGTGAACAAAATGTTTGCGCGGCATCTCCTCACCATGCGTCGTCAACACCCTGGGGAATCGCCGGAGGAATACCTACGCGACCTGAAGTTACTCGCTAGAAATTGCATCCACAAGGACGTCACAGCCTCGCAGCACTTGGAACTCACCATCCGGGACACCGATGTGGCTGGAGTGCGGTCAAACTACGTCAGACAGCGCCTGTTCGAAAAGGGCGCCCTCGACCTAGAAGAGACAGTAAAACTATCCGCCTCCTTAGAAGTAGCTTTCCAGAGCCTCAATGCTGTCCCCTCCGACCACGCGGTCCCCTTGGGGACACCCGATCAGAGGGTGCCCCTGGCCTGTGCCGCGTGGCTGCCCGCCCAACTCGGGGGGGCTGCCCTGCTATTTCTGCGGCCAGAACCAGCACCTCAGGCAGAGTTGCCCGCCTCGGAACGCGACCTGTAGCGACTGTGGCAAGAAAGGACACTTTGCCAAAGTCTGCCTGGCCAGATCCAAAACTCCTAAATCACAGGCCCGATTTTCAGATTCACAGGCCCTCAGACCCCGCACCATGGCTGCGTGCCTGCCGGTACCACCCCCTTCGGACACGTCATCAGCCTCGTGCTGTCTGTGGGGGCAGCCATCTCTAACCCAACCCAGCACGTGCGACTCATGGGGGCCGCCATCGTGGCCGCCATTTTCAACGCCGCCCGACACGTGCGACCGATGGGGGCAACCATCTTGGGACCACCCCACCACCTCCGACCACGCCGGCTACCCGCAGCTCGGTGCTGTCACCCTCGACCAGTCACGAGCCAAGCACCTCAGGAACTCGATGATGACCGTACGAGTCAATAGGCACGAAACGCCCTGCCTGTTTGACTCTGGGAGCACGGAGAGCTTTGTACATCCAGACACGGTAAGGCGCTGTTCTCTCCAAATTTCCCCCGCATTCCAAACAATCTCCCTCGCTTCCGGATCACATTCGGTGTAGATCCGGGGGTACTGTGTCGTGAACCTCACGATACTGGGCGCCGAGTATGCCAATTAAAACTATATGTCTTCCCCGACCTTTGCACTCCTCTCCTGTTGGGACTGGACTTCCAGTGCAACCTCAGGAGCCTGACCCTGAAGTTCGGCGGGCCCTACCCCCTCTCACTGTATGTAGCCTCGCGACCGTTAAGGTCGACCCTCCCTCGCTCTTCGCGAACCTCACCGCCGACTGTAAACCCGTCGCCACCAGGAGCAGGCGGTACAGTTTCCAGGACAAGACTTTTATCAAGTCAGAGGACCAGCGGCTCTGGAGGGAGGGGATCATCGAGGCCAGTAATAGCCCTGGAGAGCCCAGGTGGTGGTCGTCAGGACCGGGGAAGAGAACTGGATGGTTGTAGATTATAACCAAACCATAAACCAGCATACGCAACTTGATGTGTACCCCCTTCCCCGGATAGCGGACATGGTTAATCAGATTGCACACTACCGGATATTCTCCACGGTAGATCTGAAGTCCGCATACCACCAGCTCCCTATCCGCCCGGAAGATCGCCACTACGCGGCCTTTGAGGCAGACGGCCGCCTCTTCCACTTCCTCCGGGTCCCCTTCGGCGTCACCAACGGGGTCTCGGTCTGCCAAAGAACGATGGACCGAATGGTGGACCAGTATGGGCTGCGGGCCACATTTCCGTACTTGGACAACGTCACCATCTGCGGCCATGATCAGCAGGACCACGACGCCAACCTTCAGAAATGTCTCCAAACCACCCAAGCCCTCAATCTCACCTATAACAAGGAGAAATGCGTTTTCTGCACAACCCGACTGACCATCCTCGGCTATGTCGTGGAAAACGGAGTCCTAGGGCCCGACCCCGACCGCATATGCCCCCTCCTGCACTCCCCCTCCCCCACTGCCCCAAGACCCTGAAAAGATGCCTTGGGTTCTTTTCGTATTATGCCCAGTGGGTCCCCAACTATGCGGACAAAGCCCGCCCACTGATCAAAGCCACCACCTTCCCCCTGACGGCTGAGGCCCGCCAGGCCTTCAGCCGCATCAAGGCAGATATTGCCAAAGCCGCGATGCGCGCGTTGAACGAGTCCATCCCCTTCCAAGTGGAGAGCGAAGCGTCAGAGGTCGCCCTCGCCGTTACCCTTAACCAGGCAGGCACGCCCGTAGTCTTTTTTTCCCGTACCCTCAACGCCTCCGAGATTTGACACTCCTCAGTCGAAAAAGAAGCTCAAGCCATTGTGGAAGCTGTGCGGCATTGGAGGCACTACTCCGCTGGTAGGAGGTTCACCCTCATCACCGACCAATGGTCGGTAGCCTTCATGTTCAACAATGCACAGCAGGGCAAGATCAAGAACGATAAAATCTTGAGTTGGAGGATTGAAATCTCCACCTATAACTACGACATTGTATATCGTCCAGGGAAGCTCAACGAGCCCCCAGATGCCCTGTCCCGCGGCACATGCGCTAGCGTGCAAGATAACCGACTCCGGGCCATCCACAACCACCTCTGCAACCCGGGGATCACCCGGTTTCTCCACTACATCAAGACCCGCAACCTGCCCTACTCCACCGAGGAGGTCAGGGCTATGACCGTTTTTCCCTCGCCCGGTCTGTGGCTTTCCTGGCCATTCTTTCCCCGTCTTACCCTGTACTTTTCCTGATTGCCACTCCGCCTTCCCTCTGCCGCTACCCTCGTAAAGCGGTCTCTCAGGAGGTGACTTGCCGTTTGTCGCTCAGGATGTGTTCGGGAGGGGTGGAGTGTAGGTACCTCTCTTCCTCCTCCTCCCGTGTCAACTCCTTGCCACGTTGCCGTTCCTTGCCGTGGGCTCCTTATCGTTTCCCCTGTTGTCGCTGCTCCAGCCCACACTCTGCGATGAACTTGTCCGCCTCGGCTGGGGCTGTGAAGAAATGTTCCTTGACCTGATGCGTGACCCAGAGCTTGGCTGGGTACAGCATACGAAAGCGTACGCCGTTCTTGTGCAGCGCGGCCTTTTCTCTATTAAATTCCGCCCGGCACTTGGCCAGGTCAGCCCCAATGTCATGATAGATTCTGCTTCTGTGTCCTTCCCAACGACAGTTCTTGGATTGCCTGGCCCAGCGCAGGATTCTCTCCCAGCCCTGGTACCCGTGCAGTTTGGCTATTACTGCCCTTGGTTGATCCCTGGCTTTGGGCTTCGGTCGCATCGACCGGTGTGCCCTGTCTATTTCTGGTGGGTTGGGGAAAGTCTCCCTTCCCACCAGGTTACCCTGGGCCACAAAGTCTGTGGGGTCCTTGCCCTTGGTACCCTCCAGTATGCCCACGATCTGCACGTTTTGCCTTCTTGAACGGTTCTCTTGATCCTCAATTTTTCCCCTCAGAATGCCCTGTGTCGCGACTAACCGCTCCACCTCTCTCTCCAGTGCCACGATCTGATCACTCTGGTCGGTTGCGGCTTTCTCCAAGTTCTTGATCATTGCTTCTTGGGCCTCCAGTCTCTTTTCCGCTCTGTCCAGGGCGAGCTGTATCTGTGCCAAGGTTTCGGCCATTGCATCCTTCACTGCAGTCTGGATATCTGTTGTTGTCTCCTGCCAGTGTTCCCTCAGTGCTTCCGAGAAGAATGCCATCCAGCTCCCCCCCCTGGTGAGGGAGAGCTTTGTGAGTGGCTGGTCTGCCCTTCTCCCTCTGGCAAAACGTGAGCTCTTCCCCCTCCTGTGCTGATCGGCACGTCCGATTGTCTGTGTTCCAGGCCCCTTCCACCCCTGCACTGTTTTTTTCTGGACCTTTTTATCCTCTCCTTTCCCCCCTAATTTGCTAAGGTTGGGGCAAAGAATTGCTGAGTTTTCTGGCGAGTTTTCAATAAAAAGTGGTTATTTTGCAAGTCTGCGGAAGGAGGGCCACTTGACGTGCAACTGCTCAGCTCATTGTCGTCACCAGAAGTCCTCATATGCCCTTTCATGATCTCAATCTCTTCACTTATTTCTGCAATGTCAAGGCGTTTTCTGTTGAAACTCATGCCCCATATCCTCCAACCGTTAGCTCCACTATGCTTCTCTGTCATCCCTTATGTGTTTTCAGTCCACTCCCCTCCAAAATTTCCTGCTCCGGGGTCACATATAATCCCTGGCCATGGCATTAGGCTGGTAAGCGTAGGTTGGTGAGATTAATCATAACTTTTACATGTTCATATCCAAGTATTATTGTCACTGATTCGTCAATGGGGGTCAGGACTAACCCATGTCCCATAGATTTGTTCAGCACATTCGGGCCTGCGGGTTTTCTGATCTGTCATTTTAAAAAACAATGTCATCTTGCCTGGGGGCAAGGGTCTTTCGTCCCAGCTTCCCTTATTGTGGTGTTCTTTGTGTTGCTTATTTCAGGATAGTTGGCGTAGTGTTCACAAGGACCACAAAATAGCTATAAATTTATTAACACTATTAATTTGGATTCAACATGTACTTCCAAAGAATACACAGTTGATTATTAACATTTAAACTACACTCATCTACAGCTAATCTCTATACTGGTTTAAACTGTGATCTGCCCTCACTCACACTATCTGACTCTCTCGCCTGCACATACACTCCCACAAGGCTTAGCATCACTGCCTTATATACTTGTAACAGTAGCTCCCTCTTGTAGTTACTCTCAACACTTCATTAACCCTTGCAGTTCTTACAGTTATGATACTACCACAACCCCTTCCTTTGTAAAATAAAATTATTATAACTTTGGTTCTGATATTTTCTTTCACCATTACATTTCAGGTGTGAATCTGACTATTAGCTAGTATTCATCATAAACTTGTTATAATTTTGTACATTAATTCGTAAATAACTGTTACATCACTTAAATGATAAAATGATTAGCTGTACAGTCATCACAAATTAAGTCTTTCAGGCGGTCTTCTTCTTATGGACCTTCTTAATGGCGTCTTCAAGGTATTCAATTGCTCTGCCATATCTTCTTGCTGTGTCTGTGTCAAGCAAGGATTGGGAAAGTCCATGTCCTTGAAGATGTTATCTGGGGGATTAACATTCTGAGGTTGATATTTAGCACTATGTTTGATTCGCAATAGAGCTTTTCATGTTTTTCCTGAACAGAGATCCTTGTTCAGTTTTGACAAAGTACGACCTTGGTGCGACTTGTCTCAGAACCTTTGCAACGTGGTGCCATCCTCCTTCAGGATTCTGAATCTGTACGAAGTCACCTTCTTGAAGTTCAGACAGAGGTTTGGTTCGTTTACCATCGTCCTCTTTTTCTTTGATGTGATACGTTTGTGTATCTCTTGATTATCCATTTCTGGAATGGTTATCTCAGGTAATGTGCAAAGTCATCTACCCATTAGCATCTGAGCAGGTAATAATCTAGTTGACAGTGGTGTTGGTCTGTATGATAACAATGCCAACGATAGATATTGATTATCATCAATCGCTTTGTGGAACAATTTCTTTATTATTCCTACTCCTTTCTCTGCTTTGCCATTTGACTGAGGATAACATGGGCAAGAAGTAATGTGATTGAAGTTGTATTGTTCTGCAAACTGTCCATTCCCAGCTTCAGAAACACGGACCATTGTCAGAGACAATATTTAAAGGTATCCCATGGCGTGCAAAAATTGATTTTGTTGCCCTTATGGCAGACCTTGCTTTCGAATCATTCAGCATCATCACCTCTGGCTAGTTGGAGTAATAGTCTATGACAACCAAATAGTCACGACCTTGGAAATAAAACAAATCCATGCCCACTTTGTCCCGTGGACTGGTGACGATTTCCATCTCTTTCACGCTTTCTCTCCTCCGTATTGGCTGATGCATCTGGCAGATTGTGCATTCTTTACATACTGATCAACATCTTTGTTGATTCCCGGCCAATATACCGATTGTCCCTCGTGAATCTGCTGCAGAATTCCTAAACGTAAACTGGCAGGAATCACTATCCTATCTCCCTTGAGTAGGAAACCATCTATTACAGAAAGATCATCTCTTATATCTCAAAAGGCAGATCGACATCCGGTAGGCCATCCTTCTTTTAGGTATTTCTTCACCTTCTGGAATGTCAAATCTGGAGAGTCAGAATGAAGGAGGGAGATAGAGAACCTAGTGGAGTGGTGGAGCGACAACAATCTATCTCTCAATGCCAGCAAAACTAAAGAGCTGGTCATTGACTTCAGAAAGTAAAGTACTGTACACACCCCTGTCAGCATCAACGGGGCCGAGGTGGAGATGGTTAGCAGCTTCAAATTCCTAGGGGTACACATCACCAAAAATCTGTCCTGGTCCACCCACGTCGACGCTACACCAAGAAAGCACAATAGCGCCTATACTTCCTCAGGAAACTAAGGAAATTTGGCATGTCCACATTAACTCTCACCAACTTTTACAGATGCACAATAGAAAGCATCCTATCTGGCTGCATCACAACCTGGTATGGCAACTGCTTGGCCCAAGACCGCAAGAAACTTCAGAGAGTCGTGAACACAGTCCAGTCCATCACACGAACCTGCCTCCCACCCAATGACTCCATCTACACCTCCCGCTGCCTTGGGAAAGCAGGCAGCATAATAAAAGATCCCTCCCACCCGGCTTACTCACGCTTCCAACTTCTTCCATCGGACAGGAGATACAAAAGTCTGAGAACACGCACAAACAGACTCAAAAACAGTTTCTTGCCGCTGTTACCAGACTCCTAAATGACCCTCTTATGGACTGACCTGATTAACACTACACCCCTATATGCTTCACCCATGCCGATGTTTATGTAGTTACATTGTGTACCTTGTGTTGCCCTATTATAGGCCAGTGAGCTTAACTTCGGTAGTAGGGAAGATGCTGGAATCTATCATCAAGGAAGAAATAGCGAGGCATCTGGATGGAAATTGTCCCATTGGGCAGATGCAGCATGGGTTCATAAATGGCCGTCATGCCTAACTAATTTGGTGGAATTTTTTGAGGCCATTACCAGTGCGGTAGATAACGGGGAACCAATGGATGTGGTATATCTGGATTTCCAGAAAGCCTTTGACAAAGTGCCACACAAAAGGTTGTCGCATAAGATAAAGGTGCATGGCATTAAGGGTAAAGTAGTAGCATGGATAGAGGATTGGTTAATTAATAGAAAGCAAAGAGTGGGGATTAATGGGTGTTTCTCTGGTTGGCAATCAGTAGCTAGTGGTGTCCCTCAGGGTTCAGTGTTGGGCCCACAATTGTTCACAATTTACATAGATGATTTGGAGTTGGGGACCAAGGGCAATGTGTCCAAGTTTGCAGATGACACTAAGATGAGTGGTAAAGCAAAATGTGCAGAGGATACTGGAAGTCTGCAGAGGGATTTGGATAGGTTAAGTGAATGGGCTAGGGTCTGGCAGATGGAATACAATGTTGACAAATGTGAGGTTATCCATTTTGGTAGGAATAACAGTAAAAGGGATTATTATTTAAATGATAAAATATTAAAACATGCTGCTGTGCAGAGAGACCTGGGTGTGCTAGTGCACGAGTTGCAAAAAGTTGGTTTACAGGTGCAACAGGTGATTAAGAAAGCGAATGGAATTTTGTCGTTCATTGCTAGAGGGATGGAGTTTAAGACCAGGGAGGTTATGATGCAATTGTATAAGGTGTTAATGAGGCCACACCTGGAGTATTGTGTTCAGTTTTGTCTCCTTACTTGAGAAAGGACGTACTGGCACTGGAGGGTGTGCAGAGGAGATTCACTAGGTTAATCCCAGAGCTGAAGCGGTTGGATTACGAGGAGAGGTTGAGTAGACTCTGACTGTACTCGTTGGAATTTAGAAGGATGAGGGGGGATCTTATAGAAACATATAAAATTATGAAGGGAATAGATGGGATAGATGCGGGCAGGTTGTTTCCACTGGCAGGTGAAAGCAGAACTAGGGGGAATAGCCTCAAAATAAGGGGAAGTAGATTTAGGACTGAGTTTAGGAGGAACTTCTTCACCCAAAGGGTTGTGAATCTCTGGAATTCCTTGCCCAGTGAAGCAGTAGAGGCTCCTTCATTCAATGTTTTTAAGATAAAGATAGATAGATTCTTGAAGAATTAAGGGATTAAGGGTTATGGTGTTCGGGCCGGAAAGTGGAGTTGAGTCCACAGAAGATCAGCCATGATCTCATTGAATGGCGGAGCAGGCTCGAGGGGCCAGATGGCCTACTCCTGCTCCTAGTTCTTATATTCTTATTATGTATTTTCTTTTTGTTTTATTTTATTTTAATGTACTTAATTATGTTGAGCTGCTCGGAGAAAAATACTTTTCCTGTAACTTGATACACGTGACAGTAAACCAATCCACTCCAAATCCTTTTCAGTTTCGGCTTTGATTATGCGTAGTTTTCGGTCAGACACTGGTAGTATCCCGGTAAAGAAAGAGGGTTGAGATTCCGCTGTTTGGACTTTCTCTGGTGTTGATGTTTCAGCATCAACGGTTGCCCTGGATAAGGTATCTGCCACAACTAGGTCTTTCCCTGGTGTGCAAGCCAGCTCTAAATCATATCGTCTGAGCTTCATCATCATCCGCTGTAACCGCGGAGACATCTCATTTAGGTATTTTCCTATGATATTTACCAACGGCCTGTGATCCGTTTTGCCGATGAAATAAGACCATAAGACATAGGAGTGGAAGTAAGGCCATTCGGTCCATCGAGTTCACTCCACCATTCAATCATGGCTGATTTCAACTCCATTTACCCGCTCTCTCTCCATAGCCCTTAATTCCTCGAGCAATCAAGAATTTATCAACTTCTGTCTTAAAGACACTCAATGTCCCGGCCTCCACCGCCCTCTGTGGCAATGAATTCCACAGACCCACCACTCTCTGGCTGAAGAAATTTCTCCTCATCTCTGTTCTAAAGTGACTCCCTTTTATTCTAAGGCTATGCCCCCGGGTCCTAGTCTCCCCTGCTAATGGAAACAACTTCCCTACATCCACCCTATCTAAGCCATTCATTATCTTGTAAGTTTCTATTAGATCTCCCCTCAACCTCCTAAACTCCAATGAATATAATCCCAGGATCCTCAGACGTTCATCGTATGTTAGGCCTACCATTCCTGGGATCATCCGTGTGAATCTCCGCTGGACCCGCTCCAGTGCCAGTATGTCCTTCCTGAGGTGTGGGGCCCAAAATTGCTCACAGTATTCTAAATGGGGCCTAACTAATGCTTTATAAAGCTTCAGAAGTACATCCCTGCTTTTATATTCCAAGCCTCTTGAGATGAATGACAACATTGCATTTGCTTTCTTAATTACGGACTCAACCTGCAAGTTTACCTTTAGAGAATCCTGGACTAGGACTCCCAAGTCCCTTTGCACTTCAGCATTATGAAATTTGTCACCGTTTAGAAAATAGTCCATGCCTCTATTCTTTTTTCCAAAGTGCAAGACCTCGCACTTGCCCACGTTGAATTTCATCAGCCATTTCTTGGACCACTCTCCTAAACTGTCTAAATCTTTCTGCAGCCTCCCCACCTCCTCCATACTACCTGCCCCTCCACCTATCTTTGTATCATCGGCAAACTTAGCCAGAATGCCCCCAGTCCCGTCATCTAGATCGTTAATATATAAGGAGAACAGCTGTGGCACAAAACACTGAACCCTGCGGGACACCACTCGTCACCGGTTGCCATTCCGAAAAGAACCTTTTATCCCAACTCTCTGCCTTCTGCCTGACAGCCAATCGTCAATCCATGTTAGTACCTTTCCTCGAATACCATGGGCCCTTATTTTACTCAGCAGTCTCCCGTGAGGCACCTTATCAAAGGCCTTTTGGAAGTCAAGATAGATAACATCCATTGGCTCTCCTTGGTCTAACCTATTTGTTATCTCTTCAAAGAACTCTAACAGGTTTGTCAGGCACGACCTCCCCTTACTAAATCCATGCTGACTTGTCCTAATCCGACCCTGCACTTCCAAGAATTTAGAAATCTCATCCTTAACAATGGATTCTAGAATCTTGCCAACAACTGAGGTTAGGCTAATTGGCCTATAATTTTCCATCTTTTTCCTTGTTCCCTTCTTGAACAGGGGGGTTACAACAGCGATTTTCCAATCCTCTGGGACTTTCCCTGACTCCAGTGACTTTTGAAAGATCATAACTAACGCCTCCACTATTTCTTCAGCTATCTCCTTTAGAACTCTAGGATGTAGCCCATCTGGGCCCAGAGATTTATCAATTTTTAGACCTTTTAGTTTCTCTAGCACTTTCTCCTTTGTGATGGCTACCATATTCAACTCTGCCCCCTGACTCTCCGGAATTGTTGGGATATTACTCATGTCTTCTACTGTGAAGACTGACGCAAAGTACTTATTTAGTTCCTCAGCTATTTCCTTGTCTCCCATCACAAAATTACCAGCGTCATTTTGGAGCGGCCCAATGTCAACTTTTGCCTCCCGTTTGTTTTTAATGTATTTAAAGAAACTTTTACGATCATTCCTAATGTTACTGGCTAGCCTACCTTCATTTTTGATCCTCTCTTTCCTTATTTCTCTCTTTGTTATCCTCTGTTTGTTTTTGTAGCCTTCCCAATCTTCTGACTTCCCACTACTCTTTGCCACATTATAGGCTTTCTCTTTTGCTTTGATGCATTCCCTAACTTCCTTTGTCAGCCATGGCTGCCTAATCCCCCTCTGATAACCTTTCTTTTCTTTGGGATGAACCTCTGTACTGTGTCCTCAATTACTCCCAGAAACTCCTGCCATTGCTGTCCTACTGTCTTTCCCACTAGGCTCTGCTCCCAGTCGATTTTCGTCAGTTCCTCCCTCATGCCCCTGTAGTTACTTTTATTTAACTGTAACACCTTTACATCTGATTCTACCTTCTTTCTTTCAAATTGGAGATTGAATTCGACCATATTATGATCACTGCCTCCTAAGTGTTCCCTTACTTTAAGATCTTTTACCAAGTCTGGCTCATTACATAACACTAAGTCCAGAATGGCCTGGTCCCTCGTGGGCTCCATCACAAGCTGTTCCAAAAAGCCCTCCTGTAAACATTCAATGAATTCCCTTTCCTTGGGTCCACTGGCAGCATTATTTACCCAGTCCACCTGCATATTGAAGTCCCCCATGATCACTGTGACTTTGCCTTTCTGACATGCACTTTCTATTTCGTGGTGCATTTTGTGCCCCCGGTCCTGACCACTGTTAGGAGGCCTGTACATAACTCCCATTATGGTTTTTTTGCCTTTGTGGTTCCTCAACTCTACCCACACAGACTCCACATCATCTGACCCTATGTCGTTTAGTGCTCTTGATTTAATTTCATCCCTAATTAACAGGGCAACCCCGCCCCCTCTGCCCACCTCTCTGTCTTTTCGATAGGTTGTGAATCCCTGGATGTTTAAATGCCAGTCCTGAACCCCCTGCAACCATGTCTCTGTGATGCCTACCACATCATACCTGCCAGTCACAATCTGGGCCACAAGCTCATCTACCTTGTTCCGTACACTGCGCGCATTTAAATATAGCACCTTTAATTCTCTATTGACCGTCCCTTTTTGTTTTCTTAGTGTGGTGGACCTTGGTTTACTGAGCCGTTCCATACACTGTGTCATATTTTGTGGGATGGGGACAATTGTAACCACTCTTGAGTTTTGTCTGTTCGTGTATTTTGTATTCCTAAGCAGCTACGCTCCCCACTGATTACTTCACCTCTTGGGTCCCTGACTTTCCCTTCCCCCCCCAATCTCTAGTTTAGAAATGCTGCGGGCCATATACATAGTTGTGAAATTTTGTGACGCCTATTACGAGGCCAAGGCATTCTTTTTCAATTTGCGTGTATCTCTGCTCTGTGGGAGTCATTGATCAAGATGCATACGCAATTGGTGTCCAATTCTTGTGGTCATCCTTCTGTCGGAAGACTGCGCTAATGCCCGGTTTGCTGGTGTCAGTGGAGATCTTCATCTCTCTCGTGGAGTCACAGAATGTTAACAGTGGAGCAGTGGTCAGGGCGGACTTCATATCCTGCCACTCCGCTGCATGCTCAGACGTCCATTCAAATTCAACATTTTTCTTTATGTGATTCCTTAGAGCCCGTGTGCGATTTGATAAGTTGGGAATGAACTTCCCCATAAAGTTCATCACACCAAGCATTCGCAGAATTGTCTTCTTCTCCGTCGGAACTGACATTTTCCCAATGGCTTTGATCTTGACTGGATCCGGTTGCATTCCTTCTTGTGATATTATGTCCCCCCAAAATTTTAACTTGTGGATGCCAAACTGACAATTGTCATGATTCAATTTGAGACCATAGTGCTGAACTCTGTCACTTTCTTGAGCTGGTTCAGATGCTGTTCTGGGATGTTGGACCAGATGATGATGTCATCCATGTATACCCGTACCCCCTGGAATCCCCTCGATAACAGTCTCCATGGCCCGATGAAATATCTCCAATGCCGATATTATACCAAACAGTAGCCGATTAAAACAGTACCTTCTGAAAGGCGTATTAAATGTGTATAGCTACGGCTTGCAACGTCCAGTTTGAGCTGCCAAAAACCCCTGGATGCGCCCAACGTTGTGAATAGCTTTGTATTAGCCATTTCAGAAGTGATTTCTTCCCTCTTGGATATTTGGTAGTGTTCCCTCATAATGTTGGCATTCAGGTCTTTTGGATCAATACAGATCTGTAGGTCTCCGTTGGTTTTGTGCATGCAGACCATTGAACTGACCCAGTCCATCGGTTGCATGACCATGGAGATGACATCCCGTTGTTGCATGCGTTCAAGCTCAGTTTTGAGCTGCTCTTTTAATGGAGCTGGCACTCACCATGGTACATGTATCACCGGTTTGACATCCTTTTTTAACTTAATCGAATAAGTAAAGGGTAAGGTGCCCAGCCCCGAGAAGACATGAGCATACCTGTCCAAGAGTTTCCCAATGTCAACCTGCAGCATATCTGTCACTCTGTCGGTTGTATTAATATGCTTTACCAGGTTTAATTTTTCACAAGCATCCACCCCAATTAATGATGGTTTCTCCTCCTCTACTATCTCAAAGTCCCCATTTCTAACAGCAAGACGGCAGGGTCCTCTTGTGACTATTGTGTTACCGTTGTAATCTGTCAGCCGACAAGTAGATTGCTTTTTCAGTGGTGTCTTATAAGCTTGTCTTAAATATATTTCTGTGATGATATTTGCGTGTGCTCCAGTATCAATTTTAAATGATATTTGTTGGCCATTAATTTCTAATGATACAGTCCATTCCTTAATTATCTTCCAGAGCTCTTGTACTGGTCTATCATTGCCATCTAGTAGATTAATCCTCGTGACTGCTTCAATCATGAAAGTATCAGTAAGACTTCCGGTGACGGCGGGCGGGAGGCGGCCGCACAATGGAGGGCTCCCGGTCGGCAACGGCATTTTCGGGGCTTTAAGCCCGGTCCCAGGGTCCGCGGAGGCGGCAGAAGAAGGGAGAAGGCACGGAGGAGGCACAGTGAAGACACAGGAGGAAAAAAGGAACAGAGAAAAATGTTGAGGGTGAGCAAGAAAACGGCCGAAAAAAAAACAGCTGGAGGTCCGTCGGGGAGTGGAAAGGTCACCGCGGGGTCACCAGGGAAAATGGAGGCTGGAGCACCAGGGAAGGCCGCACTGCTTACGGCTGAAGAAATAACTAAGGTGATGGCTGCGGAATTTGAAAAGCAGTTGGCGCAGATTGCGAAATGCATGGAGACGGTGAGGAAGGAGATGAGGGAGGTTTTGAGTGTGCTGGTGGAGGAGGTGGTTTCTCCAGTGAGGACGGAGGTGGCGAGTGCAGTGGCGGAGGTGCGAGAGCAAGGGGAGGCGCTGAAGGAAGTGGAGGAGATGTTATTGCAGCACGGTGATCAACTTGCCTCGATGGGGAAAGAGATGCGGAAAGTGATGGATACTAACAAGGATCTGCGAGGAAAAATGGAAGACCTGGAAAACAGATCCAGGTGACAGAATTTGAGGATTGTGGGGCTGCCCGAAGGAGTTGAAGGACCGAAGCCGACTGAGTACTTTGCCGCGATGCTGGCAAAATTATTGGGGGAGGGGGAGGATCCTCCCGATATGAATTGAATCGGGCTCATCGATCGTGGAGGCCTATACCAAAGGTGAGTGAGCCGCCAAGGGCAGTGACTCTGTGCTTCCGTAGGTACAGGGTGAAGGAGAAGGTCCTGAGCTGGGCCAAGCAGAAGCGGGTGGTGCAGTGGGCTGGAGCTGGTATACGTGTATACCAGGACTTTACGGTGGAGCTGGCAAGTAGGCGGGCTGCCTTCAACCGGGTGAAGAGGGCACTGTACATTAGCAAGGTGCGATGCGGCATTGTATATCCAGCGAAGCGGAGGGTGACTTACAAGCTCAGGGACTTTTATTTTGGAACGGCGGAAGCAGCGGAGGAGTTTGCGAAAGCAGAAGGACTGTGGCAGAACTGACAAATTGAGGAATGGCCACGTGCCGATGTAACCTCATGACTGTATTTTCTTCTTTTTTATCACTGCGCGCGAGTGTAGAGATTAAAGGAGCCAATGTGGTATATATTTGGACAAGGGAAGGGACGGGACTTTCACTCGAAACGAGAGTTCTTTGGGGTGTAGGCGGATATGCGGGGTTTGTGTGCTAAAAGGGGATCTTTGGGCTTTCCTAGGGCCGGGCAAGTGGGAAAGGGACCCGGGCGGGGGCCTCCACGCTGGCCGGTTTAAGCCGGCCAGTGAACGGGAGTGAGGTGGGGGGAGGGGCTGCGGCCATCGGAGCCTGGCAGAACAGGGTCCGAGTGGTCTAGCCGGGGTGGAAAGTTGGGGGGAAGGAACCGAGGTTGGGAGGAGGAGTTTTACAAGAGGCAGTGGACAGGAGGAGCTGGAGACCTGCGGTTGCGGGGGGGGGGGGGGGGGGGGGGGAAGAGCTGTGTAAGATTAAGGGTGACTACGGGTAATCCCTGATTCCTTTTTGCCATTTGTTTATGTAAACATGCGGGTTGAGGTTTGGGGGTTGGTGGGTAGATGGGAGCGTTGTTACTATGGGGACTGACATATCTTGCTGATTATTGTTGATGGATGTAAATGTGGGAGAAAATGTGTAAAAAGGAGGAGAATTTTTAAAAAAAGAAAAAAAAAAGAAAGTATCAGTAAGTGTGAAAGGTTGGCAATTAAGATATTGGATTTTTTTTCTTCACTATTAACACTTTGGATCTGTCTGAAATCACTGTAGGACTTTTAAAATTTGGTTACTGGAGAAATTGCTGAGAAATGACACTGTGCTGCAAAGTGGTTCAACTTGCAACAATTGGAACATTGTTTGCCTTTTGGCGGACAATTTTTTTTACTGTGGGCATGGCCACAGCGTGTGCACGTAATCACGTTCGTGACTTCACTCTCAAAATGGCTGCCAGCCATTGTACGCAGTTTTCTTTGCTGTAATACAGCATTAATGTTGTCTACCATATTTCCCGATTTTGCGTTCTTCTTTTGCCACAAACTCTGCATATTCAGTCGATGCCTGTTCACTGGCCTTGCACATATTAATCGCGTCTTCAAGCGGTAAAATCGGTCGCCTTAGCATTTTCTTGTGCAACCATGTGTCATTTATCCCCCAAAAAACTTGATCATGCAGCATGGAATCAGATGCTGAGGAAAAGTTACAGGACTGCGCTCACAACTTTAAAGCAGTTATGAAAGAATCCACCCACTCACCTCTTACCTGCAGCCTTTTCTGAATACAACATCGTGGGCCGAAGGGCCTGTTCTGTGCTGTAAATCCTATGATAATCTATGATAATCTATGTAGCGCTCATTCACCTGCTTCTTACAGTGTGTATTGCACTTTTGTAGCACCAAGTTGTATTTAGTTTAATCCTCATCAGCACTGAATTCAAACAAATTATAAATTTCTAATGCTTGTGGTCCAGCCAAATTTAATAGGAGTGCTATTCTCCTTTGGTCGGAGGCACTTTCAAGCGCAGAGGTCGAAAGGAAAACTTCAAACTGCTGTTCAAAGAATGCCCAGTTTTGGCATAGTTTACCATTTGTCCTGAAGTGGTCAGGCTTTTTGAGACCCTCCATCTTCCGATTAGTCTTCATTGTAGATTTTCTGAGTTTTGTAGCTTCTGGATTGTTTCTTCAATCGCGTTATGCTAATTTTTCCTAATCTAACTGTTGCTTACTAATAGAAATAGACTCCTGTGGTGTTCTATGTGATGCTTATTTCAGGATGGTTGGAGTAGTGTTCACAAAGCCCACAAAATAGCTTGAACTTAAACAAAGCTAGAAATGTATTAACACTACTAATTTGGATTCGACACATACTCCTAAAGAATACACAGTTGATTATTAACATTTAAACTACACTCATCTACAGCTAATCTTAATACTGATATAAACTATGATCTGCTCTCACTCACACTATTTGTACTTCTGACTCTCTCTAGCTATCTCCTGCACACTGCCTCCCACAAGGCTTAGCATCACTGCCTTATATACTTGTAACTGTAGCTCCCTCTAGTGGCTACTCTCAATAATTCATTAACCCTTGCAGCTCTTACAGTTATGATAATACCACACTTGTTACCTGTAATTCCCTTGATCCTGGGTTCCTAATTAATAGAGGGCCTAAGTATTTCAGAAATGCAGGTAATTCATATCAGCTACCCCGCAGGAACATGTAGAGTCCCATTTGTACATACATCATAAGAAAATAAGAACTAGAAGCAGGAGTAGGCCATCTGGCCCCTCGAGCCTGCTCCACCATTCAATGAGATCGTGGCTGATCTTTTGTGGACTCAGCTCCACTTTCCGGCCCGAACACCATAACCCTTAATCCCTTTATTCTTCAAAAAACTATCTATCTTTATCTTAAAAACATTTAATGAAGCAGCCTCTACTGCTTCACTGGGCAAGGAATTCCATAGATTCACAACCCTTTGGGTGTAGAAGTTCCTCCTAAACTCAGTCCTAAATCTACTTCCCCTTATTTTGAGGCTATGCCCCCTAGTTCTGCTTTCACCCACCAGTGGAAACAACCTGCCCGCATCTATCCTGTCTATTCCCTTCATAATTTTATATGTTTCTATAAGATCCCCCCTCATCCTTCTAAATTCCAACGAGTACAGTCCAAGTCTACTCAACTTCTCCTCGTAATCCAACCCCTTCAGCTCTGGGATTAACCTAGTGAACCTCCTCTGCACACCCTCCAGTGCCAGTACGTCCTTTCTCAAGTAAGGAGACCAAAACTGAACACAATACTCCAGGTGTGGCCTCACTAACACCTTATACAATTGCATCATAATCTCCCTGGTCTTAAACTCCATCCCTCTGGTAATGAAGGACAAAATTCCATTTGCCTTCTGTTATAACCTGCCTGCTTACCATTGGCTGGGGACTAATGACAATCCCACAATCCTGTGGGAGTATGAGCTTCCCCAATGAGGGTGGCGGAGAAACCATTAGTAAACTCCAAGTATAAATAAAGCTGGCCAGTTTGGAATCAGCAGGAAGGAGAGTGCAGCAAGGGATGTTGCTGCTGCTGTTATATATATATATATGTTATTGTAAATAAATGTTATTACTTTGTATCCTTAAAACTCATGCTGGATTCTTCGTGGCCCTCACAAAACCTTCTTAATCACCTGTTGCACCTGTAAACCAACTTTTTGCGACTCATGCACCAGCACACCCAGGTCTCTCTGCACAGCAGCATGTTTTAATATTTTATCATTTAAATAATAATCCCTTTTGCTGTTATTCCTACCAAAATGATAACCTCACATTTGTCAACATTGTATTCCATCTGCCAGACCCTAGCCCATTCACTTAGCCTATCCAAATCCCTCTGCAGACTTCCAGTATCCTCTGCACTTTTTGCTTTATAATCATGAGTCCGGTAATAACAAAAACCTATACCACTCCTTCCCCTTACGTCACTCATGACATTTACAGCCTCCCGACGCACTCGTGTGACATTGGACCATTGGTTTATGTGTCAACGATGTCTGGTTCCGTCTGAGCCCATGTCGAGGAGGTTGATGTCGTGGTTGCAACCAGAGATGAAGTGGGGCCCCAAAGCGTGCTAGAAATAGGATCGTGCAGATATAAACAAATGCCTTTCGGTGCTGAGTTAGTAATTTATAATTCGCATCATCTCCAATCCTTCCTCGTCTGCATCCCCTCTGTGCCTTTGTTCCTTAGCCTTGGCTACTCTAGTGGCCCACCTACAAATCCAGGTGATTCCTATCACAAGTGCAGCAGCTACAAATGCCACGGCTACCCCCTGTTCCTTGGGTTCACTGACCCACCAGAGGTGTCTCTCAATCTTTGTGACTGTGGGACTACTTGTGAGGCTACGGTTGCAACTGTGTCCACTGCCGCCATCGCGGACAGGGTTTCCTGTCTTTTAGGGCACATGTTTGTCCGCCGATGATTACTTCATAGGGGCTACCCCATTGAACCCTTAGTCTCTTTTTACCTGTCATGAGTTTGACCATTACCCTGTCCCCCAGTGTTGGTAGTTTTGGGGTATGTTCTCCAGCAAGTTTCTCTATGCTGTTGTTTTGCGATTACCTGACCCTTAAGGACATGCAGGTGGTCTACCAGATCTTTCTTACATTGGAGTACAGTTCCTTTGTTTATCTTGAGTTCTGCCCCTCTGGTTATCACCTCTTCAGGGAGGCGCATTGCTTTTCCTGTCATTAACTCAAAAGGGGTTAGACCTGTTCCCCGGGCGGGGGTGGCTCTTTGTCGCAACAATATTGTGAGCAAGGCCCGTACCAAATTAATCCCTCCCTGCAATATAGCTTTGGCTAGGCTGTTTTTAATGTTCGGTTCATCCGCTCTACCATTCCTGAGCTCTGAGGATAGTATGGGATGTGGAATCTCTGCTGGATTCCTAAAACTTTACAGGCTTTCTTCAAAGCTTTTCCTGTGAAATGGGCCCCTTGGTCAGAATCCAGTTGGAGGGACCCCACCCACCTTGGTATTATTTAATTAGCCAATATAAAGCCATGGTGCTAGCGGTGGTGTCCTTACACAGGAATGCTTCCACCCATCAGGTGAATTGATCTATAACCACCAAACAATATGTTTTACCCTGTACCTGAGGCAAAGGCCCAGTAAAATCAAGTTGCAAATTGTCCTCGGGTCCCTTGGACCGGGGCTGACTTCCCATTTTAATCTTGCAGCGACGACCTGGTTCCACTAGGGTGTGTGGTGATGTTCCTGTGAACAAGGTTACATGCACTCAGCAGTGCAACCTCCTACTGATAGGTGGCGTCAGACATCAGTCATGTGACATCTGGCCACTGGGAGAAGATTGTAAGGCGTACACCAGGACAGTCGCACATAAGGATAGTTCCAGGAGAGTTTAGGTGACTCAGTCAATAAGGGCATTTAAAAGTTTATTGGATAAACATAGGGATGATAATGGTATAGTGTAGGTTAGATGGCTTTTGTTTCGGTGCAACATCGTGGGCCGAAGGGCCTGTACTGCGCTGTATTGTTCTATGTTCTATGTTCTATAACTTGGTCTATATAACATTCTGATTGTTACTTTATCACATGTACATCAACAAAACATCATTCTAGTTAAGTCACTAGCAGTTCTGTAGATTCATTGCAGAGACAAGATCATGGAACACAGCGTGGAACAGGAGTGTTGAAGATTTGACGGTAACAACAGAAAAGGCGAAGTTAAATTGGCCAAAGAACAAAAAAACAAAGAAAAAATAAAGTATTCTTCGACCAACCTGGTGAACTGCGACCATTGCCGACTGAACACAATAAAAGACATTGAAGTTTGAGATGGAAGGTTGAAAGGCATCCAACCAGCTTCAAGTATCGGGTAACGTAGACGAAAACTGGCACGTTTTCAAACAGCAGTTTAAACTCCATGTCTCAGCCCTTGGCCTGCAGGCATAGCCTGATGAAAGGCGAATTGCATTGCTGTTCACAGTAGCAGGTCCACAAGCAATTGAAAGATATAATACTTTTGCTTTTGATAGCGAAGAGGTGAGTAAGAGATACGATGAAGTCATCGGGTACTTCGATCGGCATTGCTCTCCGAAAAAATAACATTTGGAAGATACATTTCTCGTATGCGTATTCAGAAACCAGGCAAATGTTTTGACAGTTTGCCCTTTTCGCCTGGGGTTGTCTCTCTAGCATCCGTTGTTCCGGACCCAGAGGGGTATAACGGACCGCGGAGCATCACTTCTTGTTTGAGTGTCTGGGTGGTTCCTCCACCCCTTGCTCCGTGGTCATCTCCCGGACCTGTGTCAACTTCTGTGGACAAAAACTCCGGGCGAGGGCAATGGACTTTCCCATTGTCCATGTCTCGCCCGTGGCGCTCTTGTGGCGGGCCGGGCGGAAAAATCCAGTCCTCCATGTCCGATTCGGAAACGGGCGAGGCGGTTATCTGGGGAATCCGAGGTCTGTTTTCGCATCCCGAGTTTGAATGTCTGGACGGAACGTTCTGGCAAACCATTTGAGGACGGGTACTAAGGTGCGGTATGGACATTTTCTTTCAGAAAATCTGCAAACTCTGAACTTGTAAAAGTGGTGCCATTGCCTGATACAAGTACCTCTGGGAATCTGCAAACATTGAAATGAAAAATGAAAATGAAAATCGCTTATTGTCACAAGTAGGCTTCAAATGAAGTTACTGTGAAAAGCCCCTAGTCGCCACATTCCTGTTGTAAGCTTGTTCAGCATTAAGTTTAGTTCTGCTTTAAACAGTCAGCATCAATGGAAATTAGTCCTTTTCTTGGCCATCCACAAGTCCAGGTTGGACAGGGTCCATTGGGGTTGTGATCTGGCTTCCTACCACCTCCTGTGGCCTTGTCCATGCCTGGGTGGCCCTGCAGAAGGAACAGGCCATATCCTTCGGTAGGTTTCAGGCCTTCTGTGACCAGTGGTCACTGTGGGGACTGGAGTGTTGGTTTAGCCAAAAGAGTCAATAAGATTTCTTTGTTTTGTTTCAGTTCTTGCTTCATTGTACCCTCTTAAAAATTGTACATTTTGTCATTTTTCTTTCTGCTTGATGACACAGGGGCCACACAGTGTCTCCTTTTAGTAATTAAAGAAAAGCCTAAGTCTTATGTCTTATGGTCTTAGCTAATCAAGCAGAAACAGGGACAATAATGGAAAACAATACTCTGGAAATGTTCTTTCCAATATCCTTGGCCAATCAAAGCCAGTCCAGAAGACCAAATGGGCCAAGTATTTTATACATAAAAATATTTTCATGCATTCAATATGATGAGTCTCTGCCCAAGTGAAGAACTGGTCCAACTCGCTTTTTAATGCATGCAGAGAGTCAGCATCTACCGCACCAGCCAAAGATTTAGTCCAGTGGCTCACTATTCTCTGGGAAAAGAAAAATCACCTAACATCCAATCTATTCCTATGGCATAGTTTAAATAAAATTATTCCAAGAGTTAAAATTAAGGCCTTCAAGAAAGTTGGATATGCTATGGTTGGTTAAAGTTTTTCAGTGAGGAGATTAAGTCATTATTTGAAGGAGCACAGATATTCTCACAAACTGAAATAGGGCAGATTTGCAACTTGTCACATAATACATCAACTGACCTCTTATGAAAGATGATGAGATCCAAAGTAGCTTGATTATTACTCTCTCCATTGTCATGCAGCGCTTTGTTTCTTCTGCTTCAGCAACGATTTTCCATTAGCATTGATGCTGGGACATTGTTGCATTTTCAACTACCTGAAATTGCCATTAATAAAATGTATCTTTAATATGGTTCAAGCTGAAACCAGAACCAGAAATGTTGTCAAACACAGGGTTTAGTGAGAGGGAGAAACTGAAGGAAATCAGTATTAGTACAGAAATGGTGTTGGGGAGATTGATGGGATTCAAGGCCTATAGATCCTCAGGGCCAGATAATCTACATCCCAGAGTACTTAAGGAAGTGGCCCTAGAAATGGTGGATGTCGTTGGGGGTCATCTTCTAAGATTCTACAGACTCTGGAACAGTTCCTCCAGATTGGAGGGTAGCTAATGTAACCCCATTATTTAAAAAGGGAAGTGGAAAGAAAACTGAATTATAGACCAGTCAACCTGATGTCGATAGTGGGGAAAATGCTAGAGTCCATTATAAAAGATTAAATAGCAGAGCACTTGGGATAACAGTGACAGGATAGGACAGAGTCAACATGGATTTATGAAAATGCCGGCTGCGAGCGGCTTTAAAAATGACGACCAGGTGTGCGCGCTGCGCGTGTTGCCTGCTCATCAGTGCGCATGCCTGGAGCCCAGAGAGAAACACCATCTCCTCCTGACGTCAGTCCGCTGACCCAGAAAAATGTTGAGTTCAGTAATTCCTCCTCATATATGTCCAAAATCGTTGCATTGTAATTTTCAGACGATATCCCCAGGCTGTAAACTACCCATCTGAGGAAAACTTACATTCTGTATCTGCTCTGTAGAGTCCTGAGAGAATAGTGCCTGTTTCAATGAGGTCGTTTCTCGTTCTTCGCTTATACTCTAAACTCTGGAGTATAAGCCCAGGCTCATCTCTCGCATTAAAGATAAGAGAAAATGGTGGGTCGTGAATGTCGGCCGGCGTGAGTTGTGAAGGTCAGCCGGTGGAGGCACGAAGGTCGGCCAGCGTGGGTCCCGAAGAATGGCCGGTTGGCAATAATGGGTCCCGGTCAAAAATTTTGAAAAACATTGGGGTAGATGCATGTTTCTGATGATGGGGAATCCAGAACAAAGGGTGGCAGTCTGAGGATACAAGTAAACCATTTAGGACTGAGATCGGCAGCTCTCCGCTAATGCAGCACTTAAACTGGCCCCACAGACAACAAACCCCACTCACTCAACTTTTCCAAATCACACTGAAGAATCTCTACGTCCTCCTCACAGCTCAACCTCCCACCCAGATTTGTTTCCTCTGAAAATTTGGAGATATTACATTTAGTTACCTCATATAAATTATTATTATTTTTAAAAAAATTTAGAGTACCCAATTCATTTTTTCCAATTAAGAGGCAATTTACCGTGGCCAATCCGCCTACCCTGCACATCTTTGGGTTGTGGAGGCGAAACCCATGCAAACATGGGGAGAATGCGCAAACTCCACACGACCCAGAGCCGGATCGAACCTGGGACCTCGGACCGTGAGGCAGCAGTGCTAACCACTGTACCACCATGCTGCCCTGCCTCATATAAATTATTAATATACATTGTGAATAGCTGGGGCCCTAGCACTGACCCCTGTGGTACCGCACTAGTCACTGCCTGCCATTCCGAAAAAAGACCCATTTATTCCTACTCTTTGTTTCCTGTCTGTCAACTAGTTTTCTATCTATCTCAACATACTACCCCGAATCCCATGCACTTTAATTTTACACACTAACCTCTTAAATGGAACTTTTTTCAAAAGCCTTCTGAAAGTCCAAATAAACCACATCTGCTGGCTTCACCTTGTCAACTCTACTAGTTACATCCTCGAAGAATACTAGTGGATTTGTCAAGCATGATTTCCCTTTCATAAATCCATGTTGACTCTGTCCTATCCTGTCATTGTTTTCCAAGTGCTCTGCTATTAAAAATTCTATAATGGATTCTAGCATTTCCCCCATTACCGGGGCACACTGTTCCTTGGTGGCGTGCGAACGGCGATTCTCCCATACGGGGCGGCATGGGAGAATCGCGCCCCTTGCGTCTAACATCAGCAGCGTTCTTAACACAACTGGAATGCATCAGAGGGAGGCTTCTTGCTCCTGGATCTCATCACCTTGGTCAAAAAGCGATGTTTCTTTGCTCTGTCACGTATGAATAGGAGGAACATCCATTTCTCGTCTTCCAGATTTTCCTTCACTGAAGGGTTGGGATGGGATTGTCATGTCTAGATGGAAACCAAGCAAAGGGCTTAGCATGGTTTCCTGGCTTTCAGATGAGGGCACTTATAAAGGATATGCTCACTAAATTATTACTTCAATGCAATCACAGATCCACTGATGTGCCGATGATGGAGGTCCAGGAAATCCTGGCTTTGCCCTGACTCTCATCCAGATGAGGAGGCACCGGGTTGGCACAAGGCCAGGAAATGAAATGAAAATGAAATGAAAATCGCTTATTGGCACAAGTAGGCTTCAAATGAAGTTACTGTGAAAAGCCCCTCGTCGCCACATTCCGGCGCCTGTTCAGGGAGGCTGGTACGGGAATTGAACCGTGCTGCTGGCCTGCCTTGGTCTGCTTTAAAAGCCAGTGAAATGAAAAATGAATGAAATGAAAATCGCTTATTGTCACAAGTAGGCTTCAAATGAAGTTACTGTGAAAAGTCCCTAATCGCCACATTCCGGCGCCTGTTCAGGGAGGCTGGTACGGGAATTGAACCGTGCTGCTGGCCTGCCTTGGTCTGCTTTAAAAGCCAGTGAAATGAAAAATGAATGAAATGAAAATCGCTTATTGTCACAAGTAGGCTTCAAATGAAGTTACTGTGAAAAGTCCCTAGTCGCCACATTCCGGCGCCTGTTCGGGGAGGCTGTTAGCCCAGTGTGCTAAACCAGGGTGGGAAGTGGCTTAAGCATCTCGAGGCAGTGGGCCCTCGAGAAGGTTGTGATGCTGGTGAACAAGGCCCACTGCAATGGCGAACACTGGCATGACCACGGTGTAATCAGCAGTGGTGCATTTATCGATAAATGAGCAGAACATTCATCTTGATTTGAATGAAGTTCTTGAACTGAAACTTTGAGTGGGGAGTGACGAGCACTATAGGCGAATAGCTGTTTGACTCCCACAATAATCAAATTTCTGTTATGGGAGCTTGCTGTGTGAAAAATGGCTGCTTCATTTTCCTATATTACAATAGAGATTGCACTTCAGAAGTACTTAACTGGCTAGAAAGCACCAAAGGGATGTCCTGAGATTGTGTATAAATGTAAATCTTTATTTCTAGAAAGGCAATGCTATCTGAGAATGTATTTGGGAGTGCCATTTTACAGCTTTTAGAAAGTTTCTGCCAAAAGCTGCTGAAATATCTGCTGCATGGATAAAATCAGTTCAGACTTTTAAGGTTTTGTGGTTGGTACAAGCTGGAATTATAAACTAAGAACATAAGAACTAGGAGCACAAGTAGGGAATTCAGCTCCTTGGGCCTGACCACCATTCGATACGATCATGGCTGGTCTCATCTCGGTCTCATCTCCACCTTCCTGCCCTCTCCCCATAACCCTTCATCCCATTACTAATTAAAAATCTATCTATCCCCTCCTTAAATTTGTTTATTGTTCCGGCGTCCACTGTGCTCTGGGGTAGAGAATTCCACAGATTCACGACCCTTTGAATGAAGTCATTCCTCCTCATTTCTGTTTTAAATCTGCCACCCCTTAGACTAAAACTACAGCCTCTTGCTCTAGAATGTTCAACAAGGGGAAATATCCACTCTACATCTACCCTGTCAATCCCCTTAAGCATCTTAAATACTTCAATTAGATCTCCTCTCATTCTTCTCAATTCCATCGAGTATAGGCCTGAAATGCTCAATCTCTCTTCATAAGTCACATCTTTCATTCCTGGAATTAATCTAGTGAACCTTCTCTGAACAACTGCAAATGCATTTACATCCTTCCTCAAGTTAGGAGACCAAAACTGTGTACAGTATTCCAGATGTGATAGCTGTTTGTCCTTTTTGGTGTTCTAATCAACTGATAGGTAAATCTATCTGCATTACAACTGGAAAATAAGTGATGTTATCCCTCTCCTTTGTGTGCTTAGACTGGAGTGCAGATATCTTGGACAATTGTAAGGCTTGAGAGGATTTCAGAGATGTAGAGGGGTGAGACCATGAAAGGATCTGAAAATTGGGTTGAGAATTTTAAAATCAAGTTGTTGCTTGGTCGGGGCCAATGTAGGTCAGCCAGCACACAGATGATAGGATAACGGGACTTACTACAGACTCAATAATGTTGTTCATGACATTGGGAAAGAAACTCTCCACCATTTGTGGACAGCGTTTGGTTGCCTAGGCCCCAAGCTCTGAAATTTTCTCCTTACACCTCTCTGCCTTGCTTTCCTCCTTTTAAATGTTTCCTAAATCCTTCTCTTTCACTGGGCTTTTGGTCATCTGATCTAATATCTCCTTATGTGACTTGGTGTCACACATTGTTTAATAGTGTTCCTTTGAAATGGCTTGAGACGTTTCACGAGGTGAAAAGTTCCACGTGTTTTTGAAAACTCACCACTATTCTTAGAAGCCCCCTATACCAAAAAGGGCCGACATTCTAAATGGTGATCAGGAATTCTCACTCCCCGACTCCGATACAGGCTAGAGTGGGTGCTATTCAGGTCAAACTATGTTTTCAAGTTATCCCCCGGTATAACCCATACCTTCACTGAAGATTTCATGTACTTACCACTTAGTAGCATCGATGCTGGGTCCCGCATTGCTAAGTAAGTAAAGTAGACTAATAACCACTGTTTCAGGTTAAAACTTTTAAGTTATTTTATTATTATATATTTTTTCTCTTTTTAAAAGATGCAATCACTGTCTTTACAGAAAAGTAAAAAGATCTTGCTTCTGGATCCTTCTGGTTGGTTGAAGGGACCTTCAGGCCCAACTTGACAATCAATCTTCTTTAATGTCTGGTCTGCTTTAGATGTATTCGCTGGTGAGCTTGGTTGCTGTGTTCTATCTTTCCCATGTACAGAGCTGTGAGAGCAATCTCTGAGCTGACTCGGAGCTGAATTTGCCTACTCTTTAAATTCTAGTCTTCCTTAGATGTATTAGCTATTTTAGCTCGGCTGCTCTGCCCTGTCTCTTTCCCATGACCGAGCTGACTGTAATCTGACTCTGCTTCTCCTCTCTCTCTCTCTCTCTCTGAGTTCTGCTTCTGGTTCTGGTTCTGCTTCTGCTTCTCTCTCTCTCCCTCCGAGTTCTGGTTCTGGGTAGTTCCTGCTCTGGCCTCTCGGTTTATATTCTCTTTCTAACAATTACGTTTTTATGATGTTATTGTAAAGTAACTCTTATTTTCTTTGATTGTAAAAAGTATCTTTGATCTAAACATTCTAATACAACTAAGTATTCTTTTTGACATGACTTCATCTCATAGATCTGATTACATTGTTTCCTTTGTGATGTTCAAAATGCTTTGGTTTCAAGAGGTGTTACTTTTAATTCCTGTCATTTCTATAGTTTTATTTTCCAATTGTGTCCTCAGCTCAATTTTGACTTTGATTTTGGCTTTGAATTATGTTTCGCGTAGACTGATAGTCTCCAGTTTTCATTAATTTACCTGGTATTAGCAAATTTTCACACCTAGAATTATCACCAAATTCAACTGAACCTCATCCATTCTTTTCCAGATCCTTACTAAGATAGTTACTTTCAATGAAGGTGTGAGCCATTGTTTTTGGCTTCATTCAAAACCCTGTTTGTCTTGTTTGCTAAGTCTGCTTGACCAAGGATATCTGCATTTTACAATCCTTCCCTGGCAGCTGCTGTTAACCCTTTGTGGGATCTTTCCCTGTATTCTCTCCTGTTTCTCTCAGACCAGATATTGCCAGACTTCCATGTTTCAAATGACACACCTTTCCATATTTTCAATAACACACGTTATTGTATATTAGCAATCCTTTTGTTTATTTGTGTTGTTCTCTTAAACCATGAACATCTTTCTTTCCATGCTGAATGGTAAGACCAGTAAGAAGTCTTACAAGTCTTACAACACCAGGTTAAAGTCCAACAGGTTTGTTTCGATGTCACTAGCTTTTGGAGCGCTGCTCCTTCCTTAGGTGAATGAAGAGGTATGTTCCAGAAACATATATATAGACAGATTCAAAGATGCCAGACAATGCTTGGAATGCGAGCATTAGCAGGTGATTAAATCTTTACAGATCCAGAGATGGGGTAACCCCAGGTTAAAGAGGTGTGAATTGTGTCAAGCCAGGACAGTTGGTAGGATTTCGCAGGCCAGATGGTGGGGGATGAATGTAATGCGACATGAATCCCAGGTCCTGGTTGAGGCTGCACTCATGTGTGTGGAACTTGGCTATAAGCTTCTGCTCGGCGATTCTGCGTTGTTGCGCGGCCTGAAGGCCGCCTTGGAGAACGCTTAACCGGAGATCAGAGGCCGAATGCCCTTGACTGCTGAAGTGTTCCCCGACTGGAAGGGACCATTCCTGCCTGGTGATTGTCGCGCGATGTCCGTTCATTCATTGTCGCAGCGTCTACATGGTCTCACCAATGTACCACGCTTCGGGACACCCTTTCCTGCAGCGTATGAGGTAGACAACATTGGCCGAGTCGCACGAGTATGTACCGCGTACCTGGTGGGTGGTGTTCTCACGTGTAATGGTGGTATCCATGTCGATGATCTGGCACATCTTGCAGAGATTGCCATGGCAGGGTTGTGTGGACCTGGGATTCATGTCGCATTACATTCATCCCCCACCATCTGGCCTGCAAAATCCTACCAACTGTCCTGGCTTGACACAATTCACACCTCTTTAACCTGGGGTTACCCCATCTCTGGATCTGTAAAGATTTAATCACCTGCTAATGCTCGCATTCCAAGCATTGTTTGGCATCTTTGAATTTGTCTATATATATGTTTCTGGAACATACCTCTTCATTCACCTGAGGAAGGAGCAGCGCTCCGAAAGCTAGTGACATCGAATCAAACCTGTTGGACTTTAACCTGGTGTTGTAAGACTTCTTACTGTGCTCACCCCAGTCCAACGCCGGCATCTCCACATAATGGTAAGACAGCAGGTTAAAGCTAAAACTTTCCGGTGGCTTAAATTTAGGATGCCCAGAAACGTAACTTACCATTGATTTAAGCACATTTTCCTTACTTTGGACACTCAGTAGTGGGGCAAAGCAAAGGTCTGTCATGCTTTTGCTTTAAACAGGTTAACGTTAATGTACTGTCATTACCCGCACGGGACTTACCAAGTGGTCATGATTAGACTCCCAGTTAGCCTCGCCGAATACGAGCTCCCCGTTAAAGGGGACGGGGAAACCGAAACCATGTACAGCTAAACTTCTGTACAAAGTCGCCCAGTTTGTGTACAGACGGGGGAAGAGACCTGGCTGGGATCGTTTGTGCTCTGTAAATAATAGTTATTATAATAAAACTTTATTTCTCTCTGCAACTCGGTGTGGACTCTTTCGAGGTTTACAAAATCTACACAAAGGGCTAAACTAGATTTGAATTCTGCAAGTCTCCGGGACTATTTCTCATTGGCATCCCAATTTAGTCACAGGACCAGTTCTCTTTAAACTAATCCAATATTTGACTATACTTAACATTATAATCACAATTTTGATGCAAAATCAGTTTAGGAAAATGGCACTCTGCCGCCCGTTAATTTGTCCCTCAATGTTTTGCGAATACTGCCCTCATTACAAAACAATATTTTGCCCTTGGCAATAACGCTGGGAACTAATTTCGAGTTAAACTTGACACAGGCTCAATGTTAATATACTTTCAAGTTTCAGAGAAGGACAATGTCAGTTGGCCTTCGGTCTGCCTCAGCCAAAAATCAAAGTTAAAGATCCTGTTCAGATCAATTTTATTTCAGTCTTTGCCTTGGAAACCAAGGGGGAAGACCCGGGGCCAAACAATTGATCGGTGTTACTGTCTGGACAATTTCCAGAACGCTCAATTGGGCTCCATTTGAAATCAAACCAGTCGAGTAAAAAAATCGCTGTTTTCCCCCTCCTTGGGCAACCCGGTGTTCCAGCAGGAAACCTGCAACCTGGAAGAGTCTCCTGGGTGCCCAATTTTTGACTAATGCCACAACTCGCACCTTGTTCCACTCCCTCTCCTCAACGCAATAATTGCATTTGGTGACGTGCAATGTTAATAAAAAAACTGATTGTTGACAGGTTCAGCTCCCCAATGTGCTGCCACGGGCAACAAAGGTGAGCAGTATCGCAAGTAAGTCAAATACGCGCCATGAACGTGCCTTACTAGATCCGTATAATGCGCGAGTGGGACATTGACAATAGCCTACATATTAAAACGTGTGACTCAGTTCATTATGTACACAGCCTATTTATTTACATATCGTATTTCCAGCATTTTTAATATGAAAAGGGTAAAATTAATCAATTACAAATTGGACAGGTGCAAACTTTCCTCAGAGATATTCGATCCCGAATGTGTCGCTCTGAATCTTTGCCTCTCCTGCCACTGGTGTGGTGGGCAGACGGTTCAATGGTATATGTCCGCACTCGGTAATGATCACAATTTCAAGCTTTCCTTTTTTCCCCCAGAAAGACTATTGAGGGAAACCTGGTGTGCAGAGTTCAGGCAAAATGGCAGTTGCATTTCCAGACGGTCGGTCGACTTTGATCGTGAGCTGGAAGGAAGATGTTTCTGTTGACGAGTTGCAATGGATCCTATACACTCACTTCAAAGACCTGGCGAACAGCTTTCAGGCCGACTGTGTGCTGGAGAAAATTGACTCCCATCAAATTCTGGTTATCCTGGCGGGAACAAATAGAGAAGGTGAACGTTGATCTTTCATCATCATGGATTTTAAAAAAAATTTCACGGATTCATACAAGTTTATACAAGCATTTATTACCCATCCCGTAATTGCCATTGAACTGAGTGAGGTAAAGTCGCCATAGTCCCAGTTGACCACAGGCTGCATCTTTCCCCTTTGAGGTGGAGAGCTGACCGTGGTGATTTAACCTGAAGCTCACCGCACCTCAGGTGAGGGACAAGGCTGAGGCAGCGGGCCTTCATGAACATTCTCAGCCAGTTAGGGAGTTGAACCCACAATGCTGGCCTTGCTCTGCAACGGCAACCAGCTGTCCAGCCAAGTGAGCAACTGAGTAGTTTGCTTTAGCAGTTAAGAGAGAACCCCAATTTTTTGAGTCTGGAATCACACACTGGCACATTGCCTTCCCTGAAGTCCCTGAAGAACATTAGTGGACCAGATGGATTTTTACAACAGCCCATGCTAGTTTCATAGTCCCCATTCCTGGGACTAACTTTGTTTTCCAATGTTTTTCAATTAAGCAATTGAGTTTTTAAAATTAATTAATTGAATACAAATTCTACCAGCTGTCATGGTGGTGTTTGAGCCATATGTCCCAGGGTATTATTAGCCTCGGCCTCTGGATGTCTAGTCCTGTGACAAAGTTGGGCCTGAACCTCTGTGGGGTGGCAATCAGAGTAGAAGTGCCACTCCCCTTCTAGTTTATTACTTCCAGATCAGGCCAGTCCTTTCCTGCCCCACCTTCCGACTCAGGCCAGGTGAGAATTCAATAGGGCAGTGCATTTCTGAGGCCTTCAGTCACAGGCTGCAGGGTCGCAGATAAGGAAGCCAGTTACGTGCCTGATGCCCAGAGGTTACTGGACATTATTAATACTCCACTGTATTTCCATGACATCCAAGAATATATGCTGTATCTAATGCAACATTATTAGTTTAATTTATTTCTTGAAAGAGAAACTTACTCACTCTGACCTTTGGTGTTTACTTAGTTATATTCAGACAAGTCATAACTCTAAAGGGACGCGATAGTTTATTTTTCTGGTTAACATTATGCTATTAACTTATTTTAAAACAGTCACATTGTTGTTTTCCAAACAATATTAATAACAGTGCAATAACAAGAGATCTTCCTTTCTGGCTAGTGTTAAGCAGTATTGCTGAAAAGACGCACGTTACATATAAAGATGAAGAAATTAAACTTCGCATTGAAATCCCAGTTGATGACTTTTTTACTGTCCGTTCAAGAGAGTCATATGAAGAAACAGAAGAGGTAATGTTTATTGTAGAGTAAAATTTTGTTTTCATTTCGAAACTTTTGCTCAGAAAACCTTTCAATGATCCATTTGGTTCTTTCTCACTTATTGACAATCTTAGCTTCATCTTGTGCTCTGATTTCAAATGGAACACCCACATCTCCTCCACTGCCATAGATATTTCTAAATAAACAAAAAGGAACTGAAAGCATAAGTAAATAAATTGTGGGGAAATTAATGGAACTAGGTGACAATAAACCCTCTGCATTTGACAACCTTCACCCTAGGGTTATTAAAAAAAGGTAACTGCAGAGATAGAGGGTGGAATTCTTCGGCAGCACCCTCCCAGTGACCGGAAATTTCCGCCCGAGGTCAACGGACCGTTACATGGGCCCTGTCCTGCCCGTGGCGATCTTGCGGTGAGTGCAGCCGAAAAATCCAGCCCATAGTGTGATTTTCCGACCTAACCCCCCCCCCCCCCCATGCGTTTTCCGTTGGCTCGCCATTGACTATTAGCAGGAATGTGCAGTCCCGCCGATGTCTGTAGCATTTTTGTGTGGCTCGGCCATCCTGCTGCTGGGGAACCTGTTGCAGGAAGGGCTGGTGGCACAATCTTTAGCAGGACTGAAAGGTCCCACCGGCGGAAAGGGTCAGAAATGAGTGCCCATTGTGGATGCATTTGCTTTGATGTTCCAGAATTCCTTAGATCTGGAATTGGAGGATAGAAAACATAACTCACTGATGAATCTGTATTTTGTTAATATATTTATGTGTCACCGCACTATATATCAATCTTACAGAACTCGAGACTGAGCTTCTTGGGTGAAGTCAAGTATATCTTTATTTATGTCAGTTTCAAAGTCTATTGATCAAGTCAAATTTTATACGAATACAGAATCTAAAAGCTGTTTGTCCAACGCAAATACAGATGAGTTGAATTCAAGATACAATTCAGTTCGGGGTAATTTCTTCAGATCAAAATGGACAATACAAAAATGAAACAAAAGTAAATAGCTCTTTGCAAAGCAAAGTAGAAATAGGTTTTAAAGGTTAGGTTAAAGATGAATTCAGAGAGAGAGTGGACAAAAGTTTTCTCCCAGTCTCTTAAGGAATCATAATCTTTTGAGGCTCTATCCCCTTTCTAACTGTGATTGGGTTAAAATAATTATAATTCATTTAATTTGATGAAATGTCTGTCTATCAAGTTTTAAGAGGTAATATGGCATGGGAAAACTTCTGTTTCTATAATATGGTGTGATCGGACCACCTGTTTCCCACCATGTTTTCTAAAACTGGGATGTCTGCCCAGTAGTGATAACAATGAATCTATTCTGCAACGCGGATAGTCAGTTTGAAAACTGACTTCCTTATCAGATCTTTACCCATGCTCTCAGCATTCTCTGCTGTCATGGCTAATATATGATTTTTTAATTGAAAAAAAAAAAAATTTTTATTAAAGGTTTTCATAAAATATCAATAACAAAATGAGAAAGAAAAAAGAACCCAACAGGGTTAATTACAAAACCCAATCTAAAAAAGCAACCCCCCAAACCCCTCCCCCCCCCCCCCCCGTACCTAAATAATAAGTTAACATTAACACCCCGACTTAAGACAACAGGTGTATACAGACCCTCCAGTGTAAATAACATAAACAAAAATAAAGTAACCCCCCCCCCCCCCATCCCCTGAGCTGCTGCTGCCATTGACCAATGTCTATCGTTCTGCCAGAAAGTCTAAGAACGGTTGCCACCGCCTAAAGAACTCTTGTACCGACCCTCTCAAGGCGAATTTCACCCTCTCCAATTTAATGAACCCTGCCATATCGCTGATCCAGGATTCCACGCTTGGGGGCCTCGTATCTTTCCACTGAAGGAGAATCCTTCGCAGGGCTACCAGGGACGCAAAGGCCAGAATTCCGGCCTCTTTCGCCTCCTGCACTCCCGGCTCCTCTACCACCCCAAATATTGCGAGCCCCCAGCCCGGTTTGACCCTGGATCCTACCACCCTCGACACCGTCCTCGCTACGCCCTTCCAAAATTCCTCCAGCGCTGGGCATGCCCAGAACATATGGGTGTGATTTGCTGGGCTCCCTGAGCACCTAACACACCTGTCCTCACCCCCAAAGAACCTGCTCATCCTTGCCCCGGTTATGTGTGCCTTGTGCAGCACCTTAAACTGTATGAGGCTGAGCCTCGCGCATGAAGAGGAAGAGTTCACCCTCCCTAGGGCATCTGCCCACGTCCCCTCTTCGATCTCCTCTCCCAACTCCTCCTCCCACTTGCCTTTCAACTCCACCACCGAGGCCTCCTCCTCCTGCATCACCTGGTAAGTTTCCGAGATCTTCCCCACTCCCACCCACCCCCCCCGAGAGCACCCTGTCCTGTACTGTGTGTGGCAGTAGCTGTGGGAATTCCACCACCTGCCGTCTGGCAAACGCCCCTAATATATGATTTTTAATAGTATAATGTCACTAAATCATTTCTACCCTTAAAGTAGGTTTCTATCACTCACTATTTAAGGAAGAGGGGAATCCTAACATTAGTTGTAGGCATAGTTGCTTAAATCCATAATTAAGGACATTGAGCTGACCCTCCTCCAGCTAAAGGATCAGGCACAGCCTGCCCATTATTTCATCGACTGCCCTACAATAAGTTAACGCTGGGAGTAACGTTAATTGCTTTAAGCTGAGACTCTCTTCCCAACCCCCGCCCTTTCTTGGGAGGAAGTCCTGCCTTAGAGAGTTGCTAGCTAACTGAATAGCCAGTAGCTCTGGAGTCCAATCAGCACCCAATGGGAGTGGGGATCAATGCTGGGACCTCAGGCATTCCCACCACATCATAGAGGAATTATGGAAATAAATTAGGAAATAGTAATCAGTGGTCAGAACTACAGTCTATTGAGAATAGGTGTATCAAAATTAAAATATTTTGAAATTCAGCTGTTTAAAAAAAATTGGAACTATTTTGTAGTTATCTTGACATAGACTCCAGTTGCCTGATGTACATGCAATGAATGGGGGAGGCAATATTTATTTGATTATATACTTAGAAGCACCCTCTGTTTGTCAAGATACTGAGACTTCATACAGATTTATCTGATAATATGGGCATTACATGTCCACCCAACACTGACCAAACATCTACATCCAGATACAACAAATTCCCAGCAACCTGGCGTGCATATATATATGTTAATATATACATACATAGTGGAGAAAGAGAAGGTTGGCTACACTAGCCTGACCAATGATATTCCCATGTTCCTCCAGAACAGCAAAAATGCGCTTACATATTCACTGCAGTGAAATCAAGACAAAATGGAGGGAATTCTTTGCCACCAAAATTGGGCAGAAGATGTGGGCAGTGAAGCCAACCACCATTTCACCCTGTCATAACTGCAGCTGACTGCTACTTTCCAATCTGCTGCACACAAATGGCTACGGGGACAGGGTGGAGCCTGGGTCTCTGGGTTTCCCTCCCATCAACTTTTGGTACCTGCACTTCATGAAGACCCCATGGTAAAAAGGTGGCGGTAGGTCCATGGGATTGGCAGTAGCGACTCTAGGGGTATCCCATGGATGGGGAGGGCCTTGTAATTATCTATTGTCTTTCTTTTCTGCCCCCAATGTTTACCTGCTGAAGGCCCTGTTTTCAAATCTTCAGTGGGACATATTGTTGGATCATTAATGACTAGCCTTCCTCTCCTGGCGCAGCAACAAACTCATTGTAGCATTGCCTTGACACTGGTGGGCTGTCTCTTGACAACATGAATCCTATTGGGAATATAGCATGCAAACATAATGATCCCCATCTCTGGAAAGTGGATTGAGATGAGGTGAGTAGATGTCCTGCCCCAAGGGGAGAATTACCTCAAAGTCTTTTAAGGTAACTCCCTCTTTCTCAAGACTTAAATTTGTGGAATGTATAATGTTGTTGTCTAGTGTAAGTATCTTTCTTTTACAATTATTTTACTTTAAAACTGGGTTTATTATTCAAAATTTTTCTCATTATTATTTTAATTGATAGACTACTGAGATTGAAGATGAGCACAACATTGGTAAGTGTTTCCTCGTATCATGATGGTATTTAGCAAGTCTTTTTAGCTCTGAAAGTAATTTTTACAATTCCAAGACATTTTGGCAAAATTGAGTAATATGCTTAATTTCAGAATTGGAAATATCTAAAAGATTAGAGAACTATATTGGTAAGCGCTATGAATTAAAAATGCTTCTATCTCTAAGATTGTATTTTTCTGGTTGCATTAATAGCGCATGTTTAAAATAGGGAGTAGGGGTTTTTCATAAATTTAGACTCAATTTAATTTAGTTGCACTGATCCCAAATTAACCCTTCAAGCTGTTTTAATTTGACAACGATATAACCATCAGGTAATAACTCAAACACTGAAATATCAAATAATACTAAGGTTTATGGAATAAAATAAAACAATAACACAGTAATTCATTAACTAAAGGAGCAAAAGAACAAAATATATACTTAATAGTACATTGCAGACTTCAGGACTTCAAATGGATGGCTAGCCCAGACGAAATGGGAAACAACCTCAACCCTTCTCACCAACAGGTAGAACAGAAGAATGTCTTAATAGGAGGACAAAGGTCAGTGCTTAGTGGGAGCAAAACTGAACAACAAAAGACAGTGGCCATGTGAGGAAGGAGAGGGGTTGTGTTGGGACAAGCCAGGAGAACCGAATAAGAAAAAACAAAAAAGGGGAGTCAAGGACCTTGATCATTAGGTTTAGCATAAGACGAATCACGGACAGTTTTGTTTTGATTGGGATCTTGGCGTAATAATGCAGCTGATTCCCCTTAGGCATTCCTAGTATGTTTAAAATTCAGATAGTATGTCAGTAGATCAACAGAAATAAATAGAATCCAACTCTTTAAAATGCCGGATTAATTACTTATTCTTCAATGACAGAGTATTTGGGATATTTCCCAGTAATCATTTGTTGCTGGTCAATTGCTAATTTACATTCCTAGCAGTTAGTGTGTGAAAATGTTGCATAGTTTGGCAGCAGGTGTTCAAATCACAAAATGCCTTTTTAGATAATGTTTCGTATGAAATGATGACTTGACCTTGTTCGCCGACTGCAGAATACATTTGTTGCTAAAGGGCGGGATTCTTTGGCCGCGCCCGCCTGGCAACCGGTAATTCCTATCCAAGTCAGTGGTCCTTTACACGGTCAGCATCCTGTCCATGGCGATGTTGTGGTTGTCGCGACCGAATAATCCATTCTAAAGCCTTTTTAAATGGTTTAGTTAAGCAGGCAAACTAAGTTCTACTAAATTAAAATCTAGGTCAGCTAGCAACAGAAATCCATTTGTTGTGATCTTATAAAGGATAAAGCCACTTTAGGCAGAAGATGATCCAAAAAAACGACAGAACTATGTAAAACAAGGGGAATTCTATTTGTCTGTTTATTAGTAATTATTATTGGCAAATTGTTACATCTCTTTAGAAACCAGTTGTAAACTAGTTGCTGGATCTTTCTAATTTTCTCTGCATATCACGACTATTAAACTCTCTCTTTGTTGCTTTATTTGCTATTAAATCTGCAGAGTTTGATATTTAATAACTCCTATTATTTCTACTGTTTTTCTACATGCCTTTATGTGATGTGACCAAAAAGAACAAGAGACATTTGAGCAAGACAAGGAGATTTTAAAGGAAGACAAAACTGAAATGATAGAAACTCAGGAGTTCAAGCAGAGAGAGGAAGGTAGAGTTACTATTTCAGGTCAATGATCAAGTATCAGAATACAAAGAAACAGTATTGTCTCACCACATTGATAAAAGAACGATTTTCCTTGATTTAAAAAAAAACACTTTTTATGTTTCACAGGAAATTGTTCAATGATATATATTGGGCAGTGCTCCAGTTTTGCGCACGTTTGACGGGGAGTTTCACGTCGGCTGCATTGCTGAGATCGCGGCCTGTATTCAACGGCCACAAATGAGCCCTCACAGGAACCTCAACATGCCTGGCTCTTTTGCCGTCTGATTTGCCTGACTCGCGCCTCAGCAGCTCACCGTTAATAAAGGGAAGATGCTTCTAAGCGCTCCGTCACCACTCACTCCCCGTCAACACACAAGCGTGGCAGCACGCAGACCTGCTCCTCTCTTTGGCATTGCTGACCTGACAAGGCTTCTGGATGCTGTGGGTGAGAGGCGGGGCAGCTTGTTCCCCTGAAGGAGTTGGAAAACCAGGGTCTGCAATGCTGCCTGGGAGGCAGTGGCAGCTGCTATCAGTGTGGGCAGCATGACCAGGAGGACCGCTGTCCAATGTAGGAAGAGGACGAACGACCTCAATGAGCTGCAAGAGTAAGTTACCATCTCCCTCCTTGCCAGCCACCCCTAAAATTCCCAAACCCCTCCTCAATCCACTGGCTGACTCCTCGCACCTTCCTCACATCTGGGGCGAACTTCTCCGGTATCGGCGCGATGTCCGCCGACCGGTGCCAAAAACGGCGCAAATCAGTCGGGCATCGCGCTGCCCCAAAGGTGCGGAATCCTCTGCATCTTGGGGGGCCCAGCCCTAACCTTGAGGGGCTAAGTCCGCGCCGGACTGGTTTCGGCCCCGCCAGCTGGCGCGGAAATGACGTTGCAGGGCGGCGCATGCGCGGGAGCGTTTGCGGCCGCTCACGGCATCCCCGCTCATGCGCTGTGGAGGGAGTCTCTTCCACCTCCGTCATGGTGGAGACCGTGGCGAAGGCGGAAGGAAAAGAGTGCCCCCACGGCACAGGCCCGATCGCGGGCCAGGCAACCGTGGGGGCACCCCCCGGGGCCAGATCGCCCCGCGCCCCCCCCCCCCCAGCCCCAGGACCCCGGAGCCCGCCCGCGCCACCTTGTCCCGCCGGTAAGAGAGGTGGTTTAATCTACATTGGCGGTACAGGCATTCTAGCAGCGGGACTTCGGCCCATCCAGGTCGGAGAATCGTGGGGGGGGGGCCGCCAACCGGCGCGGCGCGATTCCCGCCCCCGCCGAATCTCCGGTGCCGGAGAATTCGGCAACGGCGGGGGCGGGATTCACGATAAGACTGCCCTGATCCATCAAGCATTCAGGTCACAATGTCCTCTCTTTGTCCCTGCAGATGAAGCTAGCCCATCATCTTTTTAAAAATATTTTTATTCAGAAAAGATTTTCATTATAACAAAGTAACAACAATACAGAAAACCTCAATATAATCTACACCCACCTGAACGCCCCTTCATCATCCCTGCCCTTCAGCTGGTCATAAAGAAAGCAAAAATGTAACAAAAAGGTACCCCCCCCCCCCAACAGCTGACGGTAACCAGTCTCCTGAAAAAGGAGATAAAAGGCTGCCACCTGGAGTAGAACCCTTCCACCGACTCCCTCATGGTACACTTGACCTTCTTGTGACACAAAAATCATGAGCCCCCCCAGCCAGGCCGAGGCCTGAAGCGCCACTAAGGCCCTCCACCCAAGCAGAACTCGCCTCCGGGATATTAAGGAGGCAAAGACCAGGACATCCACCTTCATCGCTGTCTGCTGCACTGGTGAGCCCGATACTCCAAAAATGGCCTCCAGCATGCACTGCTACAACTGAATACCCAAGAACCCCGACATAGTTTCAAAAAAGGGGACCCAGAAGTTTACAAGCTCGCGGAAAGACCAAAATATGTATGTACGGGTTGCTCGCCCTTCCTAGCACCTGTCACACCTATCCTCCACCTCGCGAAGAACCCACTCTTATGTGCCCTGGTCAGGTGCGCCCTGTGCAACACCTTGAACTGGATCAAACTTAACCTTGCACATGAGGAGGTGAAGTTGACTCTGTGCGGAGCCTCACTCCACACCTCACTCAAAAACCAACGCGAGTTCACCCTTCCATTTCCCCTTTACTTCCAACAAAGCCTGCTCTGTCAACAACATCTGCCCATAAATATCCACAATATCACCCTCCCCAAGATAGCCCATAATAAGTGGGAAAGGGCCAAGATGGGGGGGGGAGGAATTCCAGAGATTTGAGTCCTTACTCCCTATGGGGAACAGGCCTTGGAGATCGTGGGGTTGCCTGAGGAAAGATCAGTCACAGACAGTGAGGTTGGCCTGCACCAGAGAGGTGCGGATCCACTGTCCATCCAGATGAACTGTCTCAAGTGAGTTGTTCATGTCTGCCAAAATGATCCTTCCCTCTCACTAATCACATGTCCATGGATCGCTATCTGATGAAGTTGGGCCATCCGGAGTCATATCTTCCCCATCACCCAAGAGAATACTTCGGAGGAGAACTCCGAAGAGAACATCGGCAATGCATCGCAGCCATCACCCGCATCTTCCACCAGCGACGAGAGACTCACCTCGGTGGGCGACATTAATAATAATAATAATAATCGCTTATTGTCGCAAATAGGCTTCAATGAAGTAACTGTGAAAAGTCCCTAGTCGCCACATTCTGGCGCCTCTTCGGGGATGCTGGTATGCAAATTGAACCCGCGCTGCTGGTCTTGTTCTGCATTACAAGCCAACTGACTAGCCCATTATCGACAGGCTTTGGGGGTTCAATCTGGTGAGCACTACACAGCTCCTGATGCACATCAGGTGGAGGCAGGAACATCCAAGGGAGACAGCAGTTGGAGGTCTGCTGGATCCCAGGACACCGCTGGATCCCAGCCAGATGCCGAGCCTCTGGTCAAGGTTCTCCCTGAGCTGATGCAGATGAAAGGACAAGAGCTGTGAGATTCGGGAGGGTGTGTCCGCGACATTCCAGTGACTGTAAGACTGATTGGAGGAGTCCCAAAGGCTTCAGGCACAGGAGAGGAAGCTGACAATGCATGGCACCGAGGCCAACAGTACCTGGGTGACGACTGCAATGGAAAACTTGACCATGATGTCTGTGCCTGGAGTGGTGGTGTCCAAATCATAGCTCAATCTGGGACGACCATGGCTGAGGGCAATCATGTCCCAGTCCGAGAGTGGCATGGCAATGCCAATCACACCAGTAAGTCGTCTGGGGCCTATGGCTCCAGGCCCTCCAGAGGATGTCTGCCAAGAGCATCAAAGGCTACAGGGCAAATAAAGTGCAGGCTACCTCCACCTCTGATGTGCATCCAGGGGACGCACCTCGACATTGCACTCGACCATGAAAGGTCACTGAGTGGGCACTGGTGAGGTCACTGTCTGTAGCTAGGGGGATTGGAAATCTGTCACAGTAAAATGTTCGCTGTTAAAATATGTCACATCTGATACATGTGAAGCCTCTGTCATGTTAATCTGCACAGTGGGCCTTGTTGCACCCCCACCCACTTTGTTCCCCTCCAATCATCGCAGTTTGCCCTCCATCCTTCAGCTTCTCCGTCCTTCAGCTTCTCCGTGGGGTCATCCTCCAGCCCCTCCTGGACTACCTCCTCCTCCTTCACTGATGAGGCCATATGTCCCTCCGCCTCCTCCTCCTCTAGCATGTCGCCCCGCTGCTGTGACAGAATGCAGAGGGCACAGCAGACCACCACAAAGCAGAAGACCCTCTGGGGATGTAGTGCAGGCCACCGCCAGAGCGGTCATACATCGGAACCTCATCATGAGCAGTCCAATGCACAGCTCAGTGACAGCGTGGGTGGGTGCATGGGTCCCATTGTATCAGGTCTCAGGCCTCCACACTGGCATCATCGGCCATGTCCTCAGTGGGTAACCCTTAGCCCACAAGCCAACCCGTCGTCCTGCGTAGTCCTCTAAGACACCGAGGATCTCCGAGTGCTCCAGGATGTAGTTATCATGCATGCTCTCAGGGTCGCTGGCACACAGGTACATGCTCCTGAGGCGGTGGTCGCACATGATCTGAACATTTGGAGAGTGGAATTCATTCCTGTTAATATAGGACACTCCCTGATGCCCCAGTGCTTAATAATTGCTTATTGTCACAAGTAGGCTTCAATGAAGTTACTGTGAAAAGCCCCTAGTCGCCACATTTCAGCGCCTGTATGGGGAGGTTGGTACGGGAAATGAACCTGCGCTGCTGGCCTTGTTTTGCATTACAAGTCAGCTGTTTAGCCCACTGTGCTAAAGCAACCAATGCTTGCAGGGCAACTCCATCGGGCATCCCAGTGATCGGGGCAAAACCTGCAGCCTGGGCAACTTGGTGGAGCTGGTCCAGGTCGAAAGTGATATAGTCTGATGCCCGGGCATCCAGAGCATCCATCACCTCGCGGATGCACCTGTGAGCTGAAGATTATGATGTGCCATACAGATCCGTGCCTGAGTCCTGGAATGACCAGTGACATAGACGTTTAGGGCAGCAGTGACCTTCATGGTCATCGGGAATGGGTGTCCTCCTCCTCCACGTGGTGCCATGTCCGTGAGGATGTGGCACAGGTGCTGCACTGTCTCTCTATTGAGATGCAGTCTTCTATTGAGATGCATATGCTGTCCATCAGCTCATGGAAGGACCAATATTGCCTGTACACCTTAGACCATCGCTGGTCTTCTCTTCTGATTCCATCCTCAGCCTGATGGACCGCTGGGTCTTCAGTGTGTGCGGCGGCTCCCTGCACATGTGGTGCCACCTCCAGCCTGTGTTGTCTTTGCTGCCTTCTATGGTGTCTGCCTACCTTGGTAACCACAAGCACAGTGGGGGCAGCCTCAATGGCCCAGTGGCTCGCATTGCTCCCTCAGAGCATCAAGGGTCCGGGTTTGATTCTGACCCTGCGTTACTGCTGTATGGAGTTTGCAGCTTCTCCCCGTGTCTGTGTGGGTTTCCTCCAGGTGCTCCGGTTTCCTCCCACAGCCCAAAGATGTACAGTTTAGGTGGATTAGCCATGCTAAAATTGCCCTTTAGTGTCTAAAAAGGTTTGATGGTGTTTTTGGATTAAGGGGATTGAGATTGAAATGAATCCAAATTAGCATTCGTGATATTCTCACCATTTTTGGGCGGAATCTGGAACTCACCATTGGGAGCAGGCCGGTTGATTTGCAAAATGGTTCACGTCCAGCGTGAATCGCAGTTTTGCTCTCTTCCGCTGTTCAACCAGCAGGCCTGAATCCACACCGGGAGCAATGCAGTTGCTGAATCATGGTCTCCGTACCCACCATTGGCAGACAAAATTACATCGACTACAGATTGCGCAATATTAAAAAATCACTCCCATTGATAAAAACTAGCTTTCGGAGCGCTGCTCCTTCCTCAGATTCACCTGAGGAAGGAGCAGCGCTCCGAAAGCTAGTGACATTGAAACAAAACTGTTGGACTTTAACCTGGTGTTGTAAGACTTCGTACTGTGCTCACCTCGGTCCAACGCCGGCATCTCCACATCATTGATAAAAACAACATTAAATACATTTAAATCCCTTCAATTATTTAATCCCTGATAAACACAAGGATTTGTATTCATTATTAGACAGCTAACCCCTTAATAACCTCTTGGAGCTGTCGAACTGTGAACTTACAGCCTCTCGCAGTGATAATATTAGGCTGTGAAAGCAGTAATTATACTATAATGCAGATCCTTAGAGTTATATCAACAAACAGCTATTGAAACTGAAAACACTGATTCTTTTCAATTAAGGGATTATTTTCTCAAAATTTAACGGGTAAAGTTTTGAAGTAATTTGACAGCTTGACAGTTCCAGGAATTTTATCTATCTTTGATAAGCATTCAAATTTGTATGTGACACATTGCAGGAAACCGATCTCGCTGCAGCAAAAAGGGGGTCAGTTTGAACTCAGCATTGAGTTCAGACAGGTTTCCCCCATTTGTGAATCACATCTTGCCACTTTCCTCCTACCGACAAAAATTGGTTCGTTGGAAATGGAGTGGGTATTCCTGCTCTCAATCCTGGTATCTTTTTCGATCAGGCACAGTGTCTCCAACTCTGAGTTAAAACCTGGGCCCAACATTGCGAATAGTCTCATTTAGCTTCAGCTGGTTGCCAGGGAGAGTAATGGTGTTGGTAGCGAGGGAACAGTCTTTGTTACTGAGACTGAAGACACAATCATTTCCAAAATTTAATTTGAGTAAGTCGCTGCTCATTCAGCACTGGATACTGGAAAAGCAGTTGGATAACTTAGTAACAGCAGAGGAATGAAGAGAGGTAATGATGGGCTAGGACTAGATGTGTTGTCAGTGTACATGTGAAAACTAATGCACCGGTTTGGAAAACTAATGCTCCATGTCACTGAGGGGCAAGTGTGATTTTATGACTGGGAGACTGTTTCTGCTGGGATTCCACTAGAGCCCTTGCTTTCCATAGTATATATCAATGGCGTAAAGGTATGTGTTGAGGGCATAATTAAAATATTTGCAGATGGTACAAAATTGGCATTTTGGTTGATTATGAGGAAGAAAGCTGTAGACTGCAGGAAAATATAAATGGACTAATCAGGTGGGCAGAGAAGTGTTAAATAGCATTCAATCCAGAGAAATGTGAGGTGATGCATTTGTGCTGAACAAACAAAGCAGGGGAATATACAACAAATAGTAGGAATCTGAGAAGCGTAGAGGATAGAAAGATCCCTGAGGGCAGCAGAACAGGTAGATAAGGTGGTTAAGAAGGTTTGGGATATTTTCATTTTTTATCATGGCATAGAATATAAGAGCAAAAAGGTTATGCTGGAGCTGCATAAAACACTTGTTAGAACTCTGAATATACAACTCTGGTCACCAAGTACAGGAAGGATGTAATCATACTAGAGAAGGTATAAAAGAGGGGTGCAATTCTACCACTGTATTGCATCCAGCGCCAATCTGGGCACACCGGGTTCATCACGAGAGACCGAAATCGGGATTCCCGCCAAGTGTGAAACCTCGCGTGAGTCACCTGAGTTGTGGCGCCTGGATCACGACCTTGCTGGGTGTGATTCAAATAATCACACTTCAATGAGCCATTAGGCTAATTTAAATATGCAGGGCTTACTTGAGGTCACATTCTTCAACATCTGGGGGTCGCTGGCTGAACCAGCGAGGCTTCACCCGGGCTCAGATTCGTATTGGGCTCCACAAGCGGAGGCATGGTTGCCACTCCGGGGTTCTCGGAGGCCATTGAGCCCCGGATGGTCAAGGACAGGGCAGGGCAGTACTCTGGCACTTCCCTGGGACAAGGCACCCTGGCCGTGCCATGGTGGGTGCCAGTTGGCACTGCTAGAGTGCCCATATGCCAGGTTGGCACTGCGAAGGGCCGGGGCCTGAGGGTGGAAATGCCCATGAAAGGGGGGTATGTGAAGGAGGACATGAAGGTGTAGCCATCTGGGATGGCCACTTCCAGAATACAAAATGGATATTTGCAAAGACTGCAGGGAACTATGGGCAATGCTAAGAAAGCAAGCAGGCAGAGAGCATGTAACTATAGACCAGTGAGCCTTACTTCTGTTGTGGGCAAAATCTTGGAAAGGTTTATGAGAGATAGGATGTATAATCATCTGGAAAGGAATAATTTGATTAGAGATAGTCAACACAGCTTTGTGAAGGGTAGGTTGTGCCTCACAAACCTTATTGAGTTCTTTGAGAAGGTGACCAAACAGGTGGATGAGGGTAAAGCAGTTGATGTTGGGTATATGGATTTCAGTAAAGCGTTTGATAAGGTTCCCCACGGTAGGCTACTGCAGAAAATACGTAGGCATGGGATTCAGGGAGATTTAGCAGTTTGGATCAGAAATTGGCTAGCTGGCAGAAGACAAAGGGTGGTGGTTGATGGGAAATGTTCAGACTGGAGTCCAGTTACTAGTGATGTACCACAAGGATCTGTTTTGAGGCCACTGTTTGTCATTTTTATAAATGACCTGGAGGAGGGCGTAGAAGGATAGGTGAGTAAATTTGCAGATGACACTAAAGTCGGTGGAGTTGTGGACAGTGCGGAAGGATGTTACAAGTTACAGAGGGACATAGATAAGCTGCAGCGCTGGGCTGAGGGGTGGCAAATGGAGTTTAATGCAGAAAAGTGTGAGGTGATTCATTTTGGAAGGAATAACAGGAAGACAGAGTACTGGGCTAATGGTAAGATTCTTGGCAGTGTGAATGAGCAGAGAGATCTCGGTGTCCATGTACATAGATCCCTGAAAATTGCCACCCAGGTTGAGAGGGTTGTTAAGAAGGCGTACGGTGTGTTAGTTTTTATTGGTAGAGGGATTGAGTTTCGGAGCCATGAGGTCATGTTGCAGCTGCACAAAACTCTGGTGCGGCTGCATTTGGAGTATTGTGTGCAATTCTGGTCGCCGCATTATAGGAAGGATGTGGAAGCATTGGAAAGGGTGCAGAGGAGATTTACCAGAATGTTGCCTGGTATGGAGGGAAGATCTTATGAGGAAAGGCTGAGGGACTTGAGGCTGTTTTCGTTAGAGAGAAGAAGGTTAAGAGGTGACTTAATTGAGGCATACAAGATGATCAGAGGATTGGATAGGGTGGACAGTGAGAGCCTTTTTCCTCAGATGGTGAAGTCTAGTACAAGGGGACATAGCTTTAAATTGAGGGGAGATAGATATAAGACAAATGTCAGAGGTAGGTTCTTTACTCAGAGAGTAGTAAGGGTGTGGAATGCCCTGCCAGCAACAGTAGTGGACTCGCCAACACTAAGGGCATTCAAATGGTCATTGGATAGACATATGGATGATAAGGGAATAGTGTAGATGGGCTTTAGAGTGGTTTCACAGGTCGGCGCAACATCGAGGGCCGAAGGGCCTGTACTGTGCGGTAATGTTCTATGAACATGTATTGGGACCGCAGCTCCCAGACGAGACTGAAACTGTAGGTCTATTAGCATATTGATGGCCCATCTCCGGGAACAAAGGAAAGATACTCAAGGAACCAATCTAGCTCCAGACCTCGCGGCGCCAGTTCCCCAAACTGAAAGCGCAAACAAAGCCAGGCCAACGGCCACATAGGACCCGCCCAGCCATCACGGCACCCACCCCTTTATTGGTCAACATCAATACGAGTCATCAAGATACGGCCCAATTGATTGGGGCCAAGTTGGAGGCTCGCCCAAAAGCGTGTGAAGCCCCTTCGGGTATAAGAAGAAGGCCCCGAGAGAGAATCGCTCTATTGGACTTGGCTCTCAAAGCGGAGAGAACCGTCCACCAGCTACCCCAGAAGCAAGTGAGTCCAAGGTCAATGCTCGCTACCAGACGGACGACGTTAGCCGTTCTCCTTTACCGCTTCGACCCCAGCAGCCTCCGATCCGAACAATTGCCATTGTACCTCTGACTGAGTGGGCACCCGAAGCTAAGTATAGGAGTATAGGCTTCAGCATTAGCGATAGTTTAGTCTGTAGTATTTTGTGCATGAGTAGATATTGCTGTGTGTGTAAATAAATAGTATTGACTATTCAAACTAACTAACTGGTGTATCGGCTCTTTGATCAGTATTCGGGTTTGAACTTTGTGTCGGTATCGAAAGATACCTACCGACTCTAAAGCAAACGTAATTAGGATTAAGGAAGGTGACCATATTGACCGCCATACTTGGAACCAAATAAAGAGAGCAACATTTACTGGCGACATCTGACGGGATTCGACCTAGAAGTGGCCTAGTCACTCCGAGAGAACCCAAATTTGAATTGGAATCCAATTGGAAACAGAAAAACCACAAGTGTAAGAACAATACTGATCAAACCTCCAAGATTCGGAAATGAAATGAATGAAAATTGCTTATTGTCAGAAGTAGGCTTCAATGAAGTTACTGTGAAAAGCCCCTAGTTGCCACATTCCGGCGCCTGTTCGGGGAGGCTGTTACGGGAATTGAGCCGTGCTGCTGGCCTGCCTTGGTCTGCTTTCAAAGCCAGCGATTTAGCCCTGTGCTAAACAAAAGTGTGTTATTGCATGCGTACTAACAGGGATATAAGGTAAACCTGAGAGATTTTGTTGCGTAAAACTGTCGGGAGTTTTGTAGGCCGGAAATTAGAGTAAGCCGCACCCATGTTTACATCACAACTTTATCACTCCCTGTTCCAAATTCGGTAGACACCAGAGATAGAGAGAAAAATGGCAATGAAGGCAATGGAATGCCTTCTGAACCGCCAAGGATTCAAGGTCGCAGCGACCAGTAGAGTAGGACAGTGCCCCGTATGGGAAGAAGAGATCAGAAAATATCTCAAAGGCAAAGGAGGGCTCCTGAGGGAACGGCGGAGGCTGCAGGCGGAATTTAGCTTGCTGACCACAGGGAGGGCGGTGGAGCAGCTGAGAAAGGTGAGGGGGGCGATCTATGAACATGGGGAGAAGGCCAGCAGAATGCTTGCACAAGAGGGAGACAGCTAGGGAGATAGGGAAAGTAAAGGACGGTGAGGGGGACCTGGTTGGTGATTCGGTCGGGGGGGAATAAGGTGTTTAGAGATTTGTACAGCAGGCTGTACAGGTCGGAACCCCCTACGGGGTTGGAGGGGATGAGGCGCTTTTTGGAGGGGCTGAATTTCCCAACGGTGGATGGAGAGCGAGTAGAAGGGCTGAGGGCCCCAATTGGGCTGGAAGTGGTAGTGGAGGGCTTGAAGGCCATGCAGGTGGGTAAGGCCCCGGGTCCGGACGGATACCCAGTGGAGTTTTATAAAAGGTTCTCGGGAATACTGAGGCCAGTGTTGTTGAGGATGTTCAATGAGGCAAGGGAAAGAGGGGTGCTGCGTCCGACGATGTTCCAGGCAATGATTTCACTGATTCTTAAGTGGGACAAGAACCCGGAGCTGTGTGGGTCCTACAGGCCGATCTCCCTGCTGAATGTGGATGCCAAGTTGCTGGCCAAAATCTTGTCCTCCAGGATTGAGGACTGTGTTCCGGACGTTATTGGGGAGGACCAGACGGGGTTTGTTAAGGGTAGGCAGTTGGTGGCCAATGTAAGAAGGCTGGTAAATGTGATCATGATGCCCCCAGAAGGTAGGGAGATGGATCGCAACGGATGCAGAAAAGGCTTTTGATCGGGTAGAATGGGATTATCTGTGGGAGGTACTGGAACGGTTCTGATTCGGGTGGGGCTTTATTGACTGGGTCAGGTTACTCTAGGTTCCTGTGGCAAGTGTGCGGACGAACAGATCAACTTCGGACTATTTTAGACTGCACCGGCGGACGAGACAGGGATGCCCCCTCTTCCCACTGTTGTTTGCGCTGGCTATATAGCCGTTGGCAATTGCTCTGAGAGCTTCAAAGGGCTGGAGGGGACTGGTCTGGGGGGTGGGTGGGGGTGGAGCACAGGGTTTCACTCTGTGCGGATTATCTGCTATACGTTTCGGACCCAGTAGGGTGGATGGAGGAAATCGTGACGATTTTAGGGGAATTCGGCTGGTTTTCGGGGTATAAGCTACACATGGATAAGAGTGAGATGTTTATGGTTCAGGTGAGGGGACAGGAGGGGCGACTGGGGGAGCTGTTGTTTACGTCAGTAGGGGGTAGTTTTAAATACTTGGGCATCCAAGTGGCGCGGGAATGGGACCGGCTGCATAAATTGAATCTGGCCCGGCTAGTGGACCAAATGAAGGATGATTTCCGGAGATCGGATGCGCTCCCGTTGTTGCTGGCCGGGAGGGTACAAACGGTGAAAATGAAGGTCCTCCTGAGGTTGCTATTTGTATTTAAATGTCTCCCCATTTTTAATCCGCGGTTCTTTTTTAAGCGTGGGTGACACACGGTGAAACAGGGTGATCACGGGCGGGCAAGATCCCACGGGTAAGGAAGGTAATGCTCGAGCGGAGCCGGGGAGAGGGAGGGCTGGCGCTGCCAAATTTTAGCAACTATTACTGGGCGGCTAACATAGCCATGATCAGGAAGTGGGTGGTGGGGGAGGTGTCGGTGGCTGCGTCTGGAAGCGGCTTCTTGTAAGGGCACCAGTCTGGGGGCGTTGGTAACTGCCCCTCTGCCACTCCCGCCGGCACGGTACTCCACCAGCCCCGTGATGGTGGCGGCCCTGAGAGTTTGGGGCCAGTGGAGGCGGCATGTGGGAGCAGTGGGAGCATTGGTCTGGGCCCCAATTTGTGATAAGCATCGGTTTGCCCCGGGGAGTATGGATGGGGGTTTCCGGGTATGGCGGAGAGCGGGGATTGAGAGGATGGGGGATGTGTTCATAGAGGGTCGCTTTCCGAGTATGGGGGCGCTGGAGGAAAAGTTTGGGCTGGCGAGAGGAAACAAATTCAGATATCTGCAGGTGCGGGACTTCCTTCGTAAACAGATGGCAACCTTCCCGATCCTACTGCTGAGGGGGATTCAGGATAGGGTAATTTCCAGAGGGTGGATAGGGGAGGGAGCGTCTCGGACATCTATAAGGAGCTTATGGGATCGGAGGAGACGCAGACCGATGAGCTGAAGCGTATGTGGGAGAAGGAGCTGGGAGGTGAGTTAGAGGATGGTTTATGGGCAGATGCGTTGAGTGGAGTCAACACGTCCGCAACATGTGCCAGGCTCAGCCTGACAATTTAAGGTTGTGCACCGGGCTCACATGACAGTGGCCCGGATGAGCAGATTCTTTGGGGTGGAAGACAGGTGGAGGACATATGTTTTGGACATGTCCAAAGCTTTGCGGATTTTGGCAGGGTTTGCGGACGTCATGTCCAAGGTTTTAAAAACCAGGGTGGCGCTGGTCCAGAGGTGGCGATTTATGGGGTTAGCGTGCAGCGGGTGGACCCTCTCGACCAACGGGTCCAACTTGTGCGCCCGCACGTGCTTCCAAAGCAGGATGGGTCCGGGTGTCGCTAGCCAGGTTGGGAGCGAGGTCCCAGAGGAGGACTTCCTGGGGAAGACAAGTAGACGTTCATGAGGTGTCTGGTTGGTAGTTGTACAGAGCAGAGACCGGATGGCGTGGAGGACTTCTTGCCAGCGGGAGACTGGGAGATTCCTGAATCGTAGGGCCAGATCGTTCCGTTCTCCCTCTCTACCTTCCCATTTCCCCGGGGGTTGTAACTGGTCGTCCTGCTTGAGGCAATGCCCCTGTTGAGCAGGAATTGACGCAGTTCGTCGCTCATAAAGGAGGACCCCCTATCACTGTGTATGTACGCGGGGAAACCGAACAGTGTAAAGATACCCTGGAGGGCCTTGATGACGGTGGTTGCGGTCATGTCTGGGCAGGGGATAGTGAATGGGACCCGGGAGTACTCGTCAATCACGTTCAGGAAATACGTGATGCAGTCGGTGGAGGGGAGGGGGCCTTTGAAGTCCATGCTGAGGCGTTCAAAAGGACGGGAAGCCTTTATCAGGTGCGCCCTCTCTGGCCGGTAGAAGTGCGGTTTGCACTCCGCGCAGATTTGGCAGTCCCTGGTGACTGTCCTGACCTCCTCGATGGAGTAGGGCAGGTTGTCAGGTCTTAATGAAGCGGAAAAAACGAGTGACCCGCGGGTGGCAGATGTCCTCGTGGAGGGCTCGGAGGCGGTCCACTTGTGCAGTGGCACATGTGCCGCGGGACAGGGCATCAGGAGGCTTGTTTAGCTTCCCAGGACGGTACAAGATCTCGTAGTTGTAGGTGGAGAGTTCTATCCTCCACCGCAAGATCTTGTCGTTTTTTATCTTGCCCCGCTGTGCATTATCGAACATGAAAGCAACCGACCATTGGTTCGTGAGGAGAGTGAATCTCCTGCCGGTCAGGTAATGCCTCCAATGTCTCACAGCTTCTACTATGGTTTGTGCCTCTTTTCGACCGAGGAATGACGAATTCCGGAAGCATGGAGGGTACGGGAGAAGAAGGCCACGGGTCTGCCCGCTTGATTGAGGTGGCCACCAGAGCTACGTCGGACGCATCGCTCTCGACCTGAAAGGGGAGGGAATCGTTGATGGCGCGCATCGTGGCCTTTGCAATGTCTGCTTTGATGCGGCTGAAGGCCTGGTGGGCCTCCGTCGACAGGGGGAAGGTTGTTGTCTGGATTAGGGGCCGAGCTTTGTCTGCGTAGTTAGGGACCCACTGGGCGTAATAACTGAAAAACCCGAGGCAGCGCTTCAGGGCCTTGGAGCAGTGAGGGAGGGGGAATTCCATAAGGGGGCGCATGCGTTCAGGGTCGGGGCCTATAACTCCATTTCCACCACATAGCCGAGGATGGCTAGGCGGTCGGTGCTAAATACGCATTTATCCTTATTATACGTTAAGTTAAGGATTTTCGCAGTCTGGAGAAATTTCCGGAGGTTGGTGTCGTGGTCCTGCTGGTCATGGCCGCAGATGGTGACGTTATCAAGATACAGGAACGTTGCGCGTAAACCGTACCGGTCAACCATTCGGTCCATCTCGCGTTGGAAGACCGAGACCCCATTAGAGACACCAAAGGGAACCTTTAAAAATTGATAGAGCCGCCCATCTGCTTCGAAGGCAGTGTATTTGCGGTCACTAGTACGGAGGGGTAGCTGATGGTAGGCGGACTTGAGATCCACCGTGGAGAAGACCTATTGCGCGATCCTGTTTACCAGGTCGGATATGCGCGGGAGACTGTATGCATCCAGCTGCGTAAACCTGTTGATGGTCTGACTGTAGTCAATGGCCATCCTATGTTTCTCCCCGGTCTTTACCACCACTACTTGAGCTCTCCAGGGACTGTTGTTAGCTTTACTGACCCCTTCTCTCAGTAGCCTTTGGACCTCTGACCTGATGAAGGTCCGGTCCTGGGCACTGTACCGTCTGCTCCTGGTGGCGACGGGTTTGCAATCCGGGGTGAGGTTCGCAAACAGGGAAGGTGGGTCGACCTTATGGGTCGCGAGGCCGCAGACAGTAAGGGGGGGTATAGGGCCACCGAATTTGAAGGCCAGGCTTTGCAAGTTACATTGGAAGTCCAACCCCAGGAGTGTAGCCGCTCAGAGGTGCGGCAGGACATAAAGGCGGAGCTTGTTGAATTTCCTGCCTTGGACAGTGAGGTTTGCTCGGCAGAACTCCTTCATCTCCACCGAGTGTGACCCGGAGGCCAGGGAGATTCTTTGGTTTACAAGGTGGGTAACAAGTGAACAGCGCCTTACCGTGTCGGGGTGTATAAAGCTTTCCGTGCTCCCAGAGTTGATCAGGCAAGACGTCTCGTGGCCGTTGATGAAGACCGTTGCTGTTGCGAGTGTTCGAAGTCGATTTTGGCCCAGAGTCACCGAGGCCAGATGAAGTAGTTGCGGGTTTTGATCGGGCAGCGTGTAGACGGCCGTGCTGGGGGCCTGGGGCCCCTTCCAAGATGGCATCTCCCATGGGTCGCACATGGTGGTCGGGGATGGCTAAATGGCGGCGGGGATGGACAAAATGGCGCCGCCCATCCTTCCAGCGTGGTGTCCGAGGGGCAAGATGGCCACGCCCGTGGGTCGCACGTGGCCCTAGGATAGGGGGGTGGCGGTGAGTGCTGGCCGCCTGGGGCCCGAAGGGAAGGTTGCCGCATCGGTCCGGAGTCGCTGGAGACCGCGGCCACGGCTCGTGCCTGGCAGACCCCCACAAAATGGCCCTTCTTGCCGCACCCTTTGCAGGTGGAGGTGGGGGCCGGGCAGCGCTGGCGGGGGTGCTTAGCCTGCCCGCAGAAGAAACAGCGGGGCCCGACGGAGTTAGCGGGCCATCTTACAGCGCAGGCCGGCGGGAACACGGGGAAGGTCTGTGGGGCTGCCACTGCGGGATGCCACGCAGCCCAGGGGGCCGCCGCGCGGTCTGGCACATTGGACTGCGCGTTTCTGGAGGCAACATCCATGTACCCTGCCCGGGCCCGTGCCTCTCTAAGTCCCAGGCTGTCTTTTTCGGATCTCTGAGGAGCTCATGCCTGCTATGAAGACATCCCGGATTAGGAGTTCCGTGTGCTTGCTCCCCAAAACTTGCAGGCAGCCAGTTTCCGCCCAGCACCAGTAGCGCACGGTAGAACTCCGCTAACGATTCTCCGGAGCTTTGCCGTCTAGTTGCAAGCTGGTGACGCACGTAGACCTGGTTTACAGGGCAGATATCGAAGTCCTCCACCTCCTTGATGAGGGTGTAGATCCCAGGGCTTACCCTTGAGTGCAGGAGATGCAGTTTCTGTTCTCCTGAGGGGATGCCTCTGGCCGTCTCGAGGTAGCCTTTAAAGCACGCCAGCCAGTGCTTAAATATCACCGCCGAGTTCTCCGCGTGGGGGCTGAGTTGTAGACACTCCGGCTTGATTCGGAGACCCATCCTTTCAGCTTAAGTGTAGTCTATTAAATTAATGCACGATCAATTACAATCAAAGACGAGGTAGTAACATAACTGAAGGCTTTAATAGACTAGAACTGTTCCCCAGCAGCTTCGGTACAGAAATGAGGGCTGCTGGGATGGCACCGGTTCTTATACCCCGCCTGTCAGGGCGGAGCTACATACCAAACAGCCAATGGTAAACTCCTAGGTTTAACCAATGGTCTTCAACCTCTCGGGTACTGCAATACCTGATAATACCACAGTAATCACCTCGAGACAGTTGGAATAATAGTCAATGACCACTAGATAGTCACAACCTTTAAAATAGAACAAATCTGTACCAACTTTGATCCATGGATTGGTGATGAGTTCATTTTCTTCCATACTTTCTTTGCACTGCACCGCCTGATACATTTGACAGATTGTGCATTCCTGCACATGATTATCCACATCCTTGTTGATTCCAGGCCAGTACACAGATTGTCTTGCTCGTCTATGACATTTTTCAGTACCCTGATGACCCCCGTGTATCATTTCCAAAATACTCCTCTGGAGGCATGAAGAAATAACTATTCTGTCTTCTTTGCGTAGGAACCCATCAATTACTGTGATGTCATCTTTGATACTGCAAAAAACTGAGCAACATCCATTGGACCAAACTTCTTTGAGGTATTTGATTACCTTTTAGAGTGCCAGGTCCTTTTCTGTTTCTTCTTTGATAAGTCATAGTTTTCTGTCAGACACTGGTAGCATCTCAGCAACAAATGAGGCTTGTGCTTCTATTGTGTGTACTATATCTGTATCTGAGTTGCCAGAATCAGTGGTAGCTCTGGATAAGGTATCAACAACAACCAAATCTTGTCATGGTTCTTTATGCTCATCATTCAAAGTCTTGGTTGGGTGTATCCTTTCAACTAGGTTTAATTTATCGCAAGCATCCACTCCAATTAACAATGACTTGTCATTTTCCAATATCTCTAAGTCAATTGGCATTTCGATAGAACCATTTCTAACAATGAGATGGCAGGAACTTCTTGTGGTAATGATATTCACAGTAGCACAGTGGTTAGCACTTTCTCTTCACAGCACCAGGATCCCAGGTTCGATTCCCGGCTTGGGTCACTGTCTGTGCGGAGACTACACGTTCTCCCCGTGTCTGTGTGGGTTTCCTCCGGGTGCTCCGGTTACCTGCCACAAGTCCCAAAAGACGTTCTGTTAGGTAATTTGGACATTCTGAATTCTCCCTCCTTGTACCCGAACAGGCCCCGGAATGTGGCGACTACGGGCTTTTCACAGTAACTTCATTGCAGTGTTAATGTAAGCCTATTTATGACAAAGATTATTATTATTATTCCCATTATAATCAGTTAACCTACAGGTAGATATCTGTATTTGCGGTGTACGGTACGCTTGTCTCAAATTCTTTTTTGTAATAAGATTTGTGTATGCTCCTGTATCAATTTTAAATGGAATATCTGAACCATTTATTTCTAGTCATACAGTCCACTCTTTAATTATCTGAGCTGTTGTACTGGTTTGTTATTATAATCCAGTGTATTAATCCTAGTAAATGCATCAACCATGAACGTATCCTTTAGCCTGTATAAGGAGGAATCTTCATTATCAGTTAAGATATTTTGTCTTTTTTCTTCACTTTGAACACTTTGCACCTTTGTGTAGTCATGGTAGGATTTTTAAAATTTCTTTACCGGAGAAGCTGTTGAAAAATGATACTGTACTGCAAGGTGATATAACTTGCAAAAATTTGAACATTGTTTGCCTTTTGCCGGACAATTCATTTTAATCTGGGCGTGGCCACAGCATGTGCACATGCATCACGTTCGTGACGCCACTCTCAAAATGGCCAGCCGCTGTATGCAGTTTTCTGTGCTGCAACACAGCATTAATGGCGTCTGCCACGTTTCCCGACTTTGCGCATTTTTCGTTTGCCCTGAACTCCCATATTCAGAGGATGCTTGTTCACTGACTTTTCACATATTAATCGCTTCATCTAGCAGCAAACGGTTGTCTTAGCATTTTTTCTCCCAAACATTTGTCATTTATCCCAAATACAACTTGATTGCGAAGCATTGAATCAGCAACGGAGGAAATGTTACTTGACTGCGCTCTTAACTTTAAATCAGCAATGAAAGAATCTACCGATTCCCCTTTCATTTGCAGCCTTTTTCTGAACATGTAGCGATCATTGATCTTGTTCACCTGCTTCTTGCAGTGTAATTGAACTTCTGTAGCACTATGTTATAATTTGTTTTATCCTTATCTGCAGTAAATTCAAAGGAGTTATAAAGCTCTAATGCTTGTGTTTCAGTCAAATTAAGAAGAAGTGCTATTTTTCTCTGATTGGAAGCATTTTCTAGCGCGGAGGCAGATAGTAAAACTTCAAACTGCTGTTTGAAGAAAGCCCAGTTTTGACATAGTTTACCGTACACTATTACATTAATTACGATCTGCCCTCACTCACACTATCTTTCCTTCAATTTGTACTCTAGCTATCTCCTTCACTTCTCTCCCCTAAGGCTTAGCATCAATGCCTGATATACTTGTACATCTAGCTCCCCCTACTGGTTGATTTAGACATTTCATTAACCCCTTGCAGTTCTTTCATTTATGATAATGTCATACCTTAGAACTAGATTTGTTTTCCTAAGGTGGAAAGGAAGGATTTATTTCCCTTAGCAGTACGGCCAATATCTGGGGATTTAAAGCAGAAGGATTAGAGAGGAGTTGGGGATAAATTTATTTAGCCTAACGAAACAGATGTGGGGTTCTGGAGCTCTGTCTGAAAGGGTGGTAGATGCAGAAATCCTTATTGTATTTAAAAGGGATTTGGATATGTGTTGAATGCCAAAACCTACAAAAATATGGACCAGGAGTTGGCAAGTGGGATTAGGCCTCGTTGCCTTTCTCAGCTGGCATGGACACATTGAGCCAAGTGACCTTCTGCAGCGTAAATGTTGATGGTCTTCTGACTCTAAATGTTGATGGTCTTCAACTACGTGGTTGAAGGTGTTGGGAATGATCTACACGTTTGCAGATGATGCAAAAATTTGTGCAAATTTAAGGACCATGGCAGAGACTCAACCACTGTAAATATCTTGATATGTTGGAAGAAAAAGTTGGCATTTTCAAAGTATTTCACTTTGGTAAATGCATCTCTATGCATGTGGACTGGACCAATGTCAACCTTATCCTTTACCAGGAATAGAACTGAAACTTGTGGTGAATGAAATAGATCCTGATGTTAAAGCAAAAGCAAAGAGAATATCACACAGCATTCATAGGATTATACATTTTTAACTAAACATTCCATTTTATCCAAGAACAAGACATGTTTAGGGCTTATTTATAACACTGGGCCCAGCTCTGATCTCCTCACATGGCAGGTTAAATAAAACCTTTGGAAATTATCCATACAAAAGGGCCATAAGAGTGATTTCCAGTTTAAAGTAGCTTAGTTACCCAGATGGTCTTAAGAAGCTGAACCAACATATTTTCCAGACATGTAGAGTATGGAGGCGATTTGATTGAGGCCTATAAAATTGTGAAGTTACTAGAATAGGTGCATATTGACAAATCAGTTTTATTTAATAGGTTGTCAGTGACCAGAGTGTGTGCATAATTTACACAGGAAAGGAATAGGATGAATTATAAATGGTCTTTCCTCACCTAGCCATTAATAGATGAATGGAACAGACCCTTAGCTTATGTGGTAGATGCTGATTCACTTTGCACCTTGAAGAAGGAACTGTACCAGTGCTTGGCTGGAGGGGAAACTGATTTGTACAACAGGTAAGAACAAATGAATGTGAATCATTGCAAATTTGGTCTTCTAGACAAACTTGGATCATATTTTCCACGTTTGTTTTTCCCTAATTGACCTTAGGTACGACAGAGACTTGCGAACACAGCCCAGTCCTTAACCTGAACCATACTCCCATCCCTTGACTGTCTACACTTCCTGCTGCCTTGGGAAAGTGGGCAGCATAATCAAAGACCCCATCCCACCTGGGTTATTCTCTCTTCTGACCTCTTCCATCGGGCAGAAGACACAAAAGTCTGAGATGCGCACTAACATATTCAAAAACAGTTTCATCCCCATTGTTACCAGACTCCTGAATGGCCCTCTTATGGACTGAACTGACGTATCTACGCATCTTCTTTACTGTGGTAGCACTATACTCCATATGCTTCACCCGATGTCTATATCTATGTACTTACATTGTGTATCATATGTCCAATGTTTTTTCATGTCTAGATCAATCTGCCTGGATTGTACGCAGAATAATACTTTTCACTGTACCTCAGTAGACGTGACAATAAATCAAAATCTTAGGTTATAATCTTTTTTATTTTTACCTTTCCCTATATGGCAGCTATGGGGTTGGGGATCTTCTGATCTGGTGCAGAAGGCATCATATCTATATGGGCCAGACTAAATTAACCAGCTAATCTTTTCTTGTCCCGCATTTTCTATGTGTGCTCAAGAAAGCATGTCAAGATGTGTTACATACTTCTGTATGTAAAGTGCAGATTTTGCAGTCTGAAATCTACATAAGAACAAGACATTGAAAAAGTATACCTTGCTAGTTCAGTTTTATTAAGTTCATTGATATGGTTTAATAAACAGATACCTTAAGCTTTTTGTGATAAGAAAGGAAAGACAATTCCAGGAATCTGAGCAACAAGATCTCTCAAGAATTAAATGAATTGTGCCTGATTAGATATGATTGGATATTTTGAAGAAATATGTTTTTTAAAAACATTTTGGGGTTTAATGCAAATTTCTATGAAGCAGACTTGTGACTGTGTGAAAATATTTTGATTAAGCTGGTGACTGAGCACCTACAAGGTTGAGAACATCAAAGGCATCTAAGTGAAAGGCAGGCACTTGAAGTAAGTACAGTTGCTAACTTTTGGTTGGTTCAATTGGCTGTTTTATAACCTTTGCTCCAGAGTCGCCAGGTATCTTTATGATACCGCCCGAGGTTCAAGTTCAAGTAATGATCAATAACTCAACACACCAATTAGTAAGATTCAAATCAATACACATTTATTATACACAGTAAATTGCTACTCATGCATAAACTCTACTTTCTAGGCTATTCCTTTAACTAAAAGGACTATACTTAGCTTCGGACTGGCCAACCAGGTCAGGGGAACAAATGCCTTTCGTTCAGGTCCTGAGTCTGCAGGATTCAAAAGCTGGTATGGACTGGTAGCTAGGAGCGCGTATCTCATAGCGAGCATTGACTTGAGACTTAATTGCTTGGAGGCAACAAGACAGGTCACTATCATGGGTTGGTTCAAGTTGCTGAGTGACCCTGCCAAAGAAGGACAATTTGAACTTGGGGGCTTTACATTATAGTCCCCAGGGGCTTCCCGTCCTTTGGGGCGGACCCCGTACCTGGTTCCAAGTGATTGGACTACTTTCCGATCACTTGGATCGATTTCTCCAATGCTGGAGCAGTTCCCTGATCGCTGGGCAGTCCCTAAGTGTCCGTTGGCCTTCCTTTGTCTTGGCTCCTGCTGGCGCCGAGGGGTCTGGCTTGGTTTTGTTTACCTTAACTGTTGCCATTGTGCCTGGGAATCGCACATTACTATGTAAATGGCTGCTACATTACTATGCAGATGGCTGCTTCTTTCGGTGCTGTCTGGTTGTTTTGCAGGTTCCAATATACATGATTTCTGTATTTGCTAGTCTTTGCCTGTGTTGGCTGAATTTCCCTTCAACCTTTGCGGTTCTCCATTTTAAGTCGGGAAGTGGCCAACTCAGGTGGCTACACTACGGCCAAGTTGAATTTTCTGCACATAAATAAGACAACGGTAGAAATTTGCATAAAGTTTGTTGTATTTGGTTGTTACATTTCAAATGGAAGTTGAAAGAGGTTTACAACTTGGAGAAGGTCATAAATAAATAAAGCAAGATTATTAAATTTAATTTGACCTGACTTTGGGGGGGCAGCACGGTAGCACAGTGGTTAGCACAGTTGCTTCACAGCTCCATGGTCCCAGGCGGATTCCCGGCTTGAGTCACTCTCTGTGCGGAGTCTGCATGTTCCCTCCATGGCTGCGTGGGTTTTCTCCCACAGTCCAAAGATGGCAGGTTAGATGCATTGGCCATGCTAAATTGTGCTTGGTATCCAAAAAGGTTCGGTGGGGTTACGGGGATAGGTTGGAAGTGTGGGCTTAAGTGGGGTGCTCTTTCCAAGGGCCGGTGCAGACTCGACGCGCCGAATTACCTCCTTCTGCACTGTAAATTCTATGATTTTATGAATAGGGAAAACATTTTTAAATTCTGGGAAAGGTAAGTTTCAAAGGGGGACAATGAAATAAAGATGAAAGAGGGGAATAAAACTACTTGAGGGGAGGTGTGACTGCTGTGTTGGGGAGTGCCTACATGACACCTCCTGGAGTGTTCTTCTGTGGTTGGAAAAGGCCATGAAGAGGCAATGTGAAGCAGCCTTCAGCCAACTGCAGAAAAATGTTTGTTTTCCAGAAAGCAGGTTTTATTTTTAAAGTTTCTTGAATGTACACACAAGAGTGGGAGATGGAGAAAGAGAGAAAGAGCCCTGTGCCATACCTCCCTGGCAGCAACAAGAGATTGCTTTAGGGTAGTATTACTGGATTTTATAGATTAAATATCTCCTGGGAGTTGTTGCCTTAAAGGGGTGTTTATTTGTGAAAATAACTGAGGAGAAAATCTTTTGGGGAATGTTCTACAAGTCTATTTTTAACTGAGTAAATGTAATTTTGTATGTTTAAGTTTTCTTTTGTTAATGCATGTTTTAAGTTAATACTTAAGATCTTACAACATGTCACTCGAAGTTTTGGCTTCTGACATCAACGTGCATATCTTCTCTTTTTGAAAATTCAAAAAGAAAAAAGTTGTGATAAGCTTGCCAAGTTTCTCTTTGGGATTTGATTTGCATGGCAATTACCACCTGCTGGATCATAACAATATAGTAGATAAAATGATACATTTCCGTCTTCCTTTCGTCTTAATTTTAAGGCAAACTATTTAAATATTTGTAGCCTGACTTGGACTTTAAAAGTTTAAAAATAATTGAGACAAGGTGCGTGGCCTTTTGGCCCCTTCTAGTGATGTTGGATTCAATATAAAATTATTTAAAATAAAGTTAAAATTAATGGGAATGAAAACTCAATTCCATATTGCAACATAGACTTGTGGAAACAAAAAATGGTTGCTGTCACAGCTGCCCCTTTCTAACATCATGTGACTCTCTGAAGATTGTTTTTAATTGTTCTGTTTCAAGCAGGTGGAAAGCAGATTGAAGATGAACATAAAGACTTGAGCCAGGCAGAAATGTGCATTGAGATTCCAGTTCAAAATGATGTTGGTCAGTTTCTTCAGGATAAAAAGACATTGCTATTTAAAATAATTTTGGGGAAATTTAACTGCACTGCTGCACTCTGTACTAATGAAAATAACCAAGCAGTATCTGTGGCAAAAACCACTGCTGAGAATTTATCTGCAATGGAAGAGCTAATCCATCCAATAACCTCTTTTCCTACTGGAGTAAGATACATGAAGATCCTACAAGGAGGGCTTTATATTTTTATATGCTTAGATGATCTGACAAAACATAAGGTAGATGTTGTTGTGAACTCTGCCAATGAATATTTGAAACATGACTGTGGACTTGCTCGTACTTTGGCAAGAACAGCTGGGCCAGAATTTGTGACTGAAAGTGTCAAAATTGTACAAGAACATGGGGCAGTACCAGTTGGTTCTGCAGTAGTCACTGGGGCGGGAAAGCTCCCATGTAAAATGGTCATTCATGCAGTAGGACCTATTTGGAATATGAATCCTCATTCAGAAAATGATCGTTTGCTGTCTTATGCCATCAGAAATAGCCTTATGTTGGCAAATGAATTACAAATGACCTCAATTGCAATACCAGCTGTAGGTTTTGGAAATGGGTTCCCATTACAAAGATGTGTGGAATTGATAGTGACTTCAGTCAAAACGTTTCATGGGATATGGATGCCAAAAAATCCTTTGAAAGAGATCCATTTAGTAGACTTCAGCGAGCCGACAACTACAGCAATGGAAAACGCTTGCAAGAATATCCTTGGTGAAACAAACCAGAAACATTTGCTAAGTATAGATTTCATGCCAAATCGGATTCGGGATATGTATAGGTTCCAGAATCTTCATATAGAAATCAGGAGAGAAAATATTGAAGAACAGAACGTATGTATAGCTTAATATTCTCCAGTTAAAAAGTAATTTTTTTGCTATATTAAAATCATACAGAGGGCCATTGGTTTATTCTGACAGAGTGAATTCAAATCTATTTTTATTGAATTAAATTTTAGGATTTTCATTATCGCATTTCAATTCTTTTGCCTATTTGGCCTAAGAAAGATTTCAAATAATATTAAGGTGATTCAGTTAACTTCAGCTCACAAGTGAGTAAATCCAAACAACATATCCTATTGTTGGGAATGCAGTTAGATCAAAATGAAGCTGCTGGAGCAATAGTTTTTAAAAAAAAATTTAGAGTACCCAATTCATTTTTTCCAATTAAAAGGCAATTTAGCATGGCCAATCCACCTACCCTGCACATCTTTGGGTTGTGGGGGCAAAACTCACGCAAACACGGGGAGGATGTGCAAACTCCTCATGTAGAGTGATCCAGGGCCGGGATTGAACCTGGGACCGCAGCACTGTGAGACAGCAGTGTTATCCACTGCGCCACTGTACTGCCCATGCAGTACAGAAATGGTAACCGCAGCAAATTGGATCAGCTTGAGGAGTTCATTCACTCATTTCAGTCAAATGCACATTTAAAATGTTGGAATGGCTTCATTCATTTTTCCCAATGAGGCTAGCAGTCGAGGGATCTCACACCTATAGTCAATTTGATTTGCAGTTGAATTAACCAGTCACTGCACATGGAGAGCTGAGTAGCAGGGATGCCCAATTGTCAGATATCAGGACTTAGGGGGCGTGATTCTCCAAAATGGAGGCTATTGCGTTTCACGATGGCGCGAAACGGGCACGGGGACAACCGATTCTGGCCCCCACAGGGGGCCAGCAATGCACTGGCCTCCCTTCCCGGCACCAAATGGGCGCCAACCTGCGCATGCGCGAGAGATGGTGCAAGAGGGAAGGGGCATTGGAACCGGTTCTGGGGGATGTGGGACCAGTACAAACCGGACGTTCTGCACCTGGGCAGGACTGGAACTGATGTCCTGGGGGGGGTGTTTGCTAGTGCTGTTGGGGAAGGTTTAAACTAATGTGGCAGGAGGATGGGATCCAATGCAGGAAGTCGAAGGGAAGTAAAATGGGGACAGAAACAAAAAGCAGTAAGGAGGAAAGTGTAAGGCAGAGAAGCCATCGTCAAAAATCAAAAAGGGCCACAGGGTACAGTGACTGAGGAGAGTTCAGGCCCAGTAATACTAAAAGGAATAAAACGGGAAGTAAAAACATTAATGGAAAGCGACGTAGCAGGTTGTTACATGTCGATATGGGTTCAACAATAAGGAAAATTAGGAGAAAAGTTAAAAGGAAAAATAACTTAGGAGAGATTACTGATAGAAGTATTAAGATTCAAAACTGAGGTATAAAAGCCAACATAAGGGTACTTTACCTGAATGATCGTAGTATTCAGAATAAGGTAAATGAGTTGATGGCACAAGTCCTTGTGAATGACTATGATTTAGTGGCCATTACTGAAACATGGTTAAAGGATGGTCACAACGACTTCCGGTTGCGGTGATGCACTGCTAAGCTGCATGTTTCGGCACCTCCCGTTCCAACGGACTTTTGGGCTCTTATCGGGAGCCCCAACGGAAATTCTTTTCAACCTAACCCAGTGTGGGGTGACGAAGGAAGGAGTCCCCCCCGGGTGTGTATGGAAAGGAGCGGTGGTAGTGGCCAGATTGCGAAGGATCCTTTGGAGCAGCGGCAGAGAAGAGAAGGGAGAAGCAAGATGGCGGCAGATGAAGCCCAGATGGTATGGGGCCCGGACCAGCAGGAGTTTCTCCGACGACGTGTGGAGGAGCTCAAGAAAGAGTTGCTGGCGCCGATGCTACTGGCAATCGAGGGACTGAAGGAAACACAAAAAAAGGTCCAGGCGATGGAGCTCCATGGAGTGAAGGCAAAGGCAGCTGAGAATGAAGATGAGATACAGGGCCTGGTGGTAAAAATAGAGACACACGAGGCACTACACAAGAGGTGCATAGAAAGGCTGGAAGCCCTGGAGAACAGCTCGAGGAGGAAAAACCTACGGATTCTAGGTCTCCTCGAAGGAGCAGAGGGAGCTGATGTTGGGGCTTATGTGAGCACGATGCTCCACACACTAATGGGAGCTGAGGCCCCAACGGGCCCCCTGGAAGTGGAGGGAGCGTACCGGGTCCTCGTGAGAAGACCAAAGGCAGGTGAAACACCAAGAGCATTAGTGGTGAAGTTCCATCGCTACAGGGACAGAGAGATGGTACTGAGCTGGGCCAAGAAGGCATGGAGTAGCAAATGGGAGAATGCGGTGATACGTGTGTATCAGGACTGGAGTGCGGAGGTGGCGAGAAGGAGGGCAAGCTTTAACCGGGCCAAGGCGGTGCTCCATCGGAAGAAAATAAAATTTGGGATGCTGCAGCCGGCGCGACTGTGGGTCACGCATCAGGGCAAGCACCACTACTTCGAGACGGCGGAGGAGGCATGGACATTCATCCAAGAAGTGAAACTGGACTAGATTTGAGAGTTTGATGTCTGGAGAGAAGCAGCGAGGTGGTGGTACAGAAATGTAAAGTGGGGAAAGGGGAGGGCTATTGTACAGCAATGTTGGACGGGGAATTTTTCTCCCCCCGATGGGGGGGACACGAAGAAATGTGGGCGCCGGTGGGAAAAGGGACAGGGGAGGGGAATGAGGGAACTGCGCCATAGGGGGTGGGGCCGAGAGGAAAGCCCGGGTATTTTCCCGTGCTATGGAAATTATAGCGGGAAAACGGGCGCAGGAAGGAAGGGAGCCCCACACGCAGGGAGGTCAAAGAGTGAACGGGGGAAGCCGAGGTCAGCCAGAGTTAGCTGACTTCCGGAAGCAATATGGGGGGAGTAATCAAGCTAGAGGGGGATCTAGCGGGGGGGGGGGGTGGATTAACTGGGTTGCTGCTGCTGAGTGCAAGGGGGAGCTGGTAAGAGATGAGGTGGTCGGGGCGGGAAGGCGCTGTCTGGGGGACAGACGAGTGCGCGGGACCTGGATGAGGAGATGGCCTAAAAAAGAGGATGGCTAGTCAACGAGGGGGGGGGGTGGTGAATGGCCCCCCAATCCGGCTGATCACCTGGAATGTGAGAGGCTTAAATGGGCCGATTAAGAGGGCACGGGTGTTTGCGCACTTAAAGAGACTGAAGGCGGACGTAGTCATGCTCCAGGAGACGCACCTGAAGGTGGTGGATCAGGTTAGACTAAGAAAAGGATGGGTGGGACAGGTATTCCACTCAGGGTTGGACGCGAAAAACAGAGGGGTGGCAATATTGGTGGGGAAACGTGTATCATTCGAGGCTAAGAACATAGAGGTGGACAGTGGAGGCAGATATGTGATGGCGAGTCGCAGACTGCAGGGCGAGGCGGTTGTGCTGGTGAATGTATATGCCCCGAATTGGGATGACGCGGGATTCATGAAGCGAATGCTGGGACGTATCCCGGACCTGGAGGTGGGAAATTTGATAATGGGGGGGGCACTTTAACACAGTGCTGGATCCAGGGATAGACCGGTCCAGATCCAGGACCGGGAGAAGGCCGGCAGCGGCCAAGGTGCTTAAGGGATTTATGGAACAAATGGGGGGAGTGGATCCGTAGAGATTCGCCAGGCCGATGGCTAAAGAGTTCTCTTTCTTCACCCACGTCCATAAGGTATACTCCCGGATAGACTTTTTCGTTTTGGGAAGGGCACTGATCCCGAAAGTGTCAGGAACGGAGTACTCGGCCATAGTCGTTTCAGACCACGCCCCGCATTGGGTGGATCTGGAACTAGGAGAGGAAAGGGAGCAGCGCCCACTCTGACGACTAGATATGGGACGACTGGCGGACGAGGGGGTCTGCGGAAGGGTGAGGGAGTGTATTGAGCGATACCTAGAGGTCAACGACGATGGGGAGGTTCAGGTGGGGGTAGTATGGGAAGCGCTGAAGGCGGTGGTTAGAGGAGAGCTGATCTCCATCAGAGCCCACAAGGGGAAACGAGGGCAAAGAAAGAGAGAGATTAGTAGGTGAAATTTTGAGGGTGGATAAAAAATATGCGGAAGCCCCAGACGAAGGGCTATACAGAGAAAGACGAAGACTACAGACGGTGTTTGACCTGCTGACCACGGGAAAGGCAGAGGCACAGTGGAGGAAGGCACAGGGGATGCAATATGAGTATGGGGAAAAGGCGAGCCGGCAGCTAGCCCAACAACTTCGGAAGAGGATGGCGGCGAGAGAGATCGGGGGAGTTAGGGACGAAACGGGAAATATGGAGCAGAGAGCAGGGAAAGTGAACGAGGTGTTCAAGACCTTTTATGAGAGGCTACACAAGTCCCAACCCCCGAGGGGAAAAGAAGGAATGCTACACTTTCTGGACCAGCTAAGGTTCCCGAAGGTGAAGGGGCAGGAGGTGGCAGGTCTGGGGGCGCCAATCGAGGTGGATGAGGTGATTAAAGGACAGGGGAACATGCAGGCAGGGAAGGCCCCGGGACCAGACGGGTTTCCGGTGGAATTCTACAGGAAGTATATGGATCTGTTGGCCCCGCTTTTGGCGAGAACCTTTAATGAGGCTAAGGAAAGGGGGATGCTACCCCCGACAATGTCGGAGGCGACGATATCGCTAATCCTGAAACGAGATAAAGACCCGCTGCAATGCGGGTCATACAGGCCTATCTCACACCTAAATGTAGATGCCAAACTGCTGGCCAAAGTGATGGCGACAAGGATAGAGAATTGTGTCCCAGGGGTGGTGCATGACGATCAGACAGGGTTTGTAAAGGGGAGACAACTGAATGTTAATGTACGAAGGTTGCTGGGGGTGATGATGACGCCCCCACCGGAGGGGCAGGCAGAGATAGTGGCGGCGATGGATGCAGAGAAGGCATTCGATAGGGTGGAGTGGGACTATCTGTGGGAGGTGCTGAAGAGGTTTGGGTTCGGTGAGGGGTTTATTAGATGGGTCAGACTCTTATATGGGGCCCCGATGGCAAGCGTAGTTACAAACCGGCAAAGATCGGGATATTTTCGGCTACATAGGGGTACAAGACAAGGGTGTCCCCTGTCCCCGTTACTGTTCGCGTTGGCAATTGAACCACTGGCCATAGCGCTGAGTGATTCTAAGAAGTGGAGGGGGGTGCTTAGAGGGGGAGAGGAACACCGAGTGTCGCTCTACGCAGATGATCTACTGCTATATGTTGCGGACCCGGTAAAGGGGATGCCAGAGGTAATGCAGATACTTAGGGAGTTTGGAGAGTTCTCGGGATACAAACTAAATATGGGGAAGAGCAAACATTTTGTAATGCACCCCGGGGAACAGGGTAGGGGGATAAACACTATTCTGTGTTTTTGCTATTTGTTTTTCTTTTCTAGTTTTTGTTGTAAGCTCACTATATTATTTAAATAATGTTTAATGTATAATCCCTTGTTGAGTTGTAAAAACGGAAACATTTTTGTTTGAAAAATTTCAATAAAAAATATATTTTTTAAAAAGGATGGTCACGACTGGGAATTATATATCCAAGGGTATCAAACTATTTGGAAGGACAGAGTGGATGGTAAGGGAGGTGGTGTAGCTCTGTTATTTAAGGATGACATCCAGGCAGTAGTGAGGGATGACATTGGTGCTATGGAGGATAAGGTTGAATCCATTTGGGTGGAAATCAGGAATAGTAAGGCAAAAAAGTCACTGATTGGAGTAGTCTATAGGTCACCAAATAGTAACATTATGGTGGGGAGGGCAATAAACAAATAACTGCTGCATGTAGAAATGGTAGCGCAGTTATCATGGGGGATTTTAATCTACATGTCGATTGGTTTAACCAGGTCGGTCAAGGCAGACTTGAGGAGGAGTTTATAGAATGTATCCGCGATAGTTTCCTAAAACAGTATGAAATGGAATCTATGAGGGAACAAGCGGTCCTAGATCTGGTCCTGTGTAATGAGACAGGATTGATTAATGATATCATAGTTAGGGATCCTCTTGGAAGGAGTGATCACAATATGGTGGAATTTAAAATACAGGTGGAGGGTGAGAAGGTAAATTGAAGGCTTAAACAAAGGTGATTACAATGAGATGAGAAGAGCTAGCTAAGGTAGACTGGGAGCAAAGACTTTATGGTGAAACAGTTGAGGAACAGTGGAGAACCTTCCAAGTGATTTTTCACATTGCTCAGCAAAGGTTTATACCAACAAAAAGGAAGGACGGTAGAAAGAGGCAAAATCGACCGTGGATATCTAAGGAAATAAGGGAGTGTATCAAATTGAAGGCAAAAGCATACAAAGTGGCAAAGATTAGTGGGAGACCAGAGGATTGGGAAATCTTTAGGGGGCAACAGAAAGCAACTAAAAAGTTATAACGAAGAGTAAGATAGATTATGAGAGTAAACTTGCTCAGAATATAAAAACAGGTAGTAAAAGTTTCTACAAATACATAAAACAAAAAAGAGTGGCTAAGGTAAATATTGGTCCTTTAGAGGATGAGAAGGGAAATTTAATAATGGGAGATGAGCAAATGGCTGAGGAACTGAACAGGTTTTTTGGGTCGGTCTTCACAGTGGAAGATGCAAATAACATGCCAGTGACTGATGGAAATGAGGCTGTGACAGGTGAGGACCTTGAGACGTTTGTTATCACTAAGGAGGTAGTGATGGGCAAGCTAATGGGGCTAAAGGTAGACAAGTCTCTTGGCCCTGATGGAATGCACCCCAGAGTACTAAAAGAGATGGCTAGGGAAATTGCCAAATGCACTGGTGATAATTTACCAAAATTCACTAGACCCTGGGGTGGTCCCGGCGGATTGGAAACTAGCAAACATGACACCACTGTTTAAAAAAGGAAGTAGGCAGAAAGCGCGGGTAATTATAGGCCAGTTAGCTTAATTTCGTTGGTAGGGAAGATGCTGGAATCTATCATCAAGGAAGAAATAGCGAGGCATCTGGATGGAAATTGTCCCATTGGACAGACGCAGCATGGGTTCATAAAGGGCAGGTCGTGCCTAACTAATTCAGTGAAATATTTTGAGGACATTACCAGTGCGGTAGACAATAGGGAGCCAAATGGATGTGGTACATCTGGATTTCCAGAAAGCTTTTGACAAGGTGCCACACAAAAGATTGCTGCATAAGATAAAGATGCATGGCATTAAGGATAAAGTAGTGGTATGGATAGAGGATTGGTTAATTAATAGAAAGCAAAGAGTGGTGATTAATGGGTGTTTCTCTGGTTGGCAATCAGTAGCTAGTGGTGTCCCTCAGGGATCAGTGTTGGGCCCACAATTGTTCACAATTTACATAGATGATTTGGAGTTGGTGAATGTGTCCAAGTTTGCAGATGACACTAAGATGAGTGGTAAAGCAAAAAGTGCAGAGGATACTGGAAGTGTGCAGAGGGATTTGGATAGTTTAAATGAATGGGCTAGGGTCTGGCAGATGGAATACAATGTTGACAAATGTGAGGTTATCCATTTTGGTAGGAATAACAGCAAAAGGGGTTATTATTTAAATGGTAAAATATTAAAACATGCTGCTGTGCGGAGGGACCTGGGTGTCCTAGTGCATGAGTCGCAAAGAGTTGGTTTACAGGTGCAACAGGTGATTCAGAAGGCGAATGGAGTTTTGTCTTTCATTGCTAGAGGGATGGAGTTTAACACTAGGGAGGTTATGCTGCAACTGTATAAGGTGTTAGTGAGGCCACACCTGGAGTATTGTGTTCAGTTTTGGTCTCCTTACCTGAGAAAGGACGTACTGGCCCTGGAGGGTGTGCAGAGCATATTCACGAGGTTAATCCCAGAGATAAGGGGGTTGGATTACGAGTCGAGGTTGAGTAGACACTGACTGTACTCGTTGGAATTTAGAAGGATGCGGTGGGGATTTTATAGAAACATAAAATTATGAAGGGAAGAGATAGGACAGATGCAAGCAGGTTGTTTCCACTGGCGGGTGAAAGCAGAACTAGGGGGCATAGCCTCAAAATAAGGGGAAGTAGATTTAGAACTGAGTTTAGGAGGAACTTCTTCACCCAAAGGGTTTTCAATCTATGGGATTCCCTGCCCAGTGAAGCAGTTGAAGCTCCTTCATTAAATGTTTTCAAGCTAAAGGCAGATAGTTTTTTGAAGAATAAAGGAATAAAAGGTTATGGTGTTCGGGCGGGAAAGTGGAGCTGATTCCACAAAAGATCAACCATGATCTCATTGAATGGCAGAGCAGGCTCGAAGGGCCAGATGGCCTACTCCTGCTCCTAGTTCTTATGTTCTTATGTAATTTTGGGCATTTGCTAGCTAGGGTATCAAATATATTTAGCTCATTAGAAGGAATGCTTGGTGTACATTATGCTCTGTATTCTTCATCTTCTCCAGCATTTCGATTATTCAAGGGTCAGAACATGGTTTATGCCACAATTTTACCACAGGACAGGGTGAGGAGGCAGGCCTCAACTGGAGCAGGGACTGAACCCTAAACTATCTGAAACACCATCTAATTAGCACCTCCCCCCATGCCAATATTCTATACTACAAGGAATGAATTAAATTAAAATTTGCTGCCTTCCCACTGGCACAGGGGGTCTATGATTTTAGTGAAGTTTGGAGGAAATTTCTAAGAAACCTTATATGTCTGTCTTCTGGACTGTTGACAATTGTCTCTTTAACTGCATAGTACCATTGGGAGAAGTGTATACAATACATGCTCCACCCACTGGTACCTTAAAATACACGTGCCCTGCAACTTATCCCAAAATGCATACGAAGCAAGCAAATACCCAATTTGGCTTGTCAAAGATCTTCAAGAAAATGCCAGCGGAATGAAAGGGAATGGAAAAAGCAAATTACTGCTGAAATCTGAAACTGAAAGAGAAAATACAGAAAAATCTCAGGAGGTCTGGCAGCATCTGTAGGGAGAGAAAAGAGCTAATGTTTAGAGTCCAGATGACCCTTTGTCAAAGATGCAAGGGAATGGAAGTTGTATCATGATGTTTGGGCATTCCATAGAATCTATCGAATCCCTACAGTACTTAAGGAGGCCATTTGGCCCATTGAGTCTGCACCGACCCTCCGAAAGAGCACTCTACCCAGGTGTACTCCCATCGCCCACCCCAACCGTATAACCCCACATAACTTGCACATCCCTGCACGCTAGGCGGCAAGTTATCATGGCCAAATCACCTAACCTGCACATCTTTGGACTGTGGGAGGAAATCGGAGCACCTGGAGTAAACCCACACAGGCACGGGGAGAACGTGCAAACTCCACACAGTCACCCAAGGTCGGAATGAAACCCGGGTCCATGATGCAGTGAGGCAGCAGTGCTAACCACTGGCACCGTACTGGTGACAGGCATTGGACAGAGGCCCTAATATTTGGGGAACTGATAGTGGTGTCTTGCCCTAGTCACTTATGTTTTTCACCTATTTATAAAAAAAAACATTATTTTAACCACACTTCAAGATTAGAATTACAACTCCCTTGAGGGGCAGTTAAGAGTCAGCCACATTGCTGTGGGCCTGGAGTCACATGTCGGTCAGACCAGGTAAGGATGGCTGATTTCCTTCCCTAAAGGACATTAGAGAACCAAATGGGTTTTTACGACAATGGAAATGTCATTGTCATCACTAGACTTTTAATTCCAGATTTTTATTGCATTCAAATTTCACCATCTGCTGTGACATGATTTAAGCCTAGAACCCAGAGTACACTGGATCACTGGATTACTAGTCCAGTGACAATACCACTACGCCACCACCTCCCCTTATTCAATGAAGTGGATACACAGACATTAGGGACAAATTTTCAAATACTTTAAAGAAAGAAAGACTTGCATTCATATAGTGCATTTCATGGCTTTGGGATGCCTCAAAGCATGTACAGATTTGGAACTCTGCTACTGGGTCAAAATCCTGTAGTATTTCCTGCCCTGGAGGGAAGGATTTCTCCTCTCTGTAATCTACTGCCTGTGCAACAGCCTCCAAGATGGACCTTGTGAAGTTTAGTGCTCTCTCAGCACTTGTTTCAGCCATATTTATCCTTCCAAATGTGTTTTCTGAGGCCAGAATGCACCTCCTTTCAATGGTTCTGGGTGCCTTTAGGTATATGAGAGCCCTGAATTAGGGAGCAGTGTTTTCAAATTATGAGTCGCCATTTGAATCAGCGATGGGGAGCTTTTTTTAATCTCCCAGAAGGTGTGGAACTTTGGAACTCTCCGCCTCAGAAGGTGGAGACGGTGTCATTGAATATTTTTAAGACAGAGGTAGTCAGGTTCTTGTCAAATAGGGGAATGAGAGCAGCACGGTGGCGCAGTGGCTAGCATTGCTGCCTCACGGCGCCGAGGTCCCAGGTTCGATCCCAGCTCTAGCGCACTGTCCGTGTGGAGTTTGCACATTCTCCCCATGTTTGCGTGGGTTTCGCCCCCCTAAATTGCCCCTTAATTGGAAAAAATAAATTGGCTACTCTAAATAGGGGAATGAAAGGTTAGCGGAGGTAGATGGGAAAGTGGAATTCGGAACACAAAAAGATCAGCCATGATTTTATTAACTGGTGGAGCAGGCTTGAAACTGCAGCCAAATCAAGGTGCGATTGAATTTCTGAGTCATTATTTTAAATACAGTTGGATTTTAACTTTTGTAAGGTCAGGTACATTTGGTAAAATGTGAATATTCATCATTGTCTATTCAAATTTAGTCTGACTTCCATGAATGTGTTAGAATGTTACTATCCATACCTTTTCTGTCTTAACACAGACTGATGTGATTATGAATACCGTATTTAGGGATCTAAATCTGAAATCAGGCACAGTTTCTCGAGCAGTTGCACAAATAGCTGGTCCAGAGCTTCAAAAGGAGCTTCATAGAATTAAAAAGACAGAGCTACTATCTTATGGAGAAATATTGAAAACACCAGGATTTAACTTGAGCTGTGAATATGTCTATCACGTGGCATTTTACCCTCAAGTGTTCTTTGGTATAGAAAACGTAAGCACCATTTTTAATACATTATCTATATTTTATTTAGTGAATCCATGAAGTTTTTTAAAATATATCCTGATTAGGATACTGTTCTTTATATTCTTTAAAAGCTTCTAAAGAAGATTGCTGCCAGATGTTTCGAACTTGCGAAAGAAGATGACATTCGTTCAATTGCTATTCCTGTGACCGCTTCTGCACCTCACGCGATCGACCCAAACAAGTTGGCAAGACTATTCATTGAACAATTGATCAATTATGTTGAACTAAATGCAAACTTTAGATTTACCACTGTTCACTTTGTGCTTAATCCAGCAGAATCAACAATGTATGAGGTAATGTAGTCATATAAGCTAAGTTTTAAATTGTTTATTAAAAAGATTTAATTAATAACTTTCTGCGCGGGCAGCAAGGTGGTGCAGTGGTTAGCACTGCTGCCTCACGGTACCGAGGTCCCAGGTTTTATCCCGGCTCTGGGTCACTGTCCGTGTGGAGTGATGCACTATCAATTACGATGAGACGAGAGTCGAATGTAATCGAGGTTTTGTTACACAGAGATGTGTGGCCTCCTACAGCAGCTTACGAAATGGCTGCTGTTCGGAGAGCACACACATTTATACTCTGCCTCCTGGGCGGAGCCAGCGGGCAGGGATCTACTGCCGTACCTGTAGTACAGGGGCCTTATCGTAATACCCATATATACAATATAATACAATAGTGGTGACTACCACATTCACCTCCTGTTAAAAATGAGTCCAGCGGGGGTGGTGGAAAACTATATACATACAGATTGGTTTTAAAATTACAGAGAAGGTTACAAATTTAAACGATTGGGCACCTTGATCTGTTGTTGAGAGTGCCGCAGTGCTGGTGGTGACTCAGGGGTCGGCTTGGTCTTCGGTGACTCCGGGAGTGTGTCAAAATCCTCTTCATTCCCGGGTGGGAGCTAGGGGAGGACGGATTGTCCTGGAGCGGGGACTGCGGTGGTGTCCGCCGGGGGAGGGGAGGGTGTAGCCACTTAAAATGGCCAACTCCCGATTCAAAATGGCGAACGGCAAAGGCTGATGGGAAAATCAGCCAACAGGACAAAAATGAGCAGTTGGCTGTATATTTACCTCTGGAAAGGTCAGACACTATCGATACCAGCAACCATCAGCATAACAAAACACCAGCCATCTGCATACTAATGAGCAATCCCCGCAGGAGCCTACACAAAAGGAGGTGAACGACCACCTCAAAACCACCCATCGATCAGGGAACTGCTCCAGCATTGGAGAAAATCGAACCAAGCGATTGGGACAAAGTCCAATCACTTGGGACCAGGTACAGGGGCCACCCCGAAAGGCGGGAAGCCCCTGGGGACTATAAGAATTGAGCCCCAAGTTCAAATCGCTCTCTTCTCTTCCTCTCCACCTCTTCGAGCTCTTCGTCCTGCCCTGGTCATCCAGCAACAATGAACCAACATTGACCGTGACCAGAGCAGTGAAGATCGAATCGTAAGTTTATTTCAACGCTCGCTACGAGATGGGCGCTCCTAGCTACCAATCTGTACCAACTTCGAATCCCACAGGCTCAGAATCCGAAAGAAAGGCCATTTGTTTCCCTGACCTGGTGGGCCAGTTCCAAGTTAAGTATAGGCCTGTTAGTTGTAGAAGTAGCTTAAACGTAGAATTTGTGCATGAGCAGTGATTACTGTGTATAATAAATGTGCTTTGATTTAAATCTTACTAATCGGTGTATTGGATTATTGATCATTACTCGGACTTGAACCATGTGGCGGTATCATAAAGATACCTGGCGACTCAAGAGCAAAGGTGATAAAACAGAGCAATTGAACGAAGGCAAAGTTAGCAACATTATTTGGCGACTTCCTGACGGGACCCGATCTAGAAGTGGAAAACCACTCCGGGAGAACCGAGAATTTGAATTAGAGATCCAATTGGAAACAGAAAACCACAAGTGTTCAAGCAGTTCTGATCAATACTGAATTCAGAAGTGTGTGTATGCATGCGTAACTAACAAGGTGATAAGGTAAAACTGATAGTTTTTTTGTTGCGACAAAACTGTCGGAAGTTTGTATATCGGAAAGTAGCGAAAGCCGTACCCGTATTTGCAGCACCGCCTTCATACCCCTGTCCCAAATTTGAAGAGCAGTATTCGGATTAATACCCCTGTCCCAAAATTTGAAGAGCAGCATTCGGATAGGAAAGATGGCAGTGCAGGCAATGCAGCGCCTAATGAACCCAGAGGAATTTGTGGTCGCAGCGACCAGCAGCAGTAGAGTGGGACAATGTCCCATTTGGGAGGAAGAGATCAGGAAATATCTCAAAGGGAAAGGATGGCCCCTTTGGAATGAATTCTGTGACAACGAGGAATCAGGTCCCGGGAGTATAGGACATACTTGGTGGGAGAACCTGAGCGAGATCCACAAAAAGAGCTTAGCGAAAGCTCGCAAGCTGATGGCAATCATGTCCTGCTTGGCAAAATTGCGAGGCACAGAGGAGGTCATGAGGATGCTCTGGAAAGAAGTTGAGGGCATACATCGAATGAGTAAGGTCGATGTAAGCGAGGTAGAAAAGGAGAATTTGGAATTGAGAAGGAAGTTGGCAGCAAAAGATGTAGAGGTGGAGGATGCCAAAAGGGCACACCAGTCTTGCCTGGCGCACCTAAGCAGCTTCCAGTCCCAGTATGAAAAGGACTATCAGGACACGCAACGTGCAGTCCTGGTACGTGAGGAAACGGAAAAACAGGTAGAAGCATTACAGAGACAGTGCAGCGATCTAAAGGCAGCATTAAGAGCACTCCATGCTGCCACCACAGAACAAAGACAAAGCACGCTAGATCACGCAAAGTGCCGGAAGCAGATTGCAGAGCTGCAATCGCTGCTTTCTGTTCAGAAAGGTTTCCAGGAAACCTTTGGAGACAAATTAGATCAGGAAGACGGCCCTGATTGGGAAGAGTTGAATGAAACAGCGTAGAGATATGTTCAGGGAACATGTGCGCAAGGAAAGCCACAAAAAAGGAAAGCGCCCCAACCCCCCACGCAGCAGATAGTTCAAGCTCCAATGAACCCTGTAACCACCCACCGCACAGCCACATCGGACGATGCGGAATTTTTATACTCCACCCCCTTAACAGTGACCCAATTACGGGACGCGTGCGATAAGGTCACACTGTTCCTCCCCACCTCAGACCCCCACCATTTCTTTGCCACAGTCAAGCATCAGGCGACCATGTACGGCCTGGAAGAGCGAGAGCATGTAAAGGTCACGGTTTTAAGTTTAGACCCTTCAGTAGCAGCAGCCCTTCCCGACCCACAGAAGGAGGCACCCTTGCAGAAATGCATCCTGGATGCGATCGGGTATAACCGGGGTGACCCCGTAGATGGCCTCAACAAATGTAGGCAAAAGAAATCCGAGCACCCCACAGCGTTTGCTGGACGCCTGTGGATTCACTTTGCAGCAGTCTTTGGAGACTTAGACCGGCCCATTTTTCCCCAGACAACATGGCCAAATGGACCCGCACCCTTATCTCCCATGCCACAGAAACAGGACAGAAAGCCTGCGCGAGTTATGATCCCTCAGAGGAGGCCCATAACGAGAAGTGGGTAGTGAAAAGATTATCCCGCGCTTGGGAGCAATCTATACAAAGTAAACCCGCAGTCAAGAATCCTGAGGAAAAGCAGGCCGGAGCAGATATGCAGTCAGTAAAAACACACCAGAACCCCGCATGGGCGAATGAAGGAAAGAACAGCCCCCCACCCAAGTCACAGGAGTGTTACAACTGTGGACAGTTGGAACACTTCGCAAGAGAGTGCAATGCCCCTAAAAAGCCACAGAGAGCCCAGCAGGCGGGCACTCCGAGTAAGAAAAAGACAGAGCCCATTCATAGTGTTAGCGCCCGTTCAGATCAGACGGACCTGACCGGAACGGACTGACGGTGTACGGGCTCCCCCAGTTGGGTCTGCGACACCCTTTGGGATATGTTCGGACGACCGGTAGTTGCAGCGAAAATTCGGGGACAGCTCATCGAGTTTCTATGGGACACAGGAGGGTCCCGCACCACAATAAATTCCTCCACCATGTTTCAAAAAGACACGTTGCCCACTATAGCCACCATCACCCTCAGCAGCTTTACAGGCCACTCACAGCAGGGACACATTACAGCCCCTGTACCCATTCAAATCGGTAACATTACCACCAAGCACCCTGTGGTTTTAGTTGACCTGCTCCACACAGCAGAGCACATTCTGGGAATTGATTTCATTAATTCCCATAATCTTTCATTCGATCCAGTCAACCAGTGTGTCTGGAAGATGGCAAAATCTAAAAGAGCTCCCGCAATGATCAACATAGGAGAGTACGTGAACAAAATTAGCGCAGTAGGCGAATTTTAGTTCAACCCGACCACGCTTAGTACGGACAAACAGGTTAGGGCAGTCCTGCAAAAGAACAGGGCAGCATTCGTGACCCACAAGCACTACTGTGGACGGATGACTGGCTCTGTACAAATAACAGGACCTGACCCTAGACCCCAAAAACAGTATGGATTTCCCCAAGAGGCAGAGGGAGAAACCTCCAAGGTAATAGAAAGCTTATTAGAGCAGGGAGTACTTAGATCAGTAGCCTCCACTAATAATGCCCCGATTTGGCCAGTGAGAAAGCCCGATGGATCATGGCAACTGACCATCGATTACCGGGAACTCAACAAAGTCACCCCCGCAGCAGCCCCCACAGTAGTCACAAGTCCCGAGACCATGCTCAAGCAGGGACTCCATACCCGATTCTTTACGGTTTTGGATGTCAGTAATGGATTCTGGTCCATTTCATTGGCAAAGGCATGCCAGTACAAATTTGCCTTCACCTTTAAAGCACAGCAGTACACGTGGACATGCCTGCCACAAGGCTTCCACAACTCCCCCTCCATTTTCCAGCGACAGCTGGCAAATGGTTTAGCCAAATTCTCTCGCCCCGAATGTCTGGTGCAGTATGTAGATGACCTACTACTCCAGACAGACACCAAGGAAGAGCACATTGAGCTTCTGTCCGAACTCCTGGAACTCTTACACTCAATCGGTTGTAAAGTCAACCCCAAAAAGGCCCAGATTTTGGAAGATAAAGTGATATATTTGGGAACAATTATCACACATGGTAAACGCGAGATCGAGCATAAAAGGATTGACTCCATTGCTAAATTGCCCCTTCCCCAGAACGTTTCAGCCCTCCGGTCGTTTTTAGGATTGGTCGGCTACTGCCGAAACCACATTGACGGTTTCGCCAGCAAGGCAGCACCCCTCTCAGACCTCCTAAAGAAAGGAGCCCCCTGGGAATGGTATCCGCAACATCCGGATGCTGTGGACACTTTAAAACAGGCACTCATAGCAGCCCCCGCACTACAAGTTCCAGACCCGCTTTCCCCTTACGCCATAGAGGTAGCGACCACAGACCGCACCCTTTCGGCCGCCCTCCTCCAGGAACGGCACGATCAGTTAAGGCCCGTAGCTTACGCCTCCAGAATTCTAGATGCTGTGGAGCAGGGATTTTCAGCCTGTGAGAGGCACCTGCTCGCAGTATTTTGGGCAGTTCAGTATTTTTCGTACATTACCGGACTGAACCCCATCACAATTCTCACCGAGCACACCCCCACCCAACTTTTACTGGACGGACGACTCAAGGACGGTACAGTAAGCCAGATTAGAGCAGCTAGATGGACCCTTCTCTTGCAGGGACGGGACATAACTGTTAAAAGGACAAAGACACACACCTACTTAGCCGACAATTTACAGTACCCCGGAACCCCCCATGAATGTGAGATTGTCCCTCCACACCACAACACAGGCCCCTTTATTGCGAAAACACCCCCCAGAAAGATAGGTAGTTCAACCCAGAGCCCCCAGCACACGGACATGTGTGAGCCCATAAAGATCTATATGGATGGATCTTCCACAGTCTTGGATGGGAGCCGCATAACAGGTTGCGGTATCTATGTCGAGGACGCGCCCTTGAGGAAATATCGTTAAAACTTCCAGGCCACTTAGGCACGCAGGCAGCAGAACTCGCGGCCATCGAGTATATAGTGGAACACCAGGATTCCTTCCCCAGCCCAGCAGACATATACTCGGACAGCCTCACGGAATTTCTGCCCCTGTGGAAAGCAAGAGGATTTGTTTCCGCAGACGGAAAACCCCTCCCCTCGGCCCCATTGCTCCGTCATATTTTACAAAAAGCCCAGAACAGGACTTTTGGGATAATCAAAGTCCGCAGTCACCATCGTTCCTCCCCCCCCTGGAAATGTGAAAGCCGACGCACTGGCTAAGGCAGGTTCCAGGCATGGATACCTTTGGACACCCCCCGAAAGCGCACCAGTGAGTGCAATTCAGGTCTCACAGACAAACATCGAGGATCTAGTGGAGGCCCAGAAGCGGGTCAGCAATCTCACGGAGATTGTAAAAGGAAAATATCCAGCACCCTATGAGAGGCTTAAAAATACTCTGACCACACATGACGGTGTGGTGTTAAAAGACACCCTTTATGTGGTTCCTGAACAATACAGGAATCAACTGAGTGGTTTGTTCCATGATGGTCATGGACATCAGGGAATCGATCCCACTACAGCCCATCTCAAGCAGCTTTGTTGGTGGCTGAATTTAAAGGAAGATGTGAACCATTACATCGAGAATTGTCTTATCTGCGCCCAGAATAATCCGGACAGATATGCCAAAAAGGCTCAACTCAGCCACACCCGACCCGTTAATGGCCCCTGGACTAACCTCCAGATTGGTTTTATAGGACCATTGCCCCCTTGCAGGAATGGCTATAAACATGTACTTGTGGTAATTGACACATTTACGAAATGGGTGGAAGCATTCCCAGCCTGCACAAACGCAGCAAAAACCACAGCCACGATTCTAACCCACCACATCTTTACAAGATGGGGACTTCCCCGCAGCATTGAATCCGACCACGGTTCCCATTTTACGGGACGTGTCATGCAGAACGTCCTCACGATATTTGGCATCACCCACATAGCATACCACCCACAGTCGAGTGGTATCGTGGTGCGCATGAATCGGACCCTAAAATCCACCCTCAGAAAAATGGTCCAGCAGAACAACACCACTTGGGACTCAGTTCCCCCGTCTGCGCTGATGTTTTTGCGTAACACAATTTCTACTTCCACAGGTTACACCCCACACACTCTCATGACCGGACGCCCCATGAAAGGCACAGAATATTTATTAGGTTTAGACTTGACAAGCCCCGAAGTGACGGCCCTCACACACGAGAAAGCAGTGGAGCAATTAGTTGAAAATGTTAAAACGGCTCAGCTAGCAGCCGCAATAAAATTGGGCACCAGAAAGAAACAGAGCAAGGCTTGTTTCGACAAGACAGTGCATGCGACCGAGTACAGTATAGGACAGCAAGTTATGGTCTCCGTATATAACCCCAGCTCATTCCTGTCACCAAAATACTCGGGTCCGTACTCCATTGGGGACAAAGTAAGCCCTTCCGTATATAAAATATATTATCCCAACGGTAAGACTGCGTGGTTCCATATCAACCAGCTGAAGGCATATGGAACACAGTCGAACCACGCACAACATGTCATGCTCGACGCAGTACACCACGCCCCGCCCGCAGCCAATGTAACTCTACCATCCCCCAACACGTCCAGCCCAGCCACGGACTCGACCTCGACTCCAGCCCCGAAATATACACTCCGCCCCGGAACGCCCACAGACTGCAGCAGCAGAGACAGCGACTGTGACTCGGACGATAGCCACAGCACGCCTTCCTACTATCCCCATGCAACAGGACCCGCACCCAGCGACTCTGACCATGATCCAAGTGATCCCATCATGATTACTTTCCGAAACAAACCACACCACCGACCACCGAACTACCATGATGACCCCGATTCTGTCCCCACACAGCTAGACACCAACTATTGGCACCGAGATAACTCGTTCCGACTCGTCCGCAACGACGAGAGCGACTCCACCTCACACCAAGAATAGTTAGAGGTTCCCAGTTTATTGTTTTGTAATGCATGTCCCTGTTTGACATAGCGCCCTTAGAACTGTCAGTAAAATTTTTTTGCATAGTTATGGTCAGTGTAGAGGCCATAAAAGAAGTGCCCCCCCCCCCCCCCCCCCAGGTCAGGGAATGGAAAGCAACATAGTTATGTGATCCTTCACGCTTCATGTTAGGATCACAAGGAGGGTGTGTAGCCACTTAAAATGGCCAAATCCCGATTCAAAATGGCGAACGGCAAAGGCTGATGGGAAAATCAGCCAACAGGACAAAAACGAGCAGCTGCAGGTTGGCTGTGTATTTACCTCTGGAAAGGCCAGACACTATCGATACCAGCAACCATCAGCATAACAAAACACCAGCCATCTGCATACTAATGAGCAATCCCCGGGAACAATAAGCAACATTTAGACACACAAAGCAAAACCAGACTCTTCGGCGCCAGCAGGAGCCTACACAAAAGGAGGTGAACGACCACCTCAAGACCGCCCATCGATCAGGGAACTGCTCCAGCATTGGAGAAAATCGAACCAAGCGATTGGGACAAAGTCCAATCACTTGGGACCAGGTACAGGGTCCGCCCCGAAAGGCGGGAAACCCCTGGGGACTATAAGAATTGAGCCCCAAGTTCAAATCGCTCTCTTCTCTTCCTCTCCACCTCTTCGAGCTCTTTGTCCTGCCCTGGTCACCCAGCAACAACGAACCAACATTGACCGTGACCGGAGCAGTGAAGATCGAATCGTAAGTTTAATTCAACGCTCACTACGAGATAGGCGCTCCTAGCTACCAATCTGTACCAACTTCGAATCCCGCAGGCTCAGAATCCGAACAAAAGGCCATTTGTTTCCCTGACCTGGTGGGCCAGTTCCAAGTTAAGTATAGGCCTGTTAGGTGTAGAAGTAGCTTAAACGTAGAATTTGTGCATGAGTAGTGATTACTGTGTATAATAAATGTGCTTTGATTTAAACCTTACTAATCGGTGTATTGGATTATTGATCATTACTCTGACTTGAACCACGTGGCGGTATCATAAAGATACCTGGCGACTCAAGAGCAAAGGTGATAAACCAGAGCAATTGAACTGAGGCAAAGTTAGCAACAAGGGTCGCGCCGGGGCAGGGGGAGGTGTGTGGGGACCCAGCTGGTGCCAGATCCCTGAGGGAGAATGTGGCTTGGTGGCCGTCGAGGTACGCTACGTAGGCATACTGTGGGTTCGCATGGAGTAGCTGTACTCTCTCAATCAACAAGTCCGCCTTGTGGAGCCGCACATGCTTGCGGAGGAGAATGGGTCCTGGAGCTGCCAGCCATGTTGGGAGCGAAACCCCGGGGGTGGACTTCCTGGGGAAGGCAAAGAGATGTTCATGAGGGGTTTCATTGGTCGCGGTGCACAGGAGTGACCGAATGGAGTGAAGTGCGTCAGGGGAGGACCTCCTGCCAGCGGGAGGTCGGGAGATTTCTGGACCATTGGGCCAGCTGGAAGGCCCTCCAAACTGTCCCATTCTCCCGCTCCACCTGCCCGTTTACCCTGGAGTTGTAGCTGGTCGTCCTGCTTGAGGCAATGCCCCTGTTGAGCAGGAACTGGCGCAGCTCCTCGCTCATAAATGAGGATCCCCGGCCGCTGTTGTCGTAGGCGGGGAAACTGAACAGAGCGAAGATGGTGTTGAGGGCTTTGATGACGGTGGCAGACGTCATATCGGGGCTTGAGACGGCGAAGGGGAATCGGGAATACTCGTCGACCACATTAAGAAAGTACGTGTTGCGGTCGGTGGAGGGGAGGGGTCCTTTGAAGTCCACGCTGAGGCGTTCAAAGGGGCGGGAGGCCTTCATCAGGCGCATGGCCTGGCTGGTAGAAGTGTGGTTTACACTCCGCACAGACCTGGCAGTCTCTGGTGATAGCAGATACGGTTGAAGGCCTGGTGAGCCTTGGCCGTCGGTGGGAAAGCGGTGGATTGAATGCGTGGGACCCATTGGGCGTAATACCAGGCATCGTTTGAGGGCCTTGTGGCAGTGGGGGAGGGGAAGTTCCATGAGGGGGTGCATGCGATCGGGGTCGGGCCCTAGAACTCCGTTCTGAACAACATAGCCGAGGATGGCTAATCGGTTTGTGCTGAACACACACTTCTCCTTGTTGTAAGTTAGGTTGAGGAGTGTGGCGGTGTGGAAAAATTTGGAAAGGTTAGCGTCGTGGTCCTGCTGGTCGTGGCCGCAGATGGTGATGTTGTCCAGGTACAGGAAAGTGGCCCGCAGCCCGTACCGGTCAACCATTCGGTCCATCTCCCGTTGGAAGACCGAGACCCCGTTGGTGACGCCGAAGGGAACCCTACGAAAATGGTAAAGGCGGCCGTCTGCTTCAAACGCAGTGTATGGGCGGTCCGCCTTACGGATAGGGAGCTGGTGTTAGGCAGAATTCAGGTCCACTGTCGAGAAGACCCGGCACTGTGCAATCTGATTGACCATATCAGATATGCGTGGGAGGGGGTACGGTCGAGCTGCGTGTACCGATTGATGGTCTGACTGTAGTCAACGACCATCCTGTTTTTCTTCCCGGTTTTCACCACTACCACTTGGGCTCTCCAGGGGCTGTTGCTGGCCTCGATGATACCTTTCCGCAGCAGCCGCTGGACTTCAGACCTGATGAAGGTCCTGTCCTGGGCGCTGTACCATCTGCTCCTGGTGGCGACGGGTTTGCAATCCGGGGTGAGGTTTGCAAACAGGGAAGGCTGGTCGACCTTAAGGGTCGCGAGGACGCAAACAGTAAGGGGTGGTAGGGGCCCGTCAAATTTCAGGGTTAGGCTCTGGAGGTTGCACTGGAAGTCCAGGCCGAGTAGCAAGGCAGCACAGAGGTTGGGGAGGACGTAGAGCCGGAAGCCGCTGAACTCTACGCCCTGGACAGTGAGGGTGGCGATGCAGTACCCCTGGATCGCCACGGAGTGGGATCTGGAGGCCAGGGAGATTCTTTGGTTAGTGGGGTGTACCGCGAGGGAGCAGCGCCTTACCATATCGGGGTAGACGAATCTCTCAGTGCTCCCAGAGTCCAGAAAGCAGGGTATCTTGTGACCCTCGACCTTCACCTTTGTCGAAGCGGTCGCGAGGTTGTGCGGTCGAGACTGGTCGATCGTGACCGAGGTTAGACGCGGCTGGTCGGCGGCGGTTGCAGGCGATGAGCGGTCCGATGAGGTGCCCGATGGGCAGGGGTCCTGAGGCGGGTAAGATGGCGGCTCCCACGGGCCGTACGTGTCCTGGGGCAGGCAAGATGGCGGCGCCCTCGGGCCGCACGTGTCCTGGGGCAGGCAAGCTGGCGGTGCCCACGGGCCGCACGTGTTATGAGTGGAGCAAGATGGCGGCGCCCACGGGCCACACGTGGTCTGAGGAGAGGAAGATGGCGGCGCCCACTGGCCGCACATGGGGGGTGCCGGGACAATAGCGGCGATTGAGCGGGCCTGGCACATTGCAGCAAAATGTCCCTTCTTGCCACAGACCTTGCAGAGCGCGCTCCGCGCCGGGCAGCGCTGCCGAGGGTGTTTTGTCTGCCCGCAGAAGTAGCACTTGGGTCCCCCGGGGTTGGTTGGCTGTCACCCGTCGCAGGCGTGGGGTTGGCTGAAGGCGGTCGCTGGTGGGGTCCACAATGGGGTGGCCACTGGCGGTCTCCACGATGCACGGGGGTGGGAAGTGCAGTCGGGGGCATAAGCCTGTACATTGTGTGAGGCGACCGTGAGCGAGAGCGCTAGTTTCTTGGTCGCCGCGAGGACAAGCGTGGCCCCTTCTAAGAGGCGCTGGCGGATTTAGTCAGACCCTATGCCCGTAACGAACGTGTCTTTCATTAGCAGGTTCGCATGTTCATTGGCCGAAACGGCCTGGCAGTCACAGTCTCTCACCAGGGCGAGCAGGGCACACCAGAAATCTTCCACAGACTCATCGGACGTTGGTGCACGTGGATGGGAGGTGCCTGGCGTAGATCTTGTTGGTCTGCTGAGCGTAATTCTCCTTCAATAGCGCCATGGCCTCTGCGTAGGTAGGCGCGTCCTGGACGAGGGGAAAAACGTTGGAGCTCAGCCGCGTGTACAGAATCTGGAGCTTCTGTGCTTCTGGGATTGGGCGCAGACCCGCTGCATGCTTCAAAGCAAGCTAGCCAATGTTGGAAGTCCTTTTTAGAGTTGTCTGCTTGAGGATGCAGCTGCAGGCGATCCGGCTTGATGCGGAGATCCAACTCTGAAAATCTCTGTGTAATAAATTGATGCACTATCAATTACAATGAGACGAGAGTCGAATGTAATCGAGGCTATATTACACAGAGATGTGTGGCCTCCTACAGCAGCTTACGAAATGGCTGCTGAACTGAGAGCACACACATTTATACTCCGCCTCCTGGGTGGAGCCAGCAGGCAGGGATCTACCCCCGTACCTGTCGTACAGGGTCCTTACCGTAATACCCATTATATACAATATAATACAACAGTGGTGACTACCACATGGAGTTTGCACATTGTACCCATGTTTGCATGGGTTTCGCCCCCACAACCCAATGATGTGTAGGTTAGGTGGATTGGCCACGCTAAATTGCCCCTTAATTGGAAAAAAAAACTTTCTGCTAACAATTTGTCATATAATTACAAAATATGCTGAAATGTGTAATTATGTAGCTGACCTGCAATGGTGCGGCTTATGTCTGAACCAGTTGGGCTGATGTTGTATGTATTATGCTTGTTTTTGCCAGTTTATAGGTTGTGTGGTATACATTCAATCTCCATGTGTTTGTTCTACTGTTAAGGATGTGGAATTCCTGTTTAATATTTGTCTCCAGTGAGTGGACTGAAAGCTGACTCTGCCTTGCTCAGTATACTAAAGTGGCTTGCGCAGTTAACAAGCAAAGATCTGCCCCCTCCCCACCTGACTAACAACCACAAGTACCTGCCTACATGTTGCTTGCAGCAGCAAGGAATTTATTTTGCCTTGATGAGCTGCGTATGGAGGCATGACCATCAAAGACACCTCACCCCAGTCAGTGACAGGTGGTCCGAGATTCGTTTTTTATTACCCAGAGGAGCATAGCAAAAGAGTAGGCAATTTAGCTCCAAAAGCCTAGTAATGGGACTCACGAGGTGGCAATGATTAAATTCCCCGTGAGCCTCGCCGAATGCGAGCTCCCCCGTTAAAGCAGGCGGGGATCCCTTAACCATGAAGTGTTATCTTCTGTATCATGTCGGCCAGTTTGACAGGAAGGACCCGGCTGGGTTCTTTCATGCAATTAATAATAGTTATCGTAAACCTTTATTTTTTTCTAACAACTCAGTGTGCGCTCCATCATGGTCTACAAAATTGGCAACGAGGGTTCAACGAGGTTTGAACTGGTTTGATGCTGCCGGCGCTGCTACTCTGTCGGTTAACCTGTTGGATAAAGTTTGGAGAATTTTCCTTTGCCATGTCTCTGTTCTGAAGATGATGGGCGCGATTCTCCGAGGCCGCGCCGATTGGGAGAATCGCCAGCCGCGCCATTATATCGCGCGACGTTGGTCCGACGCCATCCCGCCATTCTCCCAACCGGCGAGAACAGCCCCGTCGGGTTCTGCGCCGCGCCAGCCGGAGAATCCCCCGAGACACTCACAACGGCGATTCTCTGGTACTCCCGCTATTCTCCGGCCCGGATGGGCCGAGCGGCCGCTCCGACACGACAGGTTCCCGCCGGCGCCGTCCACACCTGGCCGCTGCCAGCGGGAACTGGAACTGTGCGGGAACGCTGGGAGGGGGGGGGGGGGGGTGCGGCCTGTGGGAGGGGGGGGGGGAGGGGGTTTCCTTCACCGGGGGGGGCCTCCGATGGGGTCTGGCCTGCGATCGGGGCCCACTGATCGGCAGTCCGACCTCTCTAAAGAAGGACCTCCTTTCCTCTGCTGCCCCCAAGATCCATCCGCCATCTTCTTGCGGGGCGGCCTCGAGGAGGACGGCAACTGCGCATGCGCGGGTTGGTGCCGGCCAACCTGCGCATGCGCGGGTGACTTCATTTACGTGACGCCAGCCGTGTCATCTACGTGGCGCCGCTTTTTACGCGGCACCAAGGCCCAGCGCGTGTAAAATACGCGACCCCGCTCCTAGCCCCCCAGGGGCGGGAGAATAGGGGGCTGGGAGCGGGCTCCGACACCGGAGTGAAACACTCTGGGTTTCACTCCGGCGTCGGTACTTTGTCTCCCTTTGGGAGAATCGCGCCCGATATATAATTTGACGCAAATTTGGAAGATTGGTCTCAGTATGTGGAAAGGATGCACTACTTTTTCTGGGCCAATAATATCACAGAAAATGATCACCAGACAATCATTCTGCTAACTGGCTGCGGGGCACATACCGACGGTGAATTATGGAGCCTCAGCTCTCCTATGGCGCCTGACACCATACTTTTGAGCAGCTGGTGATACTAGTGGGGCAACATTTCAACCCGACACCATCCATGAATGTGCAGAAGTATCATTTTAATTCAGCAGAAAAAACCCCAGGCCGGTCCAACACTGAGCTTTTGCTGAGATTATGAATGATAGCTGAATTCTATGAATTTGGCATGTCCCTGTTGGAAATGCTGCGTGACTATTTGGTATGTGGAATAAATAATGTGGCTACTCAAAAGAAACTGTTGACCTAACTAGTCATAAACCTACAGCAGAATGTGCAAATTTTGCTATCTCGTGAGAGCGCTGAGTGAGGGGCGCAGGAAATCCAGGGAATGGACGTTAATGCCATAGGACACACACCCTTCCAGCGATTGAACCCTCCCAAGGACCGAAAGCCATGCACGCCTAGTCTGCTGGCCAGTGATCAAGTTGTCCCGACGAGATACTTCCCCCAGAATCTGCAGAGGGAGAACCAGGCTGTGGAACATGTGGTCACAGGCCCGAACATGAATGCAAGTCACGGAATGGCCAGAGATCCTGGCGCCCCGGTAGATGTAGATGTTGAGCAACTGAGCAGTATAGTGATAGATAAATAAAAGGTGCAAAAAAGGTTGTCAGCACTCCAGGTAAAGAAGTTGCCAGGCCCTGATGGGATGCACCCTAGATTGCTAAGAGAGGTAAGGGAGCATATTGCGCAGCTGTTGACAGAAATTTTCCAGGCCTCTCTGAACACAGCATTAGTCAAGGCGGACTGGAGGATTGCAAATGTGACGCCATTGTTTAAGAAAGGGGCAATGGATAACTCGGGAAACTACAGACCTGCCAGCTTGACATCAATAGTGGGAAAACTGATGGCGGCCATAACATGGGGTGAGATAAATATACACTTAGAGAAAAATAAGTTAATACTAGACAGTCAACATGGCTTTGTCAAGGGCAGGTCATGTATGACAAATTTAATTGAATTTTTTGATAGGGTGACACAGGCACCAAAAAACATCCCGATCAATGCGGCAAAAAGTGGATTCTGATTTTTTTTTTTCCCCCTGTTAAATCACACCCATAAAATAGACATATTTCGTCAAACATGCAAATGCATTGCAAGAACAAATCCACCACAGATCTGTATAATGCTTAACACATCTCAAACACTCCACTGACTATGGGTGAGATCTACTGGTTGTTTCGTATCCAAAAAACAATGCGGTGCAACTGATGGATGAGGTTAGTGCCGTGGATGTTGTATATTTGGCCTTTCAGAAAGCATTTGATACAATGCCACTTGGCAGGTTGGTTAGCAAATTAACAATGATTGGGATTGATGGGTCCTTGGCAGCATGGATTAGAAGTTGGCTAAGAGATAGGAAACAGAGGGCAGGTATAGATGGACATTTCCACGACTGGAGACGAGTTAAAGTGGTGTTCCCCAGGGGTCAGTGTTGGGACCCTTGCTTTTTCTGATTTATATAAATGATTTAGAAGTGGATGTTGAGGGCAAAATCTCTAAATTTGCAGATGATACTAAGCTAGGGAGAACAGTGAATTGTGAGGATGATGCTGAGACTTCAGCGGGATATTGTCAAATGGGCAGATACCTGGCAGATGAACTTCAATGCAGAAAAATGTGAGGTAATGCATTTTGGTAGAAGAAACATGGGGAGGCAATATAGGCTCAATTGTACAACTTTCAGAGGAGTATAAGAGCAGAGGGACCTCTGGGTTCAAATGCATAATTCTCTGAAGGTGTCCTGGCAAGTTATAACAGTTGTTAAGAAGGAGTTGTTAAGAACTCTCAGATACTCCTTCCTACCCCCCCTGGACCATGACCAGACCACTGAACATCAAGCCATTATCTTCAACACCGTTAGCGACCTCATTTCTTCCGGATGCCTTCCCCCCCCCACAGCTTCCAACCTCATAGTCTCACAACCCCGGACAGCCACTTTTATCTACTTCCCAAAATCCACAAAAAGGACTGTCCCGGCAGGCCCATTGTGTCAGCATGCTCCTGTCCTACGGAACCTATTTCCTGTTATCTTGACTCCATCCTCACTCCTCTGGTCCATTCCCTCCCCACCTACATCCGGGATTCCTCTGATGCCCTGCGTCTTATTGACAGCTTCCAGTCCGCGGGCCCTAACCGCATTCTATTCACCATGGATGTGCAATCTCTCTACACCTCCATCCCACACCAGGATGGCCTGAGAGCTCTTTGCTTCATTCTCAAAAAGAGACCTGAACAGTTCCCATCCACCACCACTCTCCTCCGCCTGGCTGAACTTTTTCTATCTCTCAACAACTTCTCCTTTATCTCATCCCATTTTCTCCAAATCAAAGGTATAGCAATGGGTACCTGCATTTGTCCTAGCTACGCTCGTCTTTTTATGGGGTATGTGGAACATTCCTTGTTCCAGGCCTACCCGGGTCCCCTCCCACAACTCCTTTATCGATACATTGCTGACTATTTTGGTGCCGCTTCATGCTCTCGTCCGGACCCGGAGAATTCATCAACTTCGCTTCCAGTTTCCACCCCTCTATCACTTTCACCTGGTCCATCTCAGACACTTCCCTTCCCTTCCTTGATCTTTCTGGCTCCATTTCCGACAATAGACTATCTACTAATATCCACTACAAGCCCACTGACTCCCACAGATATCTGGACTACAGCTCTTCGCTCCCTCCACCCTGTAAAGACTCCATCCCTTTCTCTCAACTCCTTCGCCTCTGTCGCATTTGTTCTGATGATGCCACTTTCCAAAATGGAGCTTCGAAAATGTGTTCCTTCTTCCTCAACCGTGATTTCCCACCTACAGTTGGTCAGCAAGATGGTCAGCAAGGGAGCTAGGAGTGAGATGAGGAGAAACTACTTTACTGCGAGAGTTGTTGGGGTTTGGAATGCATTGCCTGGGAGAGTGGTGGCGGCGGATTCCATAGGAGGTTTCAAAAGAGAGCTGGATATATAGTTGAAACTGATGAATTTAGAGGGCTACAGAGATAGAGCTGGGGAATGGGACTAGCTGGGGAACTCTTTTGGGAACTGTGCCAAATGTGCTGTAAATAATAACAATAACAATACTTTTCACTGTACCTCAGTACACGTAACAATAAATCTAATCTAAGTTTGTTGGGGTGATTAACGTTGCTGCAGTGCCGAGAATTATTCAATGGCGCGTTGCCTTGTTTTTACCTCGGGGCGTTTCTCCCCGTCAAGGCCACACTTAGACCAATGGCCTGCTGGCGAACTGGGGCGAAATTCTCCCCAAACGGCGCGATGTCCGCCGACTGGGGCCGAGCCCCAACATTGAGGGGCTAGGCCGGCGTCGGAGGGATTTCCACCCCGCCAGCTGGTGGAAACGGCCTTTGTTGCCCCGCCAGCTGGCGCGGAAATGACATGTCGGGACGGCGCATGCGCGGGAGCGTCAGCGGCCGCTGACAGTTTCCCGCGCATGCGCAGTGGGGAGAGTCTCTTCCGCCTCCGCCATGGTGGAGACCGTTGCGGAGGCGGAAGGGAAAGAGTTCCCCCACGGCACAGGCCCACCCGCGGATCGGTGGGCCCCGATCGCGGGCCATGCCACCGTGGGGGCACCCCCCGGGGTCAGATAGCCCCGCGCCCCCCCCCAGGACCCTGGAGCCCACCCACGCCGCCTTGTCCCGCCGGTAAATAGGTACTCTAATTTACGCCGGCGGGACAGGCAATTTATCGGCGGGACTTCGGCCTATCGGCCGGAGAATCGAGCGGGGGGACCCGCCAACCGGCGCGGCGCAATTCCCGCCCCCGCCCAATCTCCGGTGCCGGAGACTTCGGCAACCAGCGGGGGCGGGATTCACGGCAGCCCCCGGCGATTCTCCGACCCGGCGGGGGGAGGGCGAATGACGCCCCTGATCTCTCCAACAGGAATGGCTGCTCCCAGATTGGGGAGCCATTTTGATAGACATCCCCGATCTTCACCCCCCACCTTCCTGAGGCCCCGGTGATCCCCTTTATCGCCCCCTCCAATTGGCAAGGCCCTCCCCCCCCCCCCCCCCCCCCCCCAGGTCTGATCCCTGACAGTGCCAACCTGGCACACAGGCACCTTGGCACTGCAGCAACGTTAATTACCCTGACAGTACCCCGGCACCCTGGCAGTGCCGCCCAGGAAGTGATGTAAATTCAGCTTTGACGGGGCGTTTCCCGCCGAGGCAAAAAAACTGGCAAAGTACTGTTGAATAGTGAGGTGTTTCTCAGCACTGTACCCAATGTGCCAAAAAGTGAACCCTGATTTTTTTTCCTGTTAGATCACACCCATAAAACATACACATTTAATCAAATCTGCAAATGTATTGCAAGACCGAATCCGCCACAGATCTTTGTAATGCTCAATATATCTCAAACACTCCACTGCCTATGGGCGAGATCTACTGGTTGTCTTGTGCCCAAAAAGCAATGAGGTGCCGCTGATAGATGCCGGGAGATCCCACTTCCGGGATCTACTCGGCTCACTGCGCCTCACAAAATATAACGTGAATGTGAATCCCACCCTTTGTGGCCAGGATCACTTTCTGGCAAACCTGCATTTAGAGTGAGACAGCTAGTATCACTCGAATATGTGTACCTGAGGTCTAACCAAGGCATAGGATCTAACCCCCTCGCGTTGAGACCTTGGGCGAGTGCCATTCAGTGCTAGTCTCCACAAGCAGGACCAGACGGAACGGCATTCGTGGGGGTCCCCCAGGGGATCAGAGGCCCCCATGTGCTTATCCTCTGGGCAAGGTGACACCCTGGCATTGCCAGCTTGGCAGTGCCATCTGGGTGCCAGCCTGGCACTGTCAAGGTGTCCAGGTGGCACTGCCAGCTGTCAGGGGAACTGCCAGGGTGCCAGGCTGGCACTGTCAAAGTGCCAAGCTGGCATTTTCCACATGGCGGGGTCGGGCTGGGGGTTTGTGCTGTGTGTGTGTGTGGGGGGGGGGGGGGAATGCTGGGGCGGTGGGGTAGGTGGCAAGGACCCCCTTATTATATATGAGTTGGGATTAGGGGGGCTCAGGGGTGTTGTCAGAGGCTTAGGAGATCTGAACGCCATTAAAAATGATGTCCCGAACTCTCCCTGCACTGAGGAGTTCTGGTCAGTTCAGGGAACGTGATTAAGTGTGGCCTCAGCTTTACATCCCCTGCTGAGGCCCCCAATCTGCCCGAATGGGCGTTAGAAAGCAGGGTGTATCTCGGCACTCTGAGCGCCGGGAAACACCCGGCTAATCATGTGCACAATGGGACTCTGTCCCTATTCTGATAGATCATGTCCTTTATCTCTGCATTTCCAGGATTTTTTTTCACCAAAGTTAGTAATGGTTCTATTTTGCTGACATGTCACAGTTTATCAGTGATTCCATATTTCCAATCAAATTGCCTTTTTCTCTCAATGTCAGATGACAGAGCAATGGAATTTGAGGATTTTATCTTCAAATTCAGATGACGGATGCAGTTAAATGTTTGTTTTCTGGTAGAGTACTATACCATGCCTTTTCATGAACCTGCGCACCTCCTGGTATTGGCTTTGAATTCTAAAATACCATCTTTCTTTGCGTCGCTGAGGGCATGGAGTTGGACGGCTATGCTGTTGTTTATATGGCAATTTTGCTGATGCTCATTAATCCACTTTTCTTCTCAATTTATATTTAACTGTGTAATTAGCATTCTTTCTAGAAAGCATCGTGATGGATCATGTGATACACTTTAGGCTTTTTGATTCTCTAATGATTGAGACTAGAATTGGAAGAAGGAAAATCTAAAGTTCCTGCACGTGCCTTTGCATTAATGAACCGTATTAATTATTAATCACAGCACACTTTCATTACTGAAAAACTAGGGTTGACATTTGCATGAGGTGTATCAATTTTTACTTTTTTTAGGCCAAATCTCTTGGGGTCAACTTATACACAAGCTCAACTTTTACGAGTGTACACTCAATTAAGGCTGCATGGGATATGGAAAGAAGACTGTATCAAGATGTTGTGATAAAATGAAAATTAAGGAATCTAATAATTGGGAATGTGTCCTGGTGAATGAATGAGAGCAAACTATTTTTAAATGGGAATTGGTTTAGAAGACAGGTTGACTGATATTTTTGATATGTGGAATAGCCTAGCAACATTGTACCCCAATATTTACCAAAGAGAAGTGGATAACAATAGGGCATAGAATTTCATGAGTTAAAACACAGATGGTAAGAGAAAATGAGGGTCTATTTCACACTTATATTCTAAAAGGGTGAGCTGAGCTGAGCAGAACTGGTCTAAGATTTGATACCAGCCTTGGGTGACTGTCAGCATGGACCTGTGCCTGTGTGGATTTGCTCCGGGTGTTCGCGTTTCCTCCCACAGTCCAAATATATGCAGGTTAGGTGGATTGGCCACTCTGAATTGCACCTTAGTGTCCAAATATGTGCAGGTTAGGTGGGGTTACAGAGTTACAGGGATATTACAGGGGAGTGGGCCGAGATATGGTGCGCTTCAAGAGGGCTGATGCAGACTCAAAAGGTAAAATGACCTCCTTTTGCACTGTAGGGATTCTATGGATTCTAACATCACAGCCTTAGACAGCAGGAAACTGTATTCACTCCAAAAAAGTCAGTGCCTGGGGAATTATGTTGATCTGCAGTTGTTACTATTCTAAACCAAAAGTAATTCCCAAAAGAGATACATGTGCTGAGTATGGTAACTAGTGATGGAGTTTGTTTATGGTTTTACAACCTATGGGGTGTTGTTTGGGGAGGTGTACCTCTGGGTTTAGGAACATAGAAGGGGTTGAAACTAGATCAATTTAACAATGTTGTGTGCAGTCATTATTGCAGTTAAGTGTATATATTTTTAGCTGCCTTTCTTGTGTGTTTTGCTGTTTAATACACATTTATTTTGTTTAATTATTCCAATAAGACTGATATTCACATCTTTCCTCACATCGTAGCAAATTTTTAAAAATACAATTAGGAACCGGCATTCCAAGTTTCCCTTTTGGGATTTGGAATACTCTAGCATTTAACAACTTAACAAGTTTCAACAACAGGTTCTTAACAACTGTTAAACAGAGTTGACAAATAGGTTTTACTGAATAATGGGGTATGGTCCATTTGTTGAATGACCGACTATCTTTAAGTTCAGAAAAAATTGCAAATTGCCAAATATTCTGCCAAGTACCTTAAAACTAGCACAAGTTCAACTGCTCGAAGGACCGTTCCACCTTTTTCAAAATTAAATGACTGTAGAGAAAAAGATGATTAAGCTTTAATAACTATAATTTACAGGTAATTGTAAACAAAACCTGAAAGGAGTACTCTTGTCCCTAAGAAAATTAACACACGTTCAATTGTCATGTGGTATAGATTTTGGAGTCATCCCTCATTAAGTTGCTATTCCACCTATCATTTCTTCTTTTCACAATTTATTAAGTGAACTTCTAAGTTTCTGAATCACATTGTGTTCAAATTCTTTTAGTGCATGTTTTTAACTCAATTAAAATACATGTAAAAATACTTAGTGTATTGAAACTCTTACCAAAAATAAAATTGTCATGCAAGATTAATGTAATGTGCGAACAAAATAAGTTGGTAACAGTGACAATTTATCTGTATGTTGACATATAGGCATTTCTGCAGGAATTATGTAGAGTAAAATACTTAACTGCACAAAGAAGTGGCCCCTCATCTTTCAGTGGTAAGTCAGCAACATAAAACAAGAGTGGATGGTAGTGTTGTAGTACTAGATTCAAATCACTCAAAACTGTAAGTTGCAGTAACAGACTTTTATTCAGAAGCATCCTTGGCAGATACAATCTGTTTCTACAGGGTGCCTCCCGAATACAAAAGCTCTGTAATATTCTTGTATCTTTTCATTACCATATTTCACTAAATGAGCAGAATTACACAGGCTGCAGCTCTTCCCTTTATCTCATTTGGAGGGTAGCTCAAGTCTGCGTTTCTTCTCACACTTTTGTTCACCTATTCTGTGAAGGTCATTAAGTTTGCGATTGTTACTTTCCCATACCATCATGATGTGAAAAGGTTCTAATAACTATTCTTTTACAGCTGTCCATGCTCATATCTATATTTGCCAACTTCAAAGTTATTAATATTTACTGTCGAATGATTTCAAAACCCCATGGTAGGAATTGGTTATAGAGATGCTAAATGTTTAAAATATCCATTATCATTATTTATAATGCAAAACCTTAGTTCATTGCTCTGTAACCCTCACTCAATTTATGTCATGAGTTAGTTTTAAAACAGTGGATATGTACCATTAAAACAATTGTTCATCTGCAGTTGTTCTGAAGCTACAAAAGAAACAGCCTTTAATTGCCTGTAGTTGCAGCTTCCACAAACAACTGCTGAAGATCCATTCAGATCAACAGCTGTAGAAGAATTTTGTTTGTTTTTATGGACCTGCTATGAACACTATGGGCTGAAGTTTTGTGACGGGGCAGGAACAGGGAGACTTTCTACGTGCAGAGGTCAGTGGGAACCCAGGCGATATCTGCCATCCCCAACATAATTAATAATACATCTCTGGGTTTTACACCATCTTCAATGGCGGTATGGAGCTGATGGCATGCCCCCTGCCATCATATCTGGGTGCCATATTTAAAAGGTGCCTGACATCACTGACCCACCGATGAAGAAAGAAAATGTATCTTCTGAAGAAAGAAGATAGATCTCCTGAATAAAGAAACTGGACTTCCAGGGACACCTTGAGGCTTGAAAATGGACTTCTTTGATGGTGGTGTTCCAAGGTGACTGGTGACTTCCACACAAACTCTGAAGGCAGCCCCCATGCTTCTTCAGGTAAGTCTCGACTTGTGCACACCATGTTTGTCCAGATGGGCAGCACGGTAGCCTTGTGGTTAGCACAATTGCTTCACAGCTCCAGGGTCCCAGGTTCGATTCCGGCTTGGGTCACTGTCTGTGCGGAGTCTGCACGTCCTCCCTGTGTGTGCGTGGGTTTCATCCGGGTGCTCCAGTTTCCTCCCACAGTCCAAAGTTGTACAGGTTAGGTGGATTGGCCATGATAAATTGCCCTTAGTGTCCAAACTTGCCCTTAGTGTTGGGTGGGGTTACTGGGTTATGGGGATAGGGTGGTGGTGTTGACCTTGGGTAGGGTGCTCTTTCCAAGAGCCAGTGCAGACTTGATGGGCCAAATGGCCTCCTTCTGCACTTTAAATTCTGTGATAATCTGTGATTCTGTGATGTGTTCTGGACTAGGGTGTTTTTTCCATTGATAGAAATAAAAAGGCAACATAGAGACATAAGTACATAGAAGATAGGAGCAGGAGGAGGCCTTTTGGCCCGTCAAGACTGCTCCGCCGTTTATCACGATCATGGCTGATCATTCAACTCAATAGCCTAACCCTGCTTTCTCCTCATAGCCTTTGATCCCATTCGTCGCAAGTGCTATATCTAGCCGCCTCTTGAATATATTCAATGTTTTAGCATCAACTACTTCCTGTGGTAATGAATTCCACAGGCTCAACACTCTTTGTGTGAAGAAATGTCTCCTCATCTTTGTCCTAAATGTTTTACCCTGAATCCTCAGACTGTGACCCCTGGTTCTGGACACACCCACCATCGGGAACATCTTCCCTGCATCTACCCTGTCTAGTCCTGTTAGAATTTTATGCGCCTCTGTGAGATCACCTCTCATTCTTCTGAACTCCAGCGAGAACAATCATAACCTAGTCAATTTCTCCTCATATGACAGTCTCGCCATCCCTGGAATCAGTCTGGTGAACCTTCGCTGCACTCTCTCAAGAGCAAGAACATCCTTCCTCAGAAAAGGAGACCAAAACTGCACACAATATTCTAGGTATGGCCTCACTAAGGCCCTATGTAATTGCAATAACACATCCCTGCTCCTGTACTCGAAACCTCTTGCAATGAAGGCCAACATACCATTAGCCTTCTTTACCGCCTGCTGAACCTGCATGCTTACCTTCAGTGACTGGTAATCTGCCTTCCTGTTTTTGCTTCCAAAGTAAATAACCTCACACTTATCCAAATTATACTGCATATGCCATTGATTTTTCCACTCGCCCAACCAGTCCAGATCATGCTGTAGGATCTTTGCATCCTCGTCACAGTTCACCCTCTCACCCAACTTGGTATCATCTGCAAACTTTGTGATGTTACATTTTGTTCCCTCATCTAAATCATTAATATATATTGTGAATAGTTGGGGTCCCAGCACTGATCCCTGTGGCACCCCACTAGTTACTGCCTGCCAATTTGAAAAGGACCCATTAATTCCTACTCTTTGTTTCCTTTCTGCCAACCAGTTTTCTATCTACCTCAATACACTTCTCCCAATCCCAAGCGCTTTAATCTTGCGCAATAATCTCTTATGCAGGACTTTGTCAAACACTTTCTGAAAGTCCAAATATACCACATCGACTGACTCCCCCTTGTCAACTGTACTAGGTATATCTTCAAAGATTTCCAACAGATTTGTCAAGCATGATTTCCCCTTTATAAATCCATGCAGACTCTGACTGATCCTGCCTCTGCTTTCTAAATGTTCTGCGATAAAGTCCTTGATAATGGATTCAAGAATTTTCCCCACTACCGATGTTAGGCTTACTGGTCTATAATTCCCTGTTTTCTTTCTACCTCCCTTTTTGAATATTGGAGTGACATTAGCTACCCTCCAATCTGCAGGGACTGTTCCAGAGTCTATAGAATGCTGGAAGATGACCACCAATGTGTCCACTATTTCCAGAGCCACCTCTTTAAGCACTCTGGGATGCAGATTATCAGGTCCTGGGGATTTATTTGCCTTCAATCCCATCAACTTGCCCAGCACCATTTCTCTACTAATATTGATCTCCCTCAGTTCCTATCTCTCAATTACCACACTGTTGATAATAGATTTCAGTATTTTTTCTTTATTGATATCAGGTTACCTAGCCCAGAATTTCCTGTTTACTCTCTCCCTCCTCTGTTGAATAGTGGGGCGGATTTAATGATGAGAAATTACTTCTCTCAAAGGGTAATGAATCTGTGGAATTCACTACCCCAGAGTATGGTGGATGCCAGGACACTGAGAATTTTAAGGAGGAGATAGACAGATTTTTAATTAGTGATGTGTTGAAGAATTATGGAGAATGGGCAGGAATGTGGAGTTGAGGCCGAGGTGAGCTCAGCCGTGATTGTATTGAATGGTGGAGCAGGCTCGAAGGGCTGAATTGCCTAATCCTGCTCCTAGTTTTTATGATGGCATAGCAAATCAGACATGGCTGGGCCTTCATCTGCATCCAATTAGCATGCTGCAAACCGGTTTCATGTCAGCCTCCAGCAGGATTCCCAATCTGCCATGGTGGACAGCATCAGAAGCTCCTACTGTAATTGGTCTGAAACGAGTTTTTGGGTCTCTCCAACCACCATTGATACAGCTGGCTGGGGCAGCACGGTGGCGCAGTGGGTTAGCCCTGTTGCCTCATGGCGCTGAGGTCCAGGTTCGATCCCGGCTCTGGGTCACTGTCCATGTGGAGTTTGCACATTCTCCCCGTGTTTGCGTGGGTTTCGCCCCCACAGCCCAAAGATGTATAGGGTAGGTGGATTGGCCACGTTAAATTGTCCCTTAATTGGAAAAAATGAATTGGGTTACTCTAAATTTATTTTAAAAAAGATTCAGCTGGCGGGGTCATGGGATGTAATGCTGGAATTGTGTAAAATGCTGGTTAGGCCACAGCTGAAATTTTATGTACAGTTATGGTCATCATATTACAGGAAGGATATAATTGCTGTGGAGAGTGTACAGAGGAGATTTACAAGAACGTTGTCAGGGCTTGAAAATTGCAGCTACAATGAAAGACTGGATAGGCTAGGGTTGTTTTCCTTATAACAGAGGAGGCGGAGGGATGACCTGTTTGAGGTGTACAAAATTATGAGGGGCCTAGATAGAGTTGACGGGAAAGATTTATTTCCCAAAGCTGAAGGACTAATTACTGGGGGGGGGGTGAATAGATTTAAGATGTTTGTTAGAAGAATTAGAGAGGACATATGGAAAACATTTTTCACTCACAGGGTGTCAGATGACTGGCATCCGGATTTATGGTTGAGGCAGAAACACTCAAGTTATTTTAAGGTACCTGGATCTGCACCAGACGTGCTGTAGCCTGTAAGGCTATGGACCAGTTGTTGGAAGTTGGGATTAAAATGGGTGGCAACTTTTTCTAGCTGGTGCAGACACAATGGGCTAAATGCCTTTTTGTGCGCTATAACTTTTTGTGGTTCTATTTAGATTTATTGTCACGTGTACCAAGGCTCACACGAAGACTTTTGTATCTTCTGCCCGATGGAAGACGTTGGAAGAGAGAATAACCTGGGTGGGTTAATGCTGCCCGCTTCCCAAAGACAGTGGGAGGTGCAAACAGGGTCAATGGATGGGAAGTGGGTTTACGTGATGGACTGGGTGCTGTCCATGACTCTCTGAAGTTTCTTGCGGTCTTGGGCTGAGCAGTTGCCATATCAGGCTGCGATACAGCCAGATAGGATGCTTTCTATGGTGCATCTGTAAAAATTGGGAAGAATCAATGTGGATATGCCGATTTTCATTAGTTTCCTGAGGAAGTATAGGCGCTGTTGTGCTTTCTTCGTCGTAGGGTTGACGTGGGTGGACCAGGACAGATTTTTGGTGATGTGCACACCTCGGAGTTTGTAGCTGTCAACCATCTCACCTCGGCCCCGTTGATGCTGACAGGGGTGTGTACAATACTTCACTTCCTGAAGTCAATGCTCAGCTCCTTAGTTTTACTGACATTGAGGGAGGGATTGTTTTATTCTCATAAATTTACCCACAAAAGTTATAATTGAATTTGAGCCCATACCATAAGGCCACATCTTTTGGCATTAGTTTTTTAAAAAAATAAATTTTTTAGAGTGTCCAATTCATTTTATCCAATTAAGGGGCAATTTAGCGTAGCCAATCCACCTACCCTGCGCATCTTTGGGCTGTGGGGGCGAAACCCACGCAAACACGGGAGAATGTGCAAACTCCACACGGACAGTGACCCAGAGCCGGGATCAAACCTGGAACCTCAGCACCGTGAGGCAGCAGTGCTAACCCACTGCACCACCGTGCTGCCCTCTCTTTGGCTTTATGTCATCTGGTATCGTTCACTCATGAATTCATCACTGTCTCAATTATTTTCCTCTCCAGATCAAGATTTTAGCTTGTCTCATTTTAGCTCAATGAAAGTTCTATTAATTTAGAAACATCAGAATTGGCCATTGTGTTAATTGTTTATTCATTGGCCTGGATTCTCCGCCCCATGACGCAAGCAACACAGTTCGCGACCGGGGTTCAAAGAACAAAGAACAAAGAAAAGTACAGCACAGGAACAGACCCTTCAGCCCTCCAAGCCCGTGCCGACCATGCTGCCCGACTAAAGTACAATCTTCTACACTTCCTGGGTCCGTATCCCTCTATTCCCATCCTATTCATGTATTTGTCAAGATGCTCCTTAAATGTCACTATCGTCCCTGCTTCCACCACCTCCTCCGGCAGCGAGTTCCAGGCACCCACTACCCTCTGTGTAAAAAACTTGCCTCGTACATCTCCTTTAAACCTTGCCCCTCTCACCTTAAACCTATGCCCCCTAGTAATTGACCCCTCTACCTTGGGAAAGAGCCTCTGACGATCCACTCTATCTATGCCCCTCATAATTTTGTAGACCTCTATCAGGTCGCCCCTCAACCTCCATCGCTCCAGTGAGAACAAACCGAGTTTATTCAACCGCTCCTCATAGCTAATGCCCTCCATACCAGGCAACATTCTGGTAAATCTCTTCTGCACCCTCTCTAAAGCCTCCACATCTTTCTGGTAGTGTGGCGACCAGAATTGAACACTATACTCCAAGTGTGGCCTAACCAAGGTTCTATACAGCTGCAACATGACTTGCCAATTCTTATACTCAATGCCCCGGCCAATGAAGGCAAGCATGCCGTATGCCTTCTTGACTACCTTCTCCACCTGTGTTGCCCCTTTCAGTGACCTGTGGACCTGTACACCTAGATCTCTCTGACTTTCAATACTTTTGAGGGTTCTACCATTCACTGTATATTCCCTACCTGGATTAGATCTCCCAAAATGCATGACCTCACATTTGTCCGGATTAAACTCCATCTGCCATCCCTCCGCCCAAGTCTCCAGACAATCTAAATCCTGCTGTATCCTCTGACAGTCCTCATCGCTATCTGCAATTCCACCAACCTTTGTGTCGTCTGCAAACTTACTAATCAGACCAGTTACCTGTTCCTCCAAATCATTTATATATACTACAAACAGCAAAGGTCCCAGCACTGATCCCTGCGGAACACCACTAGTCACAGCCCGCCAATTAGAAAAGCATCCTTCCATTGCTACTCTCTGCCTTCTATGACCTAGCTAGTTCTGTATCCACCTTGCCAGCTCACCCCTGATCCCATGTGACTTCACCTTTTGTACTAGTCTACCATAAGGGACCTTGTCAAAGGCCTTACTGAAGTCCATATAGACAACATCTACTGCCCTACCTGCATCAATCATCTTAGTGACCTCCTCGAAAAACTCTATCAAGTTAGTGAGACACGACCTCCCCTTCACAAAACCATGCTCCCTTTCACTAATACGTCCATTTGCTTCCAAATGGGAGTAGATCCTGTCTCGAAGAATTCTCTCCAGTAATTTCCCTACCACTGCCGTAAGGCTCACCGGCCTGTAGTTTCCTGGACTATCCTTGCTACCCTTCTTAAACAGAGGAACAACATTGGCTATTCTCCAGTCCTCCGGGACATCATCTGAAGACAGTGAGGATCCAAAGATTTCTGTCAAGGCCTCAGCAATTTCCGCTCTAGCCTCCTTCAGTATTCTGGGGTAGATCCCATGAGGCCCTGGGGACTTATCTACCTTAATATTTTTCAAGACGTCCAACACCTCGTCTTTTTGGATCTCAATGTGACCCAGGCTATCTACACACCCTTCTCCAGACTAAATATCCACCAATTCCTTCTCTTTGGTGAATACTGATGCAAAGTATTCAGTTTTTATTTAAAAAAAATATGTTTGTTAAGAATTTTTCAATAATGTTGTAACACTCCTGTGGCTTTTGTGGGGGGCTGTTCCTGCCTTAATTTACCCATGCGGGGTTCTGGTGTGCCTTAACTGTGTGTATGTCTGCATCTGCCTGCTGTTCTTCGGGACTTTTATTTGTGGGTTTGTTTTGAACAGATTGCTCCCAGGAGCGGGACAATCTTTTTAAAACCCATTTCTCATTCTGGGCTTCCTCTGAGGGGTCATAATTTGTACAGGCTTTCTGTCCTGTCTCTGTGACATGGAAGATAAGGGTGCGGGTCCATTTGGCCATGTCGTCTGGGGACAAATGGGCACGGTCTAAGTCTCCGAAAACTGCTGCGAACTGGATCCACAAGCGTCCAGCAAACGCTGTGGGGTGCGCGGCTTTCTTTTGCCTGCACTTATTGAGGCCTTCTACGGGGTCACCCCTGTTATACCCGATCGCGTCTAGGATCGCGGTATGCATTTCTGCAAGGGTGCCTCCTCCTACATTCTGTGGGTCGGGACGGGCAGCTACGACCGAAGGGTCTAAATTCAAAATGGTGAGCTTCACGTGCTCTCGCTCATCCAGGCCGTACATGGTCGCCTGCTGCTTTACTCTGCAAAGAAGTGGTGGGGGTCTGAGGTTTGGAGGAACGGTTTGATTTTATCGCATGCGTCCCGTAATTGGGCCACTGTTGAAAATCACTTATTGTCACAAGTAGGCTTCAATGAAGTTACTGTGAAAAGCCCCTAGTCGCCACATTCCGGCACCTGTTCGGGGAGGCTGGTACGGGAATTGAACCGTGCTGCTGGCCTGCTTGGTCTGCGAGCTTTTCCCAAGCTTTTCTTATGGATTTCGCTCAGGTTCTCCCACCAAGTATGTCCTATACTCCAGGGACCTGTTTCCTCATTTTCACAGAATTCGCTCCAAAGGGGTCATCCTTTCCCTTTGAGGTACTTTCTGATTTCCTCTTCCCAAACGGGACACTGTCCTACTCTACTGTTGGTCGCTGCGACCACAAATTCGTCGGGGTTCATGAGGCGTTGCATTGCCTGCATTGCCATCTTTCCCCTCTGAATACTTCTCTTAAAATTTGGGACAGGGGTATTAAGGCGGTGCTGTAATTACGGGTACAGCTTTCGCTATTTTCCGGAATACAAACTCCCGACAGTTTTGTCGCAACAAAAATCTATCAGTTTACCTTATCGCCCTGTTAGTTACGCATGCATTAACACACTTCCGAATTATGAGGATTGATCAGAACTGCTTGAACACTTATGGTTTTTCTGTTCCCAATTGGATTTCTAATTCAAATTTTTGGGTTCTCCCGGAGTGGTTAAGCCACTTCTAGATCGGGTCCCGTCAGGATGTCGCCAGTAATATGTTGCTAACTTTTGGTTGGTTCAATTGGCTCTGTTTTATACCCTTTGCTCTAGAGTCGCCAGGTATCTTTATGAGACCGCCACGAGGTTCAAGTTCAAGTAATGATCAATAACTCAACACACCAATTAGTAAGATTCAAATCAATACACATTTATTATACACAGTAAATCGCTACTCATGCATAAACTCTACTTTCTAGGCTATTTCTATCACTAACAGGCCTATACTTAGCCTCGGACTGGCCCACCAGGTCAGGGGAACAAATGGCCTTTCGTTCGGGTTCTGAGTCTGCAGGATTCAAAAGCTGGTATGGACTGGTAGCTAGGAGCGCCTATCTCGGAGCGAGCGTTGACTTGAGACTTACTTGCTTGGAGGCTGATGGACAGTTCACTCTCATCGTGTTGCTGAGTGATCCTGTCAAGAAGGACGATTTGAACTTGGGGGCTTTACTTTATAGTCCCCAGGGGCTTCCCGCCCTTCGGGGCGGACCCCATACCTGGTTTCAAGTGATTGGATTTCGTTCCAATCACTTGGTTCGATGTCCCCAATGCTGGAGCGGTTCCCTGATCATTGGGCGGTCTTTAAGTGTCCGTTAACCTCTTTTGTGTTGGCTCCTGCTGGCGCCGAGGAGTCTGGCTTGGCCTTGTTTACCTTAAAATGTTTCGATTGTTCCCGGGGATCGCTCATTACTATGTAGATGGCTGCTACATTACTATGCAGATGGCTGCTTGTATCAATGCTGTCTGGGTTTCTGCAGAGTCTAATACACAGTGAACTTGCACCTGCTAGTTTTTTGCCTGTGTTGGCTGAATTTCCCTTCAGCCTTTGCGGTTCTCCATTTTAAGTCGGGAAGTGGCCAACTCAGGTGGCTACAACCTCATTGAGGTACTGGAACGGTTCGACTTTTGAACAGGGTTTACCGTCTGGGTGAAACCCCTGTATAGCACTCCCATGGCAAGCATATAGACAAACATCACCAGCTCCAAGTATTTCCAGCTGCACAGAAGCACAGGGAGGAATGTTCTTCGTCCCCGCTGCTGTTCGCCCGAGCGATCGAGCCACTAGCGATCGCCCTCAGAGCAGCTAACAATTGGAAGGAGATCCAGAGAGGAGACAGAGAGCACAGAGTCTCACTCTGTGCAGATGAACTGCTCCTCTACGTCGTGGACCCACAAAACAGCATGGAGGGAATCATGGTGTTCTTGAAAGAGTTTGGAACCTTCTCGGGCTACAAACACAACTTGAGCAAAAGTGAGATCTTCCCGGTGAATCCGCAAGGGGAAGGGGCAGAGTTGGAGGGAATGCCATTTAAACAGGCCCAAAACAAATTCCGCTACCTGGGGATCCAAATCGCCCATGACTGGACAGGAGTCCACAAGTGGAACCTGACCAGCCTGGTGGAAGAAGTTAAAAAAGACCACACTCCCACTCTCCCTGGCGGGGTGGGTGCAGACGATCGAGAAGAACTACCCAGGTTCCTCTTCCTGTTCAGATCCATACCGATCTACATCCCCAAGGCCTTTTTCAACTCAGTGAAAAAAGTGATCATGATGTTTGTGTGTGGGTGGGGGATGGGGAAGAACCCAAGGATCTCCAAAAATCCTGCAAAGAACAAGAAGCATCGGGGGCCTAGCCCTCCGAAACCTGCATTATTAACACTAGGCAGCAACAGCAGAAAGAGTAAAGGCATGGATAAAGGAACCGGAGGCGTACAACTGGGCCGCCACAGCTGAGAGTGTGAGGGGATGGATATGAGAACTGAACATGGAATGGGTGAAGCTTGAGGAGTCCTTCTGCAAGGGAACAACCATCTGAGCCCTCGCCACGACAGCACTCCCCCCCCCCCCCCCCCCCCCACCCCCCCCATCAAAGTACACATCCAGCCCAGTGGTGGTAGTCACACTGAAGACATGGAACCAAGTGAGGCAGTATCTTGGTCTAACCAAGATGCCCTCCATGGCCCCCATCTGCGATAACCACAAATTCCCGCCAGCCATGCTTGACGTCACCTTTAAAAAATGGAGGCAGGACGGGGGGACACTAGCAGTTAGGGACCTCTAGATAGGAGACAGATTTGCGACCTTGGATGAACTGACTGAACACTTGGACCTGCCGACAGGACAAGAGCTCAGGCACCTCCAAATTAAACACTTTCTCCACAAGGAGACGGCAAAGTACCCCAGGGCCCTGAGAGACACTCTACTAGAGTGACTAATTAACACAGATAGTAAGGAGAGGGGTAACTGTGGGAACATATACTGTTGGACAGGGCAAGACTACCACTGGAAGAAGCTAGACGGAAATGGGAGGACGAATTGACGACGGAAGTGGGTTGGTGACTCTGGAGCAAAGCACTGAGTAGGGCCAATTCCACCTCTTTATGCGCTACGCTAAGCCTCATGCAGTTCAAAGTGGTGCACAGAGCCTACCTCACTGGAACCTGAATGAGCAGGTTCTTCCTGGAGATGGAGGATAAATGTGAAAGGTGCCAGAGAGGGCCAGCCAACCACGCCCACATGTCTGGGCCTGCCCCAGAATTGTCGGGTTCTGGACAGCCTTCTTCGAGGCGATGTCCAAGGTTGTGGGGGTGAGAGTGGAGCCGTGTCCTAGAGTGACAGTCTTTGAGTATCCGACCAGCCAGAGCTTCATATGGGGAAAAGGGCCAAAGCCCTGGCTTTTCTTCCCTAATCACACAGTGGAGAATCCTGCTCGACTGGCGATCAGCAGCACCACCCACAGCTGCAGACTGGCGGACAGACTTGTTGGAATTTCTCCACTTGGAGAAGATCAAGTGCACCATCCGAGTGTCGGACGAGGGCTTCCACAAAGCGTGGGGGCAATTCATCAGCCTATAGCAAGACCTGTTTGAGGCCAGCAGCGACTGGGAAGGGTGTGGGGGATGAGAGGGAGCAAGACAAGGGAAGGCATGCACAAAAGAAAGGGACAGAGGGGGAAGGGGAGGGAAGGGAACCCAAGGGAAGCACAAAATGAAGCACGGGGACAAAGGGAGGATGGGGAAGGGCCACGCAGGTCCTCCCTACAACAATAAAAACTAAAATGCCCCAGCAGAAAGAAGCAGATCACAATACGGGGCACTCCGGCAGCTGGCAACACTAAGAGGGAAACTGAATTACCAACGAGGGAAGGGGAGTGGAGTGGTGGAGGGACCTCATGTAACTCTTGTAAATAAGACACAAACTTGTTTGTAAATACCAGATACACATGAGCTATTACTCTTAGAAATTGGAAAAAAACAATAAAGATATTTTTTTTAAATGGGTAAGAACGAAGGAGGGGTCTGGGCCCTGGCCATGCCAGCGCTCCCAGCTCCAGCGACTAAGCACTCAACGAGCCCAGTGGTGATAGCTAAGACAGTACTTCGGTCTAACCGAAATGTCCATCAAGGTCCCCATCTTTAACAACCACAGGTTCACACCAGCCAAATAGGACCCCACCTTCAAAAGGTGGAGACAGGATGGGGGACACTGACAGTTAGGGACTTCTAGACAGGCGACAGCCTGATAACATAGAGTAACTGACAGAGAAGTTCCAACTGACCGGGGGAAACCTATTAAGATACATGCAAATTAAAAACTTCCTACGTCAGGTAACAAAGATATACCCACAGGTGCTGCAACAATCATTATTAGAGGATCTAATGGATGCGGACAACCTAGGGAGGGAAAACGGTGGGGTCCTATATGGGCAACTACTAGGAAAGGCACGGTCTCCACTGTATGAGACATGAGATGAATAGGAGCAAGACCTATGGTTTGAAATTGGGTGGGGACTCTGGAGCGAAGCACTGCACAGGGTCAACTTCACCTCCACTTGCATAAGGCCTAATGCAGCTGAAAGTGGTACACAGAGCACACTTAACCAGAACCCGAACAATCAGGTTCTTCCCAGAGGTGGAGGACAAAAGTGATCGGTGCCAGGGGGGCCTGACCAACCACGCCTACATGGTCTGGTCATGCCCTAGACTTATCGAGTGTTAGACAAACTTCTCTGAGGCGATGTCCAAGGTTGTAGGGATGAGGATGGAGCCATGCCCAAAAGTTGCAGTCTTCAGGGTATCAGAACAGCCAGAAATCTTTATGGCGCCCTAACCTTTGCCTTCCTAATTTCCTGCCAAAGAATCCTGCTCAGCTGGCGATTGGCAGCACCCTCCAAAGATACGAACTGGCTGTCCGAACTATCGGAATTTCTCCAAATGGAGAAAATCAAATTCACTATCCGGGTTTGGAAGAGGGCTTCCACAAGACGTGGAGGCCATTCACCAACCTGTTCAAAGACCTGTTTGTAGCCAGCAGCCAATAAGCCAGGGGGAGGGGTGATCCACAGAAGAACCACAGACGCAAACTGGAAGAGAGAGGGGAGTAAAAGGGAGAGGGGGGGTGAAAGAAGGAGTGAGGGAGGTAACAACGAGGCACAAAACCAAATCATACCCCACATGAACAACCTCACACGAAGCAGCGTATGCAATACTACACTCCGCCAGCAGGTCCAGGTTTGATGTCCAATAAACAAAGAAGACACGCTGATTTTGCAAGGAAGAGAGGGGGATCCGGAAGAAAGGGGGAGTTGGGATTAGGAGGCCAAGTTAAAGCTGGGCACTTGTATAAAAATGTGAATTGTAACCGATGTATATAGTTTCTGTGTATTTTCAATTTCATCTTTGATTTGCATAAAAAGAAAAACCATAATAAAAACATTTTTTAAAATAGAAAATGTCAAATTCAAGCGCTCCAACATCAAACATCCTGCTTTTTTGATGTTATTTTCTATTGTACATGTAGATACCGTGACTTTCAGTCTTGAAGAGGAGGAAAAAACAGAGATACTCATCAAAGTTTGTGGTCAAGATTATTCCTTTCTGGAATGTGCTCAGTTTTGGATCAATGATTTCATTTTAACACCACAAGAACAGATCATCATAGCAAATAAAAGCATCAATTACTTTACTGTAGCTGAAAATGAAGCCATAATGGCCCTTCAAACAAAGAACCAAATACAAATGCTCAAGATAGTGAATGAAATTGGGACATTCATTGAACTAAGTGGACCTCATTTTCAGATATTGGAAGTAGCACTTCATGTAGAAAGCTTACTTTGTGACTTGCAGGAGGAAATGGTACAGGCACTCGAAGCCAAACATCTGCAATTCCTTGTACAATGGGTCTACATATGTGAGGGTGAGAGATATCGCTATGGTCCCACTGAAAGCTTCACTTTAGAGAAGGCCTTCCTGAACAAGACAACGCTTGTGAGCTTTGAAGTGGATGGTACTCAGCAAGCAATATGTTTAAAACGATTTATGGCGTTGAATGATCAGCGGGAAGAATTCAAAGTTGAAAGGCTCAGTGAGTAAAATGTTAAGATTTGTTCCACAACTAGTGTTTAATATATTTCATTATTTCACCATCAGAACTCCAATATTTTAACTTGCATTAGTTTATTTTTAATGCTATAACTGTATGTGGCTTTGTGACAAAGTTGTAGAATCATAAAACGATGCAGCACAGATGGAGATCATGGGGCTCAGCTTGGCAGTATCAGCTCTGTGGTAGATCACTCAAATGAATCTCCTTACGCTGTTCTTTCCCCATGAACGTTTCAGACAGTCCATTCCAGATACAGTAATCTGTGTTTTTGCCAATCTGTGTCCTCGGGTACTGACTCTTCTGCTACTGGAACATTTTTCTCTGTTTGCTCTTTCAGAGCCACTCATGATTTTGAAGTCCCTCGTCATGGGTACATTCAAGTAAATCTCTTCTTCATGCACTTCAAGGCCTTGACACTACTTTAATCATGGGTGACTCTAATCTTCACATGGATTGGGAAAATCCACGTAGAGGTAGCCATGAAAGAGAATTCATACAGTGTATTCGGCACAGTTTTCTCGAACAATGGGAGGGATTCTCCGTCCCGCCAGCCTCTTTCCGGCGCGGCCCACCCCCGCCAGCAGCGGATTCTCCGTTTCCGCAGCCAGCCAATGGGGTTTCCCATTGTGGCCACCCCACACTGTCATGAAACCCGCGTGCGTGTGTGCGCTGCCGGCATAGCAGAGGATCCCGCTGATGGAAAATCCCACAGAAAATGTTGTGGATCCACCAGAGTGAGGCTATTTTGGTTCTAGTAGTGTATAACGAGACAGGTTTAATTAATGTTGCTCGTTTTAGCCTTAGTTTACTTTATTCTTATTCTGTCACCTTTGCTCATGAGTCGCCAGGTATCTTTCTGATACCACCACGTGGTTCAAATCCAAGTAATGATGAATAATGCAACACACCGCTTAGTAAGAGTTAAATCAACGCTCATTTATTATATACAGCAATTAATACTTATGCAATAATCCTACTTCTAGACTACTACCTACCACTAAAGGCCAATACTTAACTTTGGAAATGGCCCACCAGGTCAGGGAAATGAATGGTCTCTCGAATTGGTTCTGAGCCTGCGGGATTAAAAAGCTGGTACAAGTCGATAGTCACGAGCGCCTATCTGGTAGTGATCGCTACCAGAACTGGGGAGATGCTCAGGAAATCAGAAGCACAAAGGGACTTGCTAGTCCTTGTTCACGGTTCTCTTAAGGTTAATATACAGGTTCAGTGGGCAGTTAGGAAGGCTAATGCAATGTTAGCATTCATGTCGAGAGGGCTAGAATACAAGACCAGGGATGTACTTCTGAGGCTATATAAGGCCCTGGTCAGTCCCCATTTGAAGTATTATGAGCAGTTTTGGGCCCCATATCTAAGGAAGGATGTGCTGGCCTTGGAAAGGGACCAGAGGAGGTTCACAAGAATGATCCCTGGAATGAAGAGCTTGTTGTATTAGAAAATGTTGAGGACTCTGCGTCTGTACTTGTAGGTGTTTAGAAGGATGAGGGGGGGGTTTAATTGAAACTTATAAGGTACTGCGAGACCTGGATAGAGTTGCCGTGGATAGGATGTGGCCACTTGTCGGAAAAACTGGTAGCAGAGGACAAAATCTCAGACCACAGGGACAATCCTTTAAACAGAGATGAGGAGGAATTTCTTCAGCCAGAGGGTGGTGAATCTGTGGAACTCCTTGCCGCAGAAGGATGTGGAGGTCAAATAACTGAGTGTCTTTGAGACAGAGATAGATAAGCTCTTGATTAATAAGGGGATCAGGGGCTATGGGGAGAAGGCAGGAGAATGGGGATGAGAAAAATATCAGCTATGATTGAATGGCGGAGCAGACTCGATGGGTCGAGTGGCCTAATTCTGCTTCTGTGTCTTATGGTCTTATTGTCTTATGAGTCACCTTGTCAAAGGCTTTACTGAAGTCCATGTAAACAGCATCCACTGCCCTCTCCTCATCAATCACCTTTATCACCTCAAAAAAACTTGATCAAGTTAGTGAGGCACGACCTCCCCTTCACAAAACCATGCTGTCTATCGCTAATGAGTCCATTTGTTTCCAAATGGGTATAAATCCTGTCCCTGAGAATTCTCTCCAATAATTTACCTCTGCCCCATCCAAACCCCTAGCATTAAGTGAGTCCCAGTCAATATAGGGGAAATTAAAATCCCCTACTACAACAACCCTGCTACTTTTGCACCTATCCAAAATCTCTCTACCTATCTGCTCCTCTATTTCTTGCTGGCAGTTTGGGGGCATGTAATAAACCCCCAACATTGTGATTGCCCCCTTCCTGTTCCTGAGCTCTACCCAGATTGCCTCATTGCATGAGCCTTCCGTGGTGTCCTCCCGCAGTACGGCTATAATATTATCCTTAACCAGTAATGCTACTCCCCCACCACTTTTACATTTCCATCTATCTCTCCTGAAGCGTATATATCCTCTAATGTTCATTGCAATTGGATTACAACCCTAAGAACCAGGCTCAATGACTACCGTCTGGTGGCCCTGACATCAATCGTAATGAAGTGCTTCGAGAGGTTGGTCATAAAGCGCATCAACTCCATACTCCCAGAACGCCTAGATCCACTGCAATTCGCATACCGTCGCAACCGGCCCACAGCAGACGCCATCTCCCTGGCCCTACACTCATCCCTAGAGCATCTCAACCACAAGGACTCCTTCATCAGACTCCTATTTATTCACTATAGCTCTGCCTTCAACACCAAAATCCCAGCCAATCTCATATCAAAGCTCCAAAACCTAGGACTTGGCTCCTCCATCTGCAACTGGATCCTCAACCTTCTGCTCCTGCCATTGTCAATGGGGTTTCCCGTTGAATCAACCCCTCACCACTGGGAAACCAGTGCACTGCGGCGGGACCGGCTGGAAATTTCCAGCCAATACCTCAGTCAAGGCCAGCTAGTGTTATCATAACTTCCTTGCTTTTTTACTCTACGGGCACGATTTAGTTGCCTCGTTGCACCCGACTTGGTGTTAAATCCCATGAGAGGCCTTTTGCGAGATTTGCAAGCTTCAAATGTCTTGCGAGATTTAATGAAGTCTGGTGAGACATCATGATCTGGATCTCTCCCTGACTGGGCGAGATCTAGATCTGCATATTTAAATGAGCCACTCGGCTACATAACAGAACAACCACATTTCATCTGCAGCCCCAGCACCTTCTCCCTCACTTCACCGCCCCCCACCATGGCCACTTGCCCTCGCTCTGCTATCTCAGCCAGGCAGTCCAGAGCTGCTGCAGCAGTAGGTAGTTCAGGTGTACCCTTGACAGCATGGACATTAGAGCATTTCTTTCTCTGGAGTTCTGTAGGCTATGGGTTCAAGTCCCACGCCAGAGAGTTCAGCAGATTGGCTTGCAGTATTGAAAGAGTGCTACACTGTCTGTGGTGCCAGTCTTCAGGTGAGATGTTAATCCGAGACCACATCTACCCTCTCAGATGAATGTAAAAGATCCAATGGGAGCTTGCAGTGCATAAAGTGGTCTGCCAGCATATTTTTCACTTTATAGCAGTGACAATACTTGAAAAAGCAGTGAGGCACTCTGAGTTGTCCTGAAGTCATGAAAGGCGCTAAAGAAATATTTATTTATTGGGCATGATTCTCCTTGGCTGACGCCGAAATCGGGAAAGGCGATTGGGAAGAGAATCTGTTCCGAAGCCGAAATCGCGGCAGGTAGCGATGTGCCACCAAGTTGGAATGCTCCAGCACCTCAACAGCGGCATCATTGGATTCCAGAGCGCATCTACAATAGACACCATTTGCATATCATTAGCGGGCCCGACCCGGTATTCTCCGGGGCCTCTGCGATCCTCCGCCTCCAATGGGCCGAGTTCCCGACGGCGCGGTTCACTTGTGCTTTTAAAAATCAAGGGACTTCTGGGAGGTGAGTATTTACTTTAAAAACCCTTACCTTTGCAGGAGCAGCCCTTTGGATTTCGGCGGGAGCGGTGCGCAAGGGACTTCTGGGAGTTGAGTATTTACTTTAAAAACACTTACCTGGTCCCGTTTCTGTTCTTCTTTTCTGTTTTTTTAATATAAGGCGGGAACCGGAAGTTCGCCCCGCGGACTTCTGGGAAGGCCCCCCCCCCAACCAATAAATTCTGGTGGAGGGGAAACCCGAGACACTGCACGTGTAGTGTCTCCCACCCGCCCTCCTCCTCTAACCTAAGAAAAAAGTCATTGGTGTGAGGTAAGTGCCATATTATATTATTATTATTATTTTATTTTTTAAAAATGTTTTTATTTACCAGATCTTGGTTGGAAGTTAGAGGGATGGCAGGGAAGGGAGTGCAATGTTCCTCCTGCAGGATGTTTGAGGTGAGGGATGCCTGATGATTTTACCTGCTGGAAGTGCAGCCATCTCCAGCTCCTCCAAGACCAAGTTAGGGAACTGGAGCTGGAGTTGGATGAACTTCGGATCATTCGGGAGGCAGAGGGGGTCATAGATAGCAGCTTCAGGGAATTAGTTACACCAAAGATTGGAGATAGATGGGTAACTGTAAGAGGGTCGTTCCCCTGAGTAACAAGTATAAAACTTTGGATACTTGTGGGGGGGGGGGGACTTACCAGGGGTAAGCCATGGGGTACGGGCCTCTGGCACGGAGTCTGTCCCTGTTGCTCAGAAGGGAAGGGGGGAGAGGAGCAGAGCATTAGTAATTGGGGACTCGATAGTCAGGGGCACAGATAGGAGATTTTGTGGGAGCGAGAGAGACTCACGTTTGGTATGTTGCCTCCCAGGTGCAAGGGTACGTGATGTCTCGGATCGTGTTTTCCGGGTCCTTAAGGGGGAGGGGGAGCAGCCCCAAGTCGTGGTCCACATTGGCACTAACGACATAGGTAGGAAATGGGACAAGGATGTCAGGCAGGCTTTCAGGGAGCTAGGATGGAAGCTCAGAACGAGAACAAACAGAGTTGTTATCTCTGGGTTGTTGCCCATGCCACGTGATAATGAGATGAGGAATAGGGAGAGAGAGCAATTAAACACTTGGCTACAGGGATGGTGCAGGCGGGAGGGATTCAGATTTCTGGATAACTGGGGCTCTTTCTGGGGAAGGTGGGACCTCTACAGACAGGATGGTCTACATCTGAACCTGAGGGGCACAAATATCCTGGGGGGGAGATTTGTTAGTGCCCTTTGGGGGGGTTTAAACTAATGCAGTAGGGGCATGGGAACCTGGATTGTAGTTTTAGGGTACGAGAGATTGAGAGTATAGAGGTCAGGAGCACAGATTTGACTTCGCAGGAGGGGGCCAGTGTTCAGGTAGGTGGTTTGAAGTGTGTCTACTTCAATGCCAGGAGTATACGAAATAAGGTAGGGGAACTGGCAGCATGGGTTGGTACCTGGGACTTCGATGTTGTGGCCATTTCGGAGTCATGGATAGAGCAGGGACAGGAATGGTTGTTGCAGGTTCCGGGGTTTAGGTGTTTTAGTAAGCACAGAGAAGGAGGCAAAAGAGGGGGAGGTGTGGCGCTGCTAGTCAAAAACAGTATTACGGTGGCGGAGAGGATGCTAGATGGGGACTCTTCTTCCGAGGTAGTATGGGCTGAGGTTAGAAACAGGAAAGGAGAGGTCACCCTGTTGGGAGTTTTCTATAGGCCTCCAAATAGTTCTAGGGATGTGGAGGAAAGGATGGCGAAGATGATTCTGGATAAGAGCGAAAGTAACAGGGTAGTTATTATGGGAGACTTTAACTTTCCAAATATTGACTGGAAAATATATAGTTCAAGTACATTAGATGGGTCGTTTTTTGTACAATGTGTGCAGGAGGGTTTCCTGACACAATATGTTGACAGGCCAACAAGACGAGAGGCCACATTGGATTTTTGGGTAATGAACCAGGCCAGGTGTTAGATTTGGAGGTAGGTGAGCACTTTGGGGACAGTGACCACAATTCGGTAACGTTTACGTTAGTGATGGAAAGGGATAAGTATACCCCGCAGGGCAAGAGTTATAGCTGGGGGAAGGGCAATTATGATGCCATTAGACATGACTTGGGGGGGATCGGTTGGAGAAGTAGGCTGCAAGTGTTGGGCACACTGGATATGTGGAGCTTGTTCAAGGAACAGCTACTGCGTGTTCTTGATAAGTACGTACCGGTCAGGCAGGGAGGAAGGCGTTGAGCGAGGGAACCGTGGTTTACCAAAGAAGTGGAATCTCTTGTCAAGAGGAAGAAGGAGGCCTATGTGAAGATGAGGTGTGAAGTTTCAGTTGGGGCGCTTGATAGTTACAAGGTAGCGAGGAAGGATCTAAAGAGGAGAGCTAAGACGAGCAAGGAGGGGACATGAGAAGTATTTGGCAGGTAGGATCAAGGAAAACCCAAAAGCTTTCTATAGGTATGTCAGGAATAAAAGAATGACTAGGGTAAAAGTAGGGCCAGTCAAGGACAGGGATGGGAAGTTGTTGTGGAGTCTGAAGAGGTAGACGAGATACTAAATGAATATTGTTCGTCAGTATTCACTCAGGAAAAAGAGAATGTTGTGGAGGAGAATGCTGAGACCCAGGCTATTAGAATAGATGGCATTGAGGTACGTAGGGAAGAGGTGTTGGCAATTCTGGACAGGCTGAAAATAGATAAGTCCCCGGGGCCTGATGGGATTATCTGGGAAGCCAGGGAAGAGATTGCTGGGCCTTTGGCTTTGATTTTTATGTCATCATTGGCTACAGGAATAGTGCCAGAGGACTGGAGGATAGCAAATGTGGTCCCTTTGTTCAAGAAGGGGAGTAGAGACAACCCCGGCAACTATAGACCGGTGAGCCTCACGTCTGTTGTGGGTAAAGTCTTGGAGGGGATTATAAGAGACAAGATTTATAATCATTTAGATAGGAATAATATGATTAGGGATAGTCAGCATGGCTTTGTGAAGGGTAGGTCATGCCTCACAAGCCTTATTGAGTTCTTTGAGAAGGTGACTGAACAGGTAGACGAGGGTAGAGCAGTTGATGTGGTGTATATGGATTTCAGTAAAGCGTTTGATAAGGTTCCCCACGGTAGGCTATTGCAGAAAATACGGAGGCTGGGGATTGAGTGTGATTTAGAGATGTGGATCAGAAATTGGCTAGCTGAAAGAAGACAGAGGGTGGTGGTTGATGGGAAATGTTCAGAATGGAGTTCAGTTACAAGTGGCTTACCACAAGGATCTGTTCTGGGGCCGTTGCTGTTTGTCATTTTTATCAATGACCTAGAGGAGGGCGCAGAAGGGTGGGTGAGTAAATTTGCAGACGACACTAAAGTCGGTGGTGTTGTCGACAGTGCGGAAGGATGTTGCAGGTTACAGAGGGACATAGATAAGCTGCAGAGCTGGGCTGAGAGGTGGCAAATGGAGTTTAATGTAGAGAAGTGTGAGGTGATTCACTTTGGAAGGAATAACAGGAATGCGGAATATTTGGCTAATGGTAAAGTTCTTGGAAGTGTGGATGAGCAGAGGGACCTAGGTGTCCATGTACATAGATCCCTGAAAGTTGCCACCCAGGTTGATAGGGTGGTGAAGAAGGCCTATGGAGTGTTGGCCTTTATTGGTAGAGGGATTGAGTTCCAGAGTCATGAGGTCATGTTGCAGCTGTACAAAACTCTGGTACGGCCGCATTTGGAGTATTGCGTACAGTTCAGGTCACCGCATTACAGGAAGGACGTGGAAGCTTTGGAGCGGGTGCAGAGGAGATTTACCAGGATGTTGCCTGGTATGGAAGGAAAATCTTATGAGGAAAGGCTGATGGACTTGAGGTTGTTTTCGTTAGAGAGAAGAAGGTTAAGAGGAGACTTAATAGAGGCATACAAAATGATCAGGGGGTTAGATAGGGTGGACAGTGAGAGCCTTCTCCCGCGGATGGAAATGGCTAGCACGAGGGGACATAGCCTTAAACTGAGGGGTAATAGATATAGGACAGAGGTCAGAGGTAGGTTCTTTACGCAAAGAGTGGTGAGGCCGTGGAATGCCCTACCTGCAACAGTAGTGAACTCGCCAACATTGAGGGCATTTAAAAGTTTATTGGATAAGCATATGGATGATAATGGCATAGTGTAGGTTAGATGGCTTTTGTTTTTTGACTTCCCATGTCGGTGCAACAGCGTGGGCCGAAGGGCCTGTACTGCGCTGTATCGTTCTATGTTCTATGAAACTGGCGTGGCGGCTGCTGAGGGAGAGAGAGGGGTTGGGAAGGTGTCCAACATCGCCATAGTTTACTGACAGTTGTGCCGCTGGCTGGGGGGCTTCTTCCAGGGCCGGGGGGAGTAGTCGGGGGGTGGTCAGGAGGTGGGCTTTGGGGTCGGGGTGGGCGGGCATGGAACACCATTGTCACAGCCAGCAAGGCAGCCAAGCAGCTGCACACATCGCAAACAGCCCACTGTGAACTTAGTGCCATGGGTTGTATAGGTTCACCCCCCCCCCCCCCCCCTCCGCCCCCAGGCACCCCCTCTGGCCTATTCGACCCATCAGCTGTATGGGCACGCTCCAGCACAACGAGTGTCATCTTTTTGGCTGAGATAAATGTGTGTGGGGAATGTAATGTGTATGTGTGGCTGCAGCTTGTCAGCCTCCAGAGTGTTGATCATGGACCCAGCGAATCTCGTACCGTTTTTCATTGGAATTGATTGGTTTCCACGCGGCACGGTGCTAGACCCTCAACAATAATCTAGATGCGGCACCGGTTTTTCTGTCGTAAAAGCTCACGGATTCTGCGTTGCCGTCAACACGTAGGGTGCGATTCTCCAAAATGGAGACTAAGTGTTCGTGCTGTCATGAACGCCATCGCGTTTCACGACGGCGCAAAACGGGAGCGGGCAGTAGGGATTCTGCCCCCTACAGGGGGCCAGCACAGCGCTGGAGCGGTTCACGCTGCTCCAGCCTTACATCCTGGCGTGGACTGGGGGTGGCGCCAACCCACGCATGCGCGGTAGACTCACGAAATGCTCCGGCAACGACGCAACATGGTGTGGGGGTTCTAAGGCCGGAAGCGGAACAAAGCAGGCCCGGGGGGCGGGGGGGGGGAGGCCGGCCCGCCGATCGGTGAGCCCCAATCGTGGGCCAGATCCCATCGGAGGCGCCCCCCGGTGAAGGAGCACTTTTCCCCGCCCCACAGGCTGCCCCCCCGACCCCCCGACCCTTCGCGCAGAGTTCCTGCCGGCAGCGACCAGGGGTGAACGGCGCCGGCGGAACTCTGCCGTTTCCGCGCGGCCGCTTGGCCCGTCTGGGTCAGGGAATCGGCAGCCCCGCCGATTCCAGCGACTCGCGGCCAGCGCTGCATCAAATACACCGCTGCAAATGGCGCCGATTCACCGCACCTCGGAGAATCGCGTGCCGGCATCGGGGCGTCGCAGCGCGGTTGTGGCAATACTCCGGCCCGGCATGGGGCTCGGAGAATCGCACCCACGGGTGGGATTCACCAATTGCTGACGCCGAAATATCGAATCGTGATCAGGCGGAGAATAGCTTCCGATGGCAAAATCGGGGTAGGCACCGGTTTGACGCTAAATCGGTATTCTCCGGCACCCGAAAATGGCATAAATGCGTCACTCGCCGCGTGGGGTTAAAGTACAGTAGGCTATCATTAGCGGGCCTGACATCCTATTCTCCGGTGCCTCTGGGATTCAACGCCTCCAATGGGCTGAGTTGCCGATGGAGATGGCCCCCCCACAGGACTGGGACACTGCCCAGGCATGGACCGGCATAATGACAGCTATCTTGCTGCACACCCACTGACCACCCACCTCAGCCCCTGGTTCTACACAGTGACACCGGCCATATGGGTGCGCTCACCCCACATCCCACAGTCCACCCCCCCGCCACAGCGCGTCCCAAACACCCCGCTCAACCGGCCACCACCCACCGGGGGACCACCCAGGGCCACACCCAAGGCAGCCCCAGTGAGGGCAGTGCCAGCCAATGGTACCCCTGGCAGCAGGACCAGGGGCACCGATGGTGCTGGATACCGACAGCGCAGTGGTGCAGGGGTAGGGGAAGGACATGCATGGGCGAAGCCCGCAGTGCCACTCGGGGCCACCATGCAACCCATGGAACCTGGCTGGGCACAGGAGTATGGGCCATGCTAACTTGTTGGCCTTCCACCCCCTGCAGACAATGGCGTTTGGCGTTCAACTTGCAATGCCGCCATGGTGATGGTCGCAGCTCTGCGAGATGCCCTACAGCCGCGTGAGCGGGGGCCGCTTGGAGAGGAGGGGGAAGCTGCAGCAGCGAAGCGGGCAGCAGCAGAGCAACCAGCAGTGGAATGGCTAGCAGAGGGGCAGGTGGTGGCGGCACAGGATGGTGGGCCGGCTGCCCAACAGGTCGCGGAGGAGGAGGTGCCAAGGAGGCGCCACATGAGGCTTCGTGTGTACTGACATTCGAGGGCCTGTCGGACCGGGCATGCCACCGGAGACTCTGGCTGAGTACACATCTGCCAGATGATGGTGCAGCTGGCACCGCAGAGATATGGGGGAGGACATCCGCTCCCGGAGACCGTCAAGGTGACGGTCGCCCTGAACCTCTACGCGACAGGGTCCTTCAGTCGCCGAGTGGGAACCTGTCCGGGACCTCACGGACTTCGGTGAAGAGGTGCGTCCGGCCGTCATGGAGGCCCTACATGCCCAGATGGATCATTACATCCATTTCCATGTGGACCAAGCCCACCATGATGCCCCGGCATCGGGGTTTTCTGCCATCGCCGGGATGCCCCGGGTCCGGGGGGGGGGGCGATACTCGGGATGCATGTCGCCCTACGGACACCTGCGGATAACAGGTCATACACTAACTGAACAGGGTACCACTTAATAAACATCCAGCTGGTCTATGACCATCAGCTGTGCATCGTGCACCTCTGCACCCGATACCCAGGCAGTGTGCACGGCTCCTTCATCCTGGCACTTTCGGTGATTCCTGACATGTTCGAGGGGCACCACCCCCGGCTGAGTGGTTGGCTCCTGGGTGACCGGGGTTACCCTCTGTGGCTGTGGCTGATGACATCTATCTGGAGGCCACAGACCGACGTGGAAACCCGCTACAACGACACCCATATAGCAACTAGGAATGTGACCGAGTGGTGCTTCAGCATCCTGAAGATGCACTACAGGTGCCTGGACTACTCTGGAGCGGCCCTCCAGGATGATGCTGAGTCTTGATGGAGGGCTGGTGTTCGGGCTGCTTTCACCATCAGTGCGTGTCTGTCTGGGGGGGCACTGGCTCTGGCATTGGCTGGGGACGTGGAGCTCCGGATAGACCGGCCCCTTCTCTGGCAGGTACTGTAAGACACAAGATGACATGTATGATTAGACAGGACCTGCGTGGCGGCCATGGAGGAGTAGGTCGCACATTTGATAGCTCCCGCCTGTGACGGACTTTTGGACCATTTCCCCCATTTCCCCCTGGATTTGATGGGATAAATCAATGAAGAGTGAGACAGTGAGGAGAAATCCCCCTCCAGTATATGGAGAATTGGACTGGAAGTGGCCATGTGAGAAGACAAAGTCCTATAAGGAAGACGCGAGCAGAGCCGGCAACGCGGGAAAGCATGGCGGAGAGCAAGGGCCGCGCGGAGACGGCACTGTGGTCGACGGAGCAGCTGTTGAAGTTTTTTGAAGATTGCTTCGTCAGGCTGAAGAAGGACATGCTGGACCCGATTAAGGCTTCGATTGATTAAGTTGTGCAGAATCAAGAGACCCACGGGAGAGCGATCCAGGAGGTGGAGAAAAAGGTGTCTGAGCACGAGGAGTACAGAACCGTGCTGGAGACCAAGTTGGAGATGATGAACGACCGCCAGAAAAGAATGCAAGAGAAGCTGGAGGACCTGGAGAATAGGTTCAGGAGGCAGAATCTTAGAATTGTCGGCCTTCCTGAAGGCAGTGAGGGATCGGATGCGAGCACTTATGTGACGGACATGTTGGAGAAGTTGATGGGGGCTGAGGTGGTCCCTCGGCCCCTGGAAGTGGATAGAACGCACAAGAGCCCTCGCGAAGAAGCCCCGAACAAACAAGCCGCCGAGGGCGATGGTGGTACACTTTCACCAATTCCTGGACAAGGAACACGTTCTGCGGTGGGCCAAGAAGGAACGGAGCAGCAAGTTGGAGAATTGTGTGCTTCGCATTTATCAGGACCTGGGCGCGGATCTGGCCAAGAGGCGAGCTGGGTTTAATCGGGCAAAAACGGCCCCCTTTAAGAAGGGGGTGGTTTGGGTTGCTGTACCCAGCCTGTCTGTGGGTCACACATGAGAAACGGGACTTCTACTTTGAAACACCAGATGAAGAAAAGAGGCTGGAGGCGAATTAAAAGACACTGAAGCCCTGGAGAAGTACTGTGGCGACGATTTGTTGTGCTGGGCTGTATAAGTAGTGCTGTAATAAGAGGCTGTTTGGATGACTAAAGGTAACTTTGTCTTGCAGTGAGCTGGTTAGAGGGGGGATGGGCTTTGGGGTTGGTTCTGTTCTTTGGGTGTTTTTTTTCTAAAGTGGCTGTTTCTTCAGTGTTTTTTTTCTGATGTTTGTTTACTGGGAATGTGATGCTTTTAATATGTTTGTCCAAGTGGAGGAGAGGGGAGAGAACAATGGGGAGACAGACTGCTTGGTGCCAGGGGTGGGCGCTATCAAGTCAGCATGGGTCAGCTGACTCGGAAGCGCAGTGGGGGGTGAGCAGGTGTTAAGCTGGTGCTTGACTTGGGGGGTTGGGTTTCTCGTGTTGTTGCTAGGGGGGGAGGGAGAGGGGGAGGGTTGCTGCTTTGCTGACAGGGGAGGAATTGGTACTAGGGGACAAATGGGAGGTTGGGAACAGCGAATGCCCGAGGGGGAGCTCGAGGAGGCGGAGGGTGCAAGCTAGATGCTGGCCTAAAAAGGGTGATAGCTAGTCGGTGGGGGGGGGGGGGGGGGGCAGGCTGATTACATGGAACGTCAGAGGGCTGAATGGGCCGGTCAAGAGGGCTCGCGTGTTTGCGCATTTGAGGGGGCTGAAGGCGGATGTGGCAATGCTACAAGAGACACACCTAAAGGTTACAGACCAGATGAGATTGAGAAAGGGGTGGGTTAGCCAAGTGTTCCACTCAGGACTGGACTCAAAGACCAGGGGGGTAGCGATCTTGATCAACAAACGAGTGGCATTCGAGGCAGGGGGAATCGTGTCAGACAAGGGGGTAGGTACATAAAGGTGAGTGGGAAGCTGGAGGGGGTGCAAGTGGTAATTGTGAACATATATGCTCTGAATTGGGACGATGTGGAATTTATGAGGCGGGTTTTAGGTAAGATCTTAGACTTAGAGTCACTTAACCTGATCATGGGAGGAGACTTTAACACAGTCATTGATCCAGAATTGGACCAGTCAAAATCCAGGACAGGGAGGAGGCCGGCTGCGGCAAAGGAATTGAAGGGGTTTATGGAACAGATGGGGGGAGTAGACCCATGGAAGTTTGCATGGCCAAGGGCGAAGGAGTTTTCCTTTTTCTCACATGTCCACAAGGGATACTCTCGCATCGACCTTTTTGTTCTGAGCAGGGCGCTGATACCGGAGGTGGTGGATACTGAGTACTCGGCAGTCGCAGTGTTGGATCATGCCCCGCATTGGGTGGATCTACGGGTTAGTATAGAGAGAGGGCAACGTTCCCTCTGGATACTGGATGTGGGGTTGCTAGCGGACAAAGCGATCTGTGGGCAGGTTAACAAATCCATCCAGAACTACCTGGAAACAAATGATACAGGGGAGGTCTCCTCAGCGACAGTTTGGGAAGCTCTGAAGGCAGTGGTCAGAGGGGAATTACTCTCGATATGGGCCCACAGAGAAAAGGCGGAATGGGCCGAGAGGGCTAGGTTAGTGGAGGAGATACTCCAGGTGGGCAGGAGATACTCGGAGGCCCCGGGGCTACTGAGGGAGTGGATCCACGGCTGGGATGGAGGGGATGAGGCAGTTTTTGGATCAGTTGATGTTTCCGAGGGTAGATGAGGATCTGATGGAAGGGCTGGGAGCCCCAATTGAGATTGAGGAAATAAGCAAGGGGCTGGAGGGCCTGCAGTCGGGCAAAGCCCCGGGTCCTGACGGTTATCCGGTGGAATTCTATAAGACATTTTCAGAGATATTGAGCCCACTGCTGGTGAGGACATTTAACAAAGCAAGAGAGAAGGGAATCCTCCCCCCAATAATGTCGCAGGCCTCGATTTCATTGATCTTGAAACGATAGAAGGATCCGGAGCAATGTGGGTCATACAGGCCAATTTCTCTATTGAATGTGGTTTGGGTTTGGTGAGGGCTTTATTGATTGGGTGTGGTTGCTCTATCAGGCACCAGCAGTGAATGTGAATACGAACCGGCTGAGGTCGGGGTACTTTAAACTACACCCTACACCGAGGGACGAGGCAAGGGTGCCCCCTCTCCTTGTTACTGTTTGCTCTGACCATAGAACCATTGGCCATGGCGTTAAGAGCCTCTAGTTACTGGAAAGGGCTGGTTCGGGGTGTGTGGGTGGGGGGGGGGGGGGGGGTTGTGTGCTGGAGCACTGGGCCTCGCTTTACGCAGATGACCCGCCCTTGTACATTTCAGACCCGTTGGATGGGATGGGGGAAGTAATGCGAATCCTGGGGGAATTTGGCAATTTTTCAGGGTATAAATTGAACAGGGGGAAAAGCGAGATGTTTGCGATACAGGCAAGAGGACAGAAGAGACTGGGAGAGCTGCCGCTTAGAATGGTAGGGAAGAGTTTTAAGTATCTGGGAATCCATGTGGCCCAGGAATGGGAGGCACTGCACAAGTTAAACCTATCCTGGCTGGTAGAACAAATGGAAGGTGACTTTAAGAGATGGGACATGCTCCCGCTATCACTGGCGGGGGGGGGGGGGGGGGGGGCAGACCGTGAAAATGACGGTCATCCCCAGATTTCTGTTTGTCTTTCAGTGCCTCCACATCTTCATCCCAAAGGCCTTTTTCAAGCGGGTGAATAATGTTATTTTGGGCTTTGTGTGGGCGGGTAAAACCCCGCGAGTGAAGAAAGTGTTGCTGGAGCGTAGTCGGGGGGACGGTGGGTTGGCGCTGCTGAACTTCTGCAATTACTACTGGGCGGCTAATATAGCCATGATTAGGAAGTGGGTAGTGGGGGAGGGGTCGGTGTGGGAGCGGATGGAGGTGGCGTCGTGCAAAGAAACCAGTTTGGGAGCACTGATAATGGCACCTCTGCCGTTCTCACCGGTCCGATACTCCACAAGTCCGGTGGTGGAGGTGGTGGCGGCTCTGAGAATCTGGGGGCAATGGAGGAGATATAAGAGAGTGGAGGGAGCATCGGTTTGGACCCCGATTTATAATAATCATCGGTTTATACCGGGTAGGCTGGATGGTGGGTTCCGGAGATGGCAAAGGGCAGGAATTAGAAGGATGGGGGATATATTTATAGATGGGAGCTTTCCCAGCTTAAAAGGATAAATTTGAATTGCCAGCAGGGAACAGGTTTAGGTATTTGTAGGTGCGAGCCTTCCTGAGAAAGCAGGTTCCGGCCTTTCCGCTGCTTTCGCCACGGGGGATACAGGATAGAGCAGTCTCAAGTACCTGGGTGGGAGAGGAGAAGGTTTCAGATATTTACCAGGAGATTTCGGAGGCGGAGGAAACTCCAGTGGAGGAGCTTAAGGGCAAGTGGGAGGACGAGCTAGGAGAGATAGAGGCTGGTTTATGGGCGGATGACCTAAGCAGGGTTAATACCTCCTCATCGTGTTACAGGAATGTGTGGGGGGGGTTAGTGCCAGGGCCATGGAGCAGCCAACTCACCCTGGCTGCCCTGAGGAGGTCGTGGAGTTTCTTCCGGTACTGTATGGCAGTCTGGGCGACGTTTCCCACGCTGCTGAACGCCTCTGCCACATCCGCCGAGGCACGGCGAATGGCGGCGCCCTGGCGGCCTTCCTCCCGGGCCAGGGTACAGGGGCATCCTTCTCTCCTCCACAGCGGCCATGAGGGTGTTCAGCTCAGCATCCCTGAACCGTGGGGCTGCTCTCCTTCCAGCCATCTTGTTGACTGGGATGGTGTGTGTGGGGGAATGGACCATTTAAGTGTGGCTGTGGCGTGTGAGCGTCATGTGCGCCAATCACGGACCTGCGAATCCGGCGCCGTTTTCCATGAATTGATTGTTGTGTTCCATGTGGCGATGGTGCTAGCCCATTTAAAGAAGCTGAATTGGTGCAGTTGTTGCGCCCTTCTGTCGTAAAATGCCACGGTTTCCACGCCGGCATCGGCACTTAGTCTCAAAATCGAAGAATCCAGCTCTTCGTCTCAGAAACGGAGAATTCTGCCCAGTATTTTTCCTCCTCCATTGATGTATGTTGATAAAGGGAACCCCTAGTTTTTTGGGGGGAACATTGGGCAGAAGTGCACACCCACCCAACACCAGTGATATTAAGTCCTTAGTTTTTCCTTCATCACCCAGCAGAATAAATAAGTTAGTAGACATTAAATACGTAAACATGTTTAAAGGTTCTTTAAACAGCTGACTTTTTATTTCATTTATTGATCCGTATTCGATACTAATATTATTACAATCTTTTCATAACAATTTCTTAGTTCAGGGACAAGATTATTTGAAGAAATTACCAAGTAACTGGGAAGTACGAGATAGTTTAACTTTTCAGAAAATATCAATGGACATAACCAGACCGGAATTTCAGAATCTAACTAACTATCTTGCAGATGTAGGTCTTCACATTTTGAAGGTAAGACAGGTGTCTTTTTAAGCGTACTTTTAAATTCTTAAATCTATAGTCTTATTGAACATGACAAATATCATAATTTTAAGTTTTTCAGCCCTTTACCTCAGTATTTCTAGAATACTAAATTCACAATCCTTCTATTTAGCATCACGCTTATTAATAAATAGGGTCAGTACCCTCGTCTCAACTAACCCCCCTGGAAACCAATTCATGTTGCTGATTACACTGTTGATAAATACTTATTGTTGCTGGTCTTAAATTTCCTTTTCAAAACTTCGGAACCAGCTCTCTTGCCCTGGTGCCCTGCCATACATAATAATATTGTTTACAGTTTTGCTTTCTCTACTCCTTTAGATATATTGGGGTGCTTTCTTCTTCATAAGCTTGCCTGAGATAAGTTGGGATAAAATGTCAGAAGAACATTTCTTACAAAATGCTGCAGATGTTCACGCGCGCGATGATGGCGACCTGATCCCACTACACAATGCCTGTTCATTTGGGCATGCGGAAGTTGTCAGTTTGCTTCTGTGTCACGGAGCAGATTCAAATGTTGACGACAACTGGAATTATACTCTCTTGCATGTCAGGTCTACCACTACCTCACTGATTGGGATTTTCTTTCCCTCAAATTTTGTTGGGATGGATCCTCATGTCCTTATTGGGTTGGCATGTGGGGGTATGGTGTAGGGAAGGTTGGCAGGGATTAGGGGTCCCATGAAATTCCCAGTTCTCTGCCAACGAAAACTGCCTGATGGAAGGTAGCAGTAGACTCTGTGAAATGGTTGTAAAAATGCAAATGAAGGCCAAAATATGTTCTCATTCTTGAGGTTCTTCTTCCCCTTTAAGTTACTTTCTGGATCTTTTAGTGCTGCACTGGCATTAACAATGCACCATACGTACACCATTTTGATGGTGGGAATCCTGTTTTGAGTCTAATGAGCTCCAATCCCAGCTGATAGAATTTTGGGAGACATCTTTCTTTTGGTTGACTATCTGAGAGTACAGAGCTGTTGGTGAATCAGGTGATGATTGACTGCAGCTCAATTAGTTTACTTTGCTGGCTGCTGTGGTATTCAAAAATATCCGTACGTTGGTGGGATGACTATTGATGCTGGCACACCCAGGGGAAGAGTAGCAGAAACAAAGTCAAAGCACAAAGCTGCAGAGTGTCAAAGAAGTTGGCTGAAGCAGAAAGGGCACAAGAGGTGTAAAGGATATGGATCTTCTGGAACAGAATGTCACTCCTGAACAATGTATGAGCAGTCTCCATTTCAGCAGGCAGTCAATTACTGACAAAGATAAAAACAAATTACTGCAGATGCTGGAATCTGAAACAAAAACTGAAAGTACTGGTCAATCTCAGCATGTCTGACAGCATGTGTGGAGAGAAAGGGGAGCTAATGTTTTTGAGTCTAGAAAGAGTCATCCTTGTTGGGATAACCAGCAACTCGGCGCCCTGCTTGGGCCGGTTTTTATGTGTAGATCTTTAACGAGCTCCAGCTGGTTGGCATGTGGGTGTATGGTGTAGGGAAGGTTAGCAGGGATTCGGGGTCCCATGAAACCCCTAACCTCCAACTTGGGAAGCTCGTACTCCACGAGTCCTATGGGGAGTTTGACAATGGTTTCCCCGTGGTCCTCGTGGAGGTTATTGGAGGTTATGACACCCCTCCTCGCAAAGTCTGAAAACTCCCCTTCAGTCACTAACATTGGGGGGCCTTCTGCACCGCTTTGCCCATGGCTGCGTTTGCGGCGGTTCTGGGTCAGGCGGTGTATATTGGTTCGTTGGCCACCTTTCCTGGGCGACCTCTGAAGAGTTATTGACGGGACTTCAGTCCCAGACATGACACCGTCGTCTGCAAGGATACTTCCGCGTCCATTCCAAGCCAGAGTCATTCTCCTCCTGCTGGGCCAGATGCTGGGCCATCTGTAGATGGTTGGGTCCCCTGGCTGAGGGTGGTTCTTGGCACGAAGGGATCGCCAATGCTGCGGTAGGTGTTGTATAGCGCGGCTCCCACATCTTTGGGTGGCCCAAATGCTTCCGCTGATCTCTCCCCTGAATCCTAACTTTGTAGGAGACTGTTCCTGTTCTCTCCAGCATGACACCTGTGAACCAAAGTGCCACAACACCAAAGTTGAGGGCATAGACCACGTCCCCTGAGCGAAACTGCTGCCCTGGTGTTCTCTGGTCAATATGCCGCTTCTGTCTCTTACTTTCATGCTGAGGTTCAGAAACGTGAGGCTCAACCGAGTTCCACGTCTTCAGCCCATCAGCCATTAGCAGCTCTGCAGAGGCTACCCCGTCATCACATGAGGCGTTTTGCAGAAGTAAAAGGAACTCCGGCAGTTGCGTCTCCATGGGGTCCATGGTTTGCTTTTTTATGGCCCATTTAAAAGTCTGGACCACCCTTTCTGCCAGGCCATTCGATGGGGGATGATACGGGGCGGTTGTAAAATGCCGGATGCCATTCCATTTCGCAAACATGAAGAACTCACTCATGAAGGGCATCCCATTGTCTGTCACCAAGGCCTCAGGAATCCCATGGGTGCTGAATGAGCACTGAGCTTTTCTATAGTAGACCTGGACGTTGTTGAGGCCAAATTGTTAATGTCAAGCCACTTTGAGTGGGCGTCCACAATGATGAGGAACATGGACCCCATGAAAGACTCTGCAAAGTCTGCATGCGGTCGTACCCATGGACGGTTATTCCCATGGATTAAGGAAGGCCGTTGGGAGAAGCTTCTGATGTTCCTGGCACGCCGGGCAGCTGTGTATGACCCTCTCAATATCCCCATCGATGCCGGGCCACCAAACATAACAATGGGCCAGCATCTTCATCTTAGAGGTGCCCGATGACCACTGAGTAGGTCCTTCAGTAGGGACTCCTGACCCTGCGGTGGGGTTGACTAAACAGGCTCCCCACAATATGACACCGTCCTACACGCTGAGCTCCGAGAGCTTCTGGGCAAAAGGCTGCAGGGCGACAGGAAGGGTCCCTTGCATTCCGCCAATCAAAAGCATGTGGCAAAGTTTTGACAGTCTTGGATCCGGCTGCTTCCATGCTCGTATCTGAGTAGCTGTCACTGGCAAGGTATCCATAAGATTCATAGTTATGACCGCTTCATCTACCACTGGCGGGGATGGGGAATTCATGGGCAATGGTAGATTACTGAGAGCATGGGCAATTCTGTACCCGGGTGGTGTTAAAACAAATATTCATACGTGGCGAGTAGAAGCTGAATTCTGGCTGATGCAATGGGAATGGGTGGCATTCCCTTATCTTCTCTAAAAAGGCCAAGCATTGACTTGTGGTCAGTCACAATACAGAAGTGCCTCCCGTAAACATATTGATGGAACCTCTTGACTCCAGGTTTTTCCGTCAAGCCCTCCTTCTTGATTTAATCTGCGTCTGACAGGGTCCTCGAGTCAAAAGCGATGGGTGTTCTGAACTGGGACCCAATTTTCTGGGTGTGACTGGTTGCCAATCCTGCAACTGACAACAGGTTTTTCAGATGGGCACCAGGAATCTGTATGACATTCTGGGCAAATATACCAAAGAGTTCTAGAAGCGTCTGGGCAGAGTAAAAGGGGCCAAGGCCCATACTTATGTGGATCCTGACGCTCAGTCCCGGTACTTTAGGGCGAGGCCAGTCCCCTAGGCATTGCTTGCCAAGGTTGACACAGAGCTACAGCGCCTGAAGGATCTGGGGTTTATATGCCTTGGAAAATTTGCAGAGTGAGCCACACCCTTAGTGCCAGTAAAGAAGCACGACAAATCTGTCCGACTGTGGGGATTACAAGCTGTCAGTAAACAGAGTGTAATGCCTGGATCTGTACCGTATGCCTAGTGCGGAAGATTTGTACACAAAACTAGCTGAAGGGTGTTCTTTTACAAAACTTGACTTGAGCCACGCTTATTTACAGGTACAGCCAGTGTCTGGAAAATGTGTGACCATCACACCCATAGTGAGTTATTTGAATACACCCGCCTTCCGTTTGGGGTCTTAGCCGCCTTGGCAATTTTCAGCTTGTAATAGAAAGCATCCTGCAAGGTCTACTAAAGGTGACCGTCTATCTGGACAATGCGCTCATCATGGGCACCACAGAGAAAGAACAGATGGACAACCTGCAAGTAGTGCTCAGGCGGCTTTCCCAAGTGGGTGTCCAGCTAAAGAGGAGCAAGTATATGTTCCAGCTATAGTGGTGACTTACTTAGGATACAGGGTATGGATGATCTACACCGAGTGGAGAACAAAGTTCGGGCCATAAAAGGGGCCCCAACCCTGAAGAACAGCACTGAACATCAGTCATTTCCAGACCTGGTAAATTATTATGGTAAGTTCATTGTCAAACTAGCCCTCTTATGGGCTCCACTCCACACAGTTCCTCACACACTATGATCCAACTTGGCCGCTAATCCTAATGTGCAATGCCACCCCGTATGGTATTTGGGTGGAGCTGGCCCACAGATGGGATGATGGCAACAACCAAGGGAAGACGGATCGACTGTTGCCCATGTGTTACCGGAGTTATGGTGGTCCCCACGATGCTCAATTGCTTGTCGGTATAGGTCTCCAACCTCGACTTGGTGTCACACAACGTCAATGGCATGATCCCTTCATGAAGTCGTCAAAACGTCTGATGGTAAATGATGGAGATGGCATCTCCAGTGTCCATTTCCATCACTACAGGCTACCCACTTGTAATGTAACCCAGATCGGTGCTACCTTCGAGCTGTGGCGCAGTTCAGCTGTATCAAACAGTCCTCCTCATCCAGGGGGGCCACGTACAAGGCCCTGCCTCGCGATGATCTCGGTGGCTGTCTCAGATGGCGTTCTCTGTACAGCATTTGGCAGCTCAGACCATCCCGTACCAGCCTCCCCGAACAGGCGCCGGAATGTGGCGACTAGGGGCTTTTCACGGTAACTTAATTTGAAGCCTACTTGTGACAATAAGCGATTTTCATTTCATTTTTTTCACATGTCCTTCGACCACTCATTTAGCAATGTGGTCGGTTCTCCACTTTGTCCTCGGGGGAGGTATCCCGTAGGTCTGTTGTTGCTCTCAAGTGCTTTGCTCGGCTGCAGAATTGCTTCTGCAGTTTCCATTTGGGAGGTGATCTGGCCTGACTGGCATTGCCCCGAGATGCAGCGGGAATTCAAAACAATTGCAAATTATGGACGCGATAGTCCCTGGACTCTTGCAGATCCTTTCTCTGCGTGCTCACGGGATAGTGACAGCTTGACGGTCCATTTTAAATCTAAGGTGGGCTCCGCCAACAACCTCCTCTGAGTGGCCATGTTGTTTATCTCACAAACCAGCCTACCCCTCAACATTTCAGAGTGGAATGGCTCTAACTTGCAATGTTCTGCCAGTTGTCTAAGGAAGATTATGAAGTAAGTGACTGGTTCTCCTGGAGACCGCACCACTGATAAATACCTATGCAGCTGCATGATAACGGAAGGTTTAAGGTTGTGATGTTCAGATACCAACCAGCTCATCAAATAATTTGGAGTCTGGCGTGGCCGGGTGAGTGAGACTCTTTATAATTCCAAAATTCAAGGCTCTGCAGATGGTCAGTAGGATGACTTTTTGATGGTCTTCCCCCAAAATACTGTTACCTGAAAGAAGTACCTCATGCGCTCAGCATACTGGCTGCAATCTTCCAGCCTGCATCAAAGGCTTCCAGCTTACCAAGCAGTGGCATTTTAAACTTTTATGTCCACGCGTTCCGGGGTAGTAATCATCCTGGATGGCTAGGCGGTTCAACAAGCGAGTCCAGAGTCTCCTTTGTCCTTGTCACAAGATTAGTAACTTGAGGAAGCCAGCGGTAGTGGAACAACGCTTTATTGAAAAACGTACAATACTCTGTCTACAGCAATAACTCTTTCCCAATGCAGTCATTGTTGGGACAACTAACAACTCCAAGCCCTGCTTGGACTGGCTTTCATGTGTAGCTCTTTAACAAGCTCCAGCTGGGTGGCCTCCACCCCCTACCTGGGCAGCTCATACACCACAAGTCCCATGGGGAGATCAACAATGGTTTCCCCATGGTCCTCGAGGGATTATGACAGTTTGTCACCAACCGATTTAGGTCTATGTACATCTTTTTAGGCTATTGGGCTCAACCTATAAGCTTGTGTGTTTTATGTCATTGTTATCTGAGCTTGATCTCCCTGCTGCTGTTTCATTCAAAGGAAATTGGATAATTTCCCCAAAAGAGGCAGGATATATATATAAAACAGAGACATGAAATTGCACTGTCCCAATTATTTATTTTGTTTGAGTTGTATGTGGAAGTTTAGTTATATTAGTAGCATCAAAAAAATACCATTCCAGATGTTTTAATAAAAGTATTGTTCTGATACAGATTGAAAAAATAGAGAATCCTGTTTTGTGGAATTGCCATTCACTGAAGAAGGAATTGGATACATCAACTCCAAAGATTGACAGCCAAATCTCTAAATTGTACCAGAGAGTTCCAGAGCAGTTTTGCAATTTTATCTGCAGGATTGGATTTCAGGAAATGTATTCACAAGACTATGGTAAGTATTTTTTATTCTGTCATAAAAATACTTAATGAAATCCTGTGATATCATCCTGTAGTACAGTAATTATACTTTACTGAATACCTGTTCCAAAGTTTAGTGTTATTTAACCAGTCTAATTATTAACAAGGAGATCCATAACATGCCCAGTTATGGATTTTTGGAATGGGAATAGGAAGAATGTTTTTTTAAATTACTTTTCACTCTCGTTATTCGAAAAGTATGTTCATACAACTAATATTGCCCAGTTAGAATCTCATTTTGTGCTGAATTTAATGCTGCTGGTGATAGTCCCCAAGATGCGCCAGAAAGCCTGCCAACCCTGCCACTGCAGTTTCCAGGAGCCCTGGCGTGATTTTATTCCCTTCAGGCAATTAACAGCCTGGTGTTGCGGCTCCCATCACTTTAAGGGAAGATATCCCACCTCCAAGAGCTGCTGGCTAATCAGAGGGCCAACAGTTCTTCAGTCCGCTACTGGCAGTGATAGATACTGCCGGGATTGCAACCAGGCAGGAGCAGAAGAGGGTTGGGCTATCCAGGGCAAGTCAAGCAGGCCCTGGTGAGAGATGGGAAGTTGTTGCTGAGGTCCAATTGGTGTTTCATTGGGGGTTAACCAGGATTAAGGGGGGTTAACCAGGATTAAGGGTATGTCCAAGGGTCATAAGGTGCGCAGTCTGGTATATCCACCAATCTCCAAACTGGTAGGGTGGTCCCTAACTTTTACTGGACGGTCGGCCTATGTGATAGTGGAACCCCCCCACCCGCCCCCTCTGAACCACTGCAATCAGAATGCCATCAGTGATAGGAAGAAATCCTTACAATTGGTTAACTATGGCATCAATGGCTTCTAGGCAGGGAGACTTCATCAACCTTCCCTGGTCCTGAATGAATCATACTCAAGAAGGCAATGCACACTTCATCCTGCCCACAGCCTTTCCTCTTGATTCTATGCCCCTCCCGTACCACCTCCATTCACCCCCCACCCTCTCTCCCCCCACCCACCTAGCCCAGCTCACTCCAAAGGGCCAGATTACATTCCATCCTTTTAATTTAAGAGTGATATAGGCTAAAGATGTGGATGCAACGTTCACCTGATTGGCCTATATTTTGGGTGGAAAAGATAGAAGCTAAATAGACTTATGATGGGGGAAAAATCATTTTCCTTTAAATTTATATATTGTTTTGATTTTATAGCGAGAAAGTTTGGTGATGGGATCTACTTCATCAATGACCTGAGTCATCTCATGAAAGAAATCGCTGGTGTTGGGAAAATAGTTCACATTTTTGAAGCCGAGGTTTACACTGGCAACTGTTGCAAAATTTCCACATCTCATGTTTCATTAAATCACAGAGATTATGATTGTTATGAGTACAGTGAAAATACTATGGACAATGTACATCCATTCAAAACGTATGTTATTTATAATAGTGTTCTAGCTTATCCGAAATATCTTATTGCATGCGAAAGGCAGCTGAGCATGTGAACCATCTGTTAAATCTGATCAGTACTGTATCCATCAATTTCAGTTCCAACAGCATAAACTGGTTAAGTATTAATATATGTGGCTTCAATCTATGCATATTACAATTCCTCCATTGTCCACTGTTCCCGTAACAGCCTCCCCGAACATGCGCCGGAATGTGGCGACTAGGGGCTTTTCACAGTAATTTCATTTGAAGCCTACTTGTGACAATAAGCGATTTCCATTTCATTCATTGTGGGGCGGGTGAGTACAGAGCATTGCCAGTCACATCAGGACAGTGAAGGTTGCTGATCCTATTTAATTGTTGCTTATTTTAAAAAGTTAATTCTCAACTGCAAACTCAAGTGAGCAGTTCTGAGTATGTCAAAGCATTTGTCAGATCTATAATTCCTGCCCTCGATACACCACAGACAATCGAATCCCAGAGCAAAGTATTAACTGCAGGTTGTGTTCAGGACCAGCGTCAAGCAATGCACCAGGCCAGTATATGTGCCTCTAGAAGTCACTGATCCACTGCATTCAGGATCAGGAGAGAATAGCAGCAGGGTGTTGGATTTGGAGGGGTACTCAAAGATACACTGGGGAATTCTTCTTGGAAGTTCCCAGTTTTGCACCACAATTGCTTAAACACTATCTTCCACTGGACAATTGCGCAGGGCTGGGAACCATCTGACAAAAAGTGATTAAAGTTGCTAACTTCAGATGGTTTTGCCAATGTTACACTAATAGTTACTCTAAAAAGTCAGAAGGAATAAAACCTCTAACTTCACCGTCACTATTTTATATACCCAGATCGATCCCCGCAAGGGATCCGCCCGCCCCCCCCCCCCCCACTCATGATCCCACAGGCGACTCCCCCCACCGCATCCACTAAGCATCATGCCGCGATACTACACCCCACCCCCCCCACCCCAAACCACAATCTGACCCCTGATTCCGACTTGGCTGGACTCCTTCCCTTGACCTGGTCCCCCACCAACCATTTCCAGTTAGTTTCCACCCTGACCGTTACCACCTAATGTCCAATCCCCCCAACTATGAGGAATGGGCCCTGCAGGTGACGGGGGTGGCCGGGGATAGATCGGTCACCAACATGGAGGTTGGCGCACGTTTCAGAGATGAAAACCCACTGGCTGGCACCCAGATGACCTGTCCATAAGACATACGATCAGAATTGGGCCACTCGGCCCATCGAGTATGCTCCACCATTCAATCATGGCTGATATTTTTCTCATCCCCATTCTCCTGCCTTCTCCCCATAACCCCTGATCCCCTTATTCATCAAGAGCCTATCCATCTCTGTCTTAAAGACACTCAGTGATTTGACTTCCACAGCTTGCTGCGGCAGAGTTCCACAGATTTACCACCCTCTGGCGAAGAAATTCCTCTTCATCTCTGTTTTAAAGGATCGTCCCTTTAGTCTGAGATTGTCTCCTCTGGTTCTAGTTTTTTCCACAAATGGAAACATCCTCTCCATGTCCACTCTATCCAGGCCTCACAGTTGAGTTAATGCCATATAGACTGACCCATCCCTCCCATTGACCACATGTTCATTCACCCGCATGATTTCCAGCCGACGGCACTGGCCCATCTGGGTTGTACCCTTCCTGCATCCCATGAGAACACCACTTTTGTGAGGGCCACGAAGAATCCAGCACGGGTTTGTAGAGTCAAACAGAAAGTAACTTTATTTTCAATAATATATACACAGCAGAGGTCACCACTGCTTCCTTCACTAGCTGGTACCACACTGGCCAGCTCTATTTATATAGATGCAATTGCTAATGATTTCCACCACCCCTCCCCCCCTCATTGGGGGACCTCACACTTCATCTAAGTAGCTTATGCTCTGAGGTGCAGGAGGGAAATCTGTCTCTGAGCTCCTGCTGCCTCTGTCTGTAACCCTGCTTCTGGACCTGGCGTGCTATTCTGTATGCTGGCTGCCTTTTCTGGACTTTGAAGCCTGGATTACGGCAATGGGGAACGGTACTACGATGATTGAATGGAGGGAAAGGAGAGCCTGTTGCTGCTGCCAACTGCTTGCAGGGGAGAGAGAGGAAAGTGCTTGTCTGGGACACACCTCGGGGCGAAGGACCATGTTAAATTAAGAAAGGGATGGATGGCCACGTATTCACTTGGGTTTGATTCAAGGTCACGGGGGTTGGCCATCCTATTGAGTAAAAAGACGGGGTTCGTAAGTACAAAGAAGGTGCAGGATTCAGGGGGAGATACGTGATGATGAGGGGGTGCTGGAGGGGATGCCAGTGGTGCTAGTGAATGTACATGCACCAAATTGGGGGTGACCTGAACTTTGCTGGAAGACGGAGGAGTTAGAACAACTTGGGGTTTGAGAGGCGGTTTCTGGGAGCGTTTTTGGACCTGGACACGTATCAGTTGATTATGAGAGGGGACCTCAATTGCGTGCTGGAGCCGAGAGTAGACAGATCGAGCCCCAAATCAATGGAAAGGCTGAAGTTGGCAAAAGAGCTGGGAGGGTCTCTGGAAAGGATGGGCATGGTAGGCCCGTGGAGGTTTAAGAACCCGGGGCGAGGGAGTACTCCTTCTCGCAAGTGTACAAGGTATACTCCAGAACCAATTATTTTGTGGTGAGTCGAGAGATGTTGGTGGTGGTGGTGTGGGCAGAATATGCGGGAATTGTGATTTCTGACCACACACCCCATTGGCTGGAGGTTCAACGTAGCTCGAGGCAGGAGCAGAGGCCGGGATGGAGGTTAGAGTCGGGAGTTTCAGTGGACAGGAGGTTCTGTGATAAGGTGTGGTCGGTGATTAAGGACTATGTGGAGTTGAACCAAAATAGGAGAGGTATCGGCGGCCACATTCTGGGAGGCATTGAAGGTGGTTCAGGGAGAGATTATCTCGATCAAGGCGCACGGAGATAGGAGGAGAGAGGAGTAGGGGCAATTATTGGATGAGTTGAGGTTGACAGGGAATATTTGAAGGCACCCACGTGGAGGGATTGGCGAAGAGAAACAAATCACAGGGGCAGTTCGACAGGCTGGCTAAGGGAAAGGCTGTTGGTAGCTACGGAAGGTGAGGGAGGTGCAATCTGAACATGGAGAGAAGACGAACCCATCAGCTATGGAGGCAGGCCGCATCCAGAGAAATCCTGAGAGTCCAGGCAGAGAGAAGGGGGAAGGTAGTGTCGGAGCTGGGGAAGATAAATAAGGGGTTCAGGGAGTATTATGAGAAATTGTATACGGCCAATTCGGAGGTGTGTGGAAGGGGATGTGGGGTGGTTTCTGGACGGGCTGGAATTCTCACAGCTGGATGAGGAAAAGAGGCAGGCGCTGGAGGAGCCATTAGAGTTGAGAGGGGTGATGGAAAATATACAAGGGATGAAGTCGGGAAGGCCCCGGTTACCCGGCGAAGTTCTATCAGGAGTTTGTGATGGAGTTGGCACCACATTTACTGGGGCGTTTAGCGAGACGCTGGAGAAAGGGAAAGTGCTGGAGACACTGACCCAAGCAATGATCATGTTTATTCTGAAGAAAGGGAAGTACCTGCTAGAATTTGGTTCTTATATTCCCATATCACTATTGAATACAGATCTGAAACTTTTGCCTACGTTGTAGTGGCGAGAATGGAAAGATGCATTCTGGGGATGGTTGCAGAGGACCAAATGGGCTTCGTGAAGGGTAGGCAACTTTCCAGTACCGGAAGTAGTGGTATCTATGGACGCGGAGAAGGTTTTTGACCGCGTGGAGTAGCAGTACCTGTGAGGTTCTGGGAAGGTTTATGTTTGGGCCAAAGTTTGTGGCATGGGTGTGTCTGCTGTATGTGGCCCCAGTGGCGAGTGTACTGACAAACGAGATGAGTTGCGGAGCTTCAGGTTGCATAGAGGAACGAAGCAGGATTGTCTGCTGTCAACGGTTGTTCTTCTCCCGATAGACCCCTTGGCCATGGCCCTTAAGGGGGGTCAGCGGTGTGGCAGGGAATTGTGAGGGGGAGTAGGGAACACCAGGTGCTGCTGTATGCAGGCGACCTGTTGCTGTTTGTCTCAGACCCATTGGAGTTTGGGGAGAATCATGGGCTTATTAAAGGTTCGGGGCCTTCTCGGGCTACAAGTTGAATCTGTGAAAAAGCGAGGTGTTTCCGGTGAACCAGGAGGGTTGGGGAGCCAATTTGGGGGTGTTGTCATTTAAGATAGAGACAGGTTTAGGTATCTGGGGTCCAGGTGACAGGGGAGTGGGCAACAATGTACAAATGGAACTTAACAAAGTTCCTGGAGGAGGTAAAAGAGGACTTTAAGAGATGGGTTACATTATCCCTGAGGAAGTCAGCCATGTCATTGACCCAGGTCTCTGATTTTGAGGGCTTCGAGTCCCTCCATGCTAACAGTATCCATCTCCGGGCTACCAAGGAGGCAACGGCCAAGATGTCGGTCTTTCTCGCCCCTTGGACTCCCGGGTCCTCCGACACTCCGAAAATCGCCACCTCTGGACTCGGTGCCACCCTTGTTTTCAACACCGTGGACATGACATCTGCAAACCCCTGCCAGAATCCCTTAAGCTTTGAACATGACCAAAACATGTGGGCATGGTTCGCTGGCCCTCCTACATACCGGTCTTCTATCGCCCAAAAACTTGCTCATCCGGGCCACCATAGTGCACCTGGTGAAAGACCAGGCTGAGCCTGGCGCATGATGTGGATGTGTTGACCCTGCTAAACGCATCTGCCCAGAGACCTGCCTCTGTCTCTCCCCCTAACCCATCCTCCCATTTGTGCTTTAGTCATCTGTCTGCATTTCCTCTGCCTCTAAGAGTTCTTTATAGACATCTGAGACCTTCCCCTTTCCAACCCATGCTCTAGAAATTACCCTATCTTGTATCCCCCGTGGCAGTAGGAGCTGGAAGGCTGGAACCTGCCTTCGCAAGAAGTCCCAAATCTGCAGATACCTAAACCCATTCACTCCCGTCAACTGAAACTTCTCCTCTAACTCCCTCAAACCTATAAACAAATCTCCCATCCTCCCGATCCCTGCTCTCTGCCATCCCCCAAACTCTCCATCCAGTCTCACTGGGGCAAAACCGATGATTGCTACAGATTGGAGCACAAACCGATGTTTCCTCCACTGCCCCCAGACTCTCAGGGCCACCACTACCACCGGGCTTGTGGAGTACCGGGCCGGCAAGAACGGCAGAGGTGCCGTGATCAATGCCCCTAAACTCGTGTCCTTACAAGGTGCTAACTCTACTCGCTCCCACAGCGGCCCTTCCCCCACTACCCACTTCCTAATCATGGCTATATTTGCCGCCCAGTAATAGGTGCTAAAGTTCGGCAGCGCCAGCCCACCTTCCCCCTGGCCACGCTCCAGCATCACCTTCTTCACTCACGGGGTTTTACCCGCCCACACAAAACTGGCGATCACCTTATTTACCCGCTTGAAAAAAGCCTTTGGGATAAAGGTGGGGAGACACTGAAAAACAACCAGGAATCACCGGTGGACCGTCATTTCCACTGTCTGTACCCTCCCAATCTGTGATAACAGGAGCATACCCACCTTCGGACGTCCTCTTTCATTTGTTCCACTAACCGGGTCAAGTTCAGTTTATGTAACAGCCCCCAGTCTCGTGCCACCTGGATCCCTAAATAACGCAAGCTACCTCCCACCACTCTGAACGGCAGCTCTCCCATTCTCCTCTCCTGCTCCCATGCCTGGATCGCAAACATCTTGCTTTTCTCCATATTCAATTTGTACCCCGAAAAACGGCCATATTCTCCTAAAATCCTCATGATCTCTCCCATCCCCTCTAACGGGTCGGAAACATACAGGAGCCAGTCGTCGGCGTATAGCGAGACCCTGTGTTCCACCCAGACCAACCCCTGGAAGCTCTTAACACCATAGCCAGTGGCTTAATGGCCAGAGCGAACAGCAACGGAGAGAGGGGACAAACCTGCCTAGTCCCCCGGTGCAGTCTAAACTAGCCCATCAGTCGGTTCGTTCGAGCATTCACCTCTGGTGCCTGGTACAGCAGCCTGACCCAGTTAATGAAACCCCGACCAAACCTGAACCGCTCCAACACCTCCCACAGATAGTTCCATTCCACCTGGTCAAAGGCCTTCTCTGCGTCCATTGCGACCACTACCTCACCTCCTTTCCCTCTGTGGGCATCATGATTACATTCAAGAGCCTTCTAATGGTGGTCGTTAGCTGCCTACCCTTAACGAACCCTGTCTGGTCTTCCCCTATCACCCCTGGGACACAGCCTTCTATCCTTGAGGACAAGATTTTCGCTAACAGTTTGGCATCAACATTGAACAGGGAGATCGGCCTGTAAGACCCGCATAGCTCAAGGTCCTTTTCCCGCTTCAGGATCAGCTAGACCGAGGCCTGTGACATTGTCGGAGGAAGAACACCGCGCTCCCTTGCCTCGTTAAACATCCTCACCAACAGTGGGCCCAGCATCTCAGAAAACTTTTTATAAAACTCCACTGGGTAACCATCTGGTCCCGGGGCCTTGTTTGACTGCATCGCCTCCAGTCCATCTGCTATTTCTTCAATCTCTATCGGGGCTCCCAGCCCTTCTACCAACCCTTCGTCCACCTTCGGGAACTCCAGCGCTACCAGAAATTACCTCATTCCTTCCACTCCAGCTGGGGGTTCCGTCTCGTATAGTCTGCGGTCCAAGATTGTGTTCCCTCCTCTGTCCTTCACTCTCCCTATCTCCCTAGCTGCCTCCCTTCTCTTGAGCTGGTGCGCCAGCATTCTACCAGCCTTCTCTCCATACTCATATATCACCCCCCTCGCCTTCCTCAACTGTTCCACTGCCTTCCTCGTAGATAACAAACCAAATTCCACCTGTAGCCTCCGTCGTACCTTCAGTAATCCTATCTCGGGGCCTCCGCGTACCTCCTGTCTACCTGAAATATTTCCCCGACCAGCCTATCCACCACTGCCCTCTCTTCCTTCTCCCTATGGGCCTGAATCAAAATCAGCTCCCCTCTGACCACTGTCTTCAGTGTGCTCCAAATCATTGTACATGTGAGAATAAGGAGAACTCCTTCGCTCTTGGCTGTCCAAACCTCCATCGGTCTGCCCCACTCATCTGCTCCATGGACCCCTTTAGTTCCTTCGCCATTGCCGGCACTCTGCCTGTCCTTGAACTCGACAGGCCTAGCCTTGGGTCAATGACCGTATTGAAGTCCCTCCCCATGATCAGCTTGTGTGAATCCAGATCAGGGATCTTCCCTAATATCCTTCTTACAAACACATCATCCCAGTTTGGTGCATAGACATTCACACGCACCACCGGCACCCCTCCAGCTTTCTGCTCATCATGATATATCTACCCCCCACATCCGCAACTATTCTCCCTGCCTCAAATGACACTCACTTATTAATCAGGATCGCGACCCCTCTAGTCTTAGAATCCAGCCCCGAGTGAAACACCTGTCTGACCCATCCCTTCCTCAGTCTGGTCTGATCAATTACCCTCAGGTGTGTCTCCTGTAGCATTACCACGTCCGCCTTTAATCCACTCAAATGTGCGAACACGCGAGCCCTCTAAACCGGCCCATTCAGACCTCTGACGTTCCACATGATCAGCCTGGTCGGGAGGCCTCTCACCCCTCCCTGCCAATCAACCATCCCCCTTCTTAGGCCAGCCTCCAGCTCGTGCCCCGCGCTCCCTCCGGCCCGCCCTCAGGGTAGCCTCCGTCCCCGACTTCCCATTTATCTCCAAACAACAGTCCCTCCCCTTTTAGCAGAGCAATCCCCCCCCCCGTTAACAGCACAATAAATGCAACCCCCTTTAACAAACAAAACATCTGCTCACCCCCCCAATACGCTTTGGTGAGCCAACCTGCCCAGCCGGCTTGGTGCCCCCCCCACCCCATGGCGCCAGACATCTTACCTCCTATTGTTCCCTCCCACTCCCCCCGCTCGGACATACCTATTTGAAAGGCACACTTCCACCCAAAGAGACGCAAAGAAAAAACATCAAAGATTCACCCACCCTTCCCCCATCAGTATAAAGTTAACTCACAAAACATTGCAACAGCCCAAAAAACATTACAAAGGGCATTTCTCATACAGTGCAAGAGTAAGAACAATTTTAGCAGAGTCTCGACAGCAAAGATCAGTCACCTCAGTCTCTATTGAGACCGTTGCTTTTCACAAAATCCATTGCTTCATCCGGCGACTCGGAGTAAAATTGCCGCTCTTCATCGGTGACCCATAAACGAGCTGGATAAAGTAGACCAAACTTCACCTTCCTCTTGAAAAGGGTCAATTGCACTTGGTTGAATCCCGCTCTTCTCTTGGCCAGGTCCGCACCCAGATCTTGGTCGATGCACAGAATGTTATTCTCCCATTTACAGCTCCGTGTCTGCTTGGCCCAACGCAAAATCTGTTCCTTATCCAGGAATCTGTGCATTCATACCACCATCGCCCTCGGTGGCCCATTCGCCTGTGGCAACCTCGCAAGCGTTCTGTGTGCTCTGTCCACTTCCAGGGGTCTAGAAAACGACTCGTCGCCCATTAACTTCTCGAGCATATTCGCCAAATAAGCCCTTGCGTCCGTTCCCTCACATCCCTCAGGGAGGCTAACGATCCTCAAGTTCTGCCGGCAGGACTTATTCTCTAGGTCCTCCACCTTGTGTTGCAGCCTTTTCTGGTGCTCTTTCATCAGCCCCACCTGTGCAGTTAGGTGTTCCTCATGCTCAGCCACTGTTTCCTCCACCTTCTGGACCGCCCGATCTTGGGCCTCCGTCTCTGCTCCAGCTGAATGATCGACTCCTTGATCGGGTCCAGGCATTCCTTTTTGTGCTTGGCAAAGCCCTCCCGAATAAACTCCACCAGCTGGTCCGGTGTCCACTGGGCTGCCGAGCCAGTACTCTGCAGATCCGCCATGCTTTCCTCTGCTGCAGAATCTACACGTGTCTGCTCGTTTCGGTTCTTCCTTCCGTTATGTCCACTTCTGTACCGTGTCTCCATATGCTGGGTGGGTTTCCTCCTCACAGTCTCATCCACCACCGACCCCTCAAACAAATTCCGAAAAAAGTCGGGGGGAAAAGGTCCAGAATGTCCATCAGGAGCGGGAGCCACCAATTGTGCAACCTACTCCTTCATGGCCACCACCGGAAGTCCACAAAAGGATTTATTAATAAGAAGACTTGAACAGTAGCCACATGGCTGCACCAAGCTCCCTACATGTCTCCTGCCTAAAACAGGACTCCCGGCTTTCTGATATTCAACTGTAGGAACATCTGACTCCTCCACAACAATATGCACAGTGGTTAGCACTGTTGCTTCACAGCACCAGGGACCTGGGTTCAATTCCTGGTTTGGGTCACTGTCTGTGTAGAGTTTGCACTTTCTCCCAGTATCTGCGTGGGTTTGATGGAGTCATTGGTTAAGGGTAGAGATGAAAAAAATTGAATTGGTCTGAGCAGACACATAGAAACTGACTGTAAATTTCCAGGCGAGTGATCACACAGAGAACGACTGTTCAAAAACTCCATATTTATTTAACCTGCTAGATGCAACTCCTATTCCCCGAAGGGTTTCCCGTGCCTGGCCCACACTTGGCCCTGTATATTTATGTCCCATGGAACCCTTGCTTCAGGATATAGCTCCGCCCTCATCTGGGGCGATCATATTCGGGTGAGGGCATGGACACTCTGATGTTGCAGACCCTGTTGCCTTCGGTAGGGTTCTAACACACACCATCCCACCCCACCACGGATTGGTTGTGACCTCTCTGCTGGCAAGATCTCCATGTCCTATTCAGGGTCCAATGCGTAGGCATCCCGCATCTCAAGATCCAGGAGCTTGTCCCCCTCACCCGGTATTGAAGGAAGGGCCACTACTGGACCTGGGGGCTTTGGCTTTCCCTCGAGGAACTGTAGGGCATGGTTGCGGAGGTGGTCCACGTACCTATTCAATTACTTTCTATGCATGCTCACCGAAAAAGAGACATGGCCCGGCCACTGTACAACTATCGCCGGGATCCACAATGCCTCCCCGGTGAAACTCTGGACATAGACCGCGTCACATGCAGAGAATTCCCTCATGGCCCTGGATCGACGTGTTTCAGAGTGTTCCTGCTGGTCATGGACCTTCTCTCCAATATCCGGCAGGATGAGGCTCAACCGCATGAGCAGCCGGCGGCCCATTAATAACTCCAAAGATTCTACCCCGGTCGTGGTGTGAGACGTGTTGCAGTAGTAGAAGAGGAAACGAGCCAGACGGGTCTCTGGGGAATCAGAGGTCTGCTTCGGCATTCCTAACTTAAAAGTCTGTACTGTCCGTTCGGCCAATCTGTCGGAGCAGAGGTGGTAAGACACGATCCGTACATGGCGGACCTCGTTCATCTTCATGAAAGTGCGAATTCCGCGCTCGTGAAAGCTCTCCTGTTTCTGACACTTAACATTTCGGGAAGCCCATGGGTGCTGAAGGTTTGTTGAAGCTTCTCAATCATAGCCCGCTATGTCGTCATGGACATATGGTGGACCTCCATCCACTTCGAATGGGTGTCTATGGTGAATAAGTACATGGCGCCTTGGAAAGGTTCGGCGAAATCCACATGGAGTCGGGCCATGGTTGGCCCAGCTGCTCCCTTGGGTGGAGTGGAGCTGGGGATTGGATAGGAGGGGGTTGGGATTGGATTTCTGATGCTCATGGCAACGCGTACATTGTTTTGCCAGCATTTCGATGTCCATATCTGTCTTAATCTTCGAGACCCCCAGGTGTCCGCTGCAGGATTTGCCCTGGCCCATCTCGGAATAACCACCCAGGAGCCCCACAGCAGAATGCCATCCACGACACGGAGCTCTGTCACCTTCATGGTGAATGCATGCAGATCATCAGGAAGAGCATGTTGAGCACCATACAATACTATGTGGCAGACCCTGGCCAACAGTGAGTCTGTCTGTGTCCATGTCTTCACCTGGACTGCTATGATAAGCAAGGAGCCCATGAAGTGTAACACCAAAATCACCTCACTGGAGGTTGTGGGTGCTTGCATGCTGGTGGACAGCGGAAGTCAACTGAGGGCATCCACGTGTGGCATCTTAGCTCCCGGCAAATGTTTCTACACATATTCGTAAGCTCCCAGGAGCAGCGCCCAGCCCGGGGGCAGGTGGGAAATCACCCTATCCTCCTTAAACAAGCCTAGGATGGGCTTGTGGTTTGTATTAACTGTAAAGGTATTGGTGGAACTGCTTTACCGCAAAACCACAACCAGAATTTCCTTTTCAATTTGTGCGTAGTTCCACTCCTTTTCCGCCATGGTGCTGGAAGCAAACGCAATAGGACGTTCCGTGCCATCCTCCATCTGATCACAGAATACTACAGTGCAGAAGGAGGGCATTTGGTCCATCGAGACTGCACCGACCCTTTTTGAAAGACAAACGGCCCAAATGGGGATAGGGTGCCCCTTCCAATGGCCGGTGCAGACTCGATGGGGCAAATGGCCTCCTTCTGCACTGTAGGGAAACTTGCATACGTGCAAAGACTGATAGGTATTGACACTCCCATATTTCCATGAGGCTGGGTCCAAGACTAACCGTAAATAAGCATGGCTCATCTAGAGATTGGTGAAAGTACGCCCGCCACTGAGCCTAATGTATAGGTCTTCAATTCTGAGCACCGGGTAACGGTCTGAAAGGGGTGTCCAATTTACCGTCATTTTATAGTCTCCGTACGGATGGATGGGCCCGTGGGCTACAATGACTGGCACTATCGGCGCAGCCCAATCCGCAAACTGCACAGGGTGGATGATCCCCAACTGCTCCAAGCGGTCCAACTCCACGCCCACCTTAGGCTTCAACGCGCAAGGGATGGGGCGGGCCTGAAAATATCTCAGCTGGGCCTCAAGGTACACAGAAATCTTGGTGGAGGTTCCATTGATGGTCCTCAATTTGTCCTGAAATCACGGCAGTACCACGTCCCGGCCATCGGGATATACGAGGCACACCTGCTGTCAATCCAGTGAAAGGCGCTACAGCCAATCCTGCCCTACCAAGCTGGAGCCATCAATGGTAGGTTGGCGGATTGCATACCGTATTCCACAGGGACCTCAAAGATGCCCGAATCCCCAACGGCCATCCTTGCGTTGTCTCACAATACAAAATTGTGGATGCCCGAGCTTGCAGGGTTGTACGTGTGGCAGCTGACTAGAGACGGTATCGAGCTCCATCTGGATAGGAAAATCATTGATCTGAGATACAGTAAAGGTGCTGGTTGCCTCCAAGAAATGGGCCAGTCGCTGGGATGGTCATTGGAGGTGCAGCGGTGGGTGGATGGGCTTTCATACGGCCGTCTCTCCTGTTGGTTTCTCTGGCTACCTGTGCGTCCGTCCCGCTGGCCGGGCGTCTGATGTGGGGGAGTGTCTGCGCCTCTTGTCAGGAAAACGCTGGTCCCAGCTGCTTGGGGTGCGCCCCAGTGGCAGAAGTCCTGAACTGCAGCCCGGGGGGAGGGAGATGGGGGGTGCGCTCTTTGCCTGGCAGCTCCTGAATCCCTCGTTCTGCACCTTCCTGGGACACGGTGGTATCAACCACCTTCTGTAATATGCGTATGACCTATTGTTATACGTGTCGGACCCAGCGGGGGGATGATAGAGGTTATGCAAATTTTGAGGGGGTTCGGGGATTTCTCGGGGTATAGGCTAAACATGGGGAAGAGTGAATTATTTGTGATACATCCAGGGGACCAGAGTAGAGAGATAGAAGGCTTGCCTCTAAGGAAAGTGGAAAGAAACTTCCGATACCTGGGGATTCAGATCGCTAGGAGCTGGGGAACCTTGCACAGACTTAATCTGACACGGTTGGTAGAACAAATGGAGGAGGACTTCAAGAGGTGGGACATGCAGCCTCTATCGCTGGCGGGCAGGGTGCAAGCAATTAAGATGATGGTCCTCCCGAGGTTCTTATTTGTATTTCAATGTCTCCCTATACTAATCACCAAGACCTTTTTTAATAAAATAGACAGGAGCATCACGAGCTTCGTGTGGGCAGGGAATGTTCCGAGAGTAAGGAGGGGGTTCCTTCAGCGTAGTCGGGACAGAGGAGGATTGGCACTACCGAACTTGGGCGATTACTATTGGGCCGCCAATGTGGCAATGATACGTAAATGGATGATGGAGGGTGAGGGAGCGGCGTGGGAAAGACTGGAGAGAAAGTCCTGTAAAGGGACGAGTTTAGAGGCGCTGGTGACGGCGCCGCTACCGATCTCACCTAAAAAGTTTACCACGAACCCGGTGGTGGCGGCAACATTGAATATCTGGGGACAGTGGAGGCGACAGAGAGGGGTGCGGGGAGCCCTGGTGGGGTCCCCAATCAGGAACAACCATAGGTTCGCCCCAGGAAGAATGGATGGAGGATTTCAGAGCTGGTACCAGTTGGGAATTAGGAGGGTGGGAGATTTATTTATAGATGGGACTTTTGCGAGCTTGGGAGCATTGGAGGAAAAGTATAAGTTGCCCCGGGGAAATTTCTTGAGATATATGCAGGTGAGGGCATTTACTAAACAGGTGAGGGAATTTCCGTTGCTCCCGACACAGGGGATACAGGACAGGGTGCTTTCAGGGGTGTGGGTCGGAGAGGGCAAGGTGTCAGAGATTTACCGAGAGATGATGGAAGAGGGGGAGGAGTCGGTGGGCGAACTAAAAGGAAAGTGGGAAGAAGAACTAGGGGAGGAGATAGAGGAGGGTATGTGGGCTGATGCCCTAAGCAGGGTAAATTCCTCTTCCTCATGCGCCAGGCTTAGCCTGATTCAATTTAAGGTGCTACATAGAGCACACATAACGGGAGCAAGATTGAGCAGGTTCTTTGGAGTGGAGGACAAATGTGGGAGGTGTGGCGGGAGCCCGGCAAACCACGCACATATGTTTTGGGCGTGCCCGGCACTGGAAGGGTATTGGAAGGGAGTGACGGGAGTGATTTCGCGGGTGGTGAAGGCCCGGGTCAAACCAGGCTGGGGGTTAGCTCTATTTGGATTTGCGGAAAAGCCGGGAGTGCAGGAGGCGAAAGAGGCCAACGTTGTGGCCTTTGCGTCCCTAGTAGCCCGGCGCAGGATCCTACTCATGTGGGAGGCGAAACCCCCCGGACTGGAGGCCTGGGTAAATGATATGGCGGGGTTCATTAAACTGGAGCAGATAAAGTTTGCCCTGAGAGGATCGGCTCAAGGGTTCACCAGGCGGTGGCAGCCATTTCTCGACTACCTAGGGGAACGTTAGAGGGAAGACAGATGACCAGCAGCAGCAACCCAGGGGGAAGGGGGGGGGGGGGAGGGGGAGGGGGGGGGTTTAGGTCAAAGATAAAGGGGTTTTGTTACTTGTGTATTGTTAAAAATTTCTGTATTGTTATTGTTGCGTTTGCTTTGTAAGAGGGGAAAAATTGTTGTTTGGGAAAAAATTTTCAATAAAACATATTAAAAAAAAAAACACCTTCTGTAATTCAAGGTGTGTTCTCCCCAGCAAGTGTTCTTGGGTTGCTACGTCGCAGATGCCGCAGACCAGCCTGACTCCAAGAAAGCTGGGCCAAATTTGTAAAACACGGCCAAAAAACTGGCTACAGCTCCCCGATGCTGTGCGGCCGTATGAAAATTGCAGACTATAAGTGGCAGTTTTGGATCGAAGTGGTTGCTCAGGTGTCGGGCAAAACCTTTGATAATGCTATTCCTTTTTGCTCCGCAGACCGTGAGGAGTGTCTCAGTTTGCCTATCATTGCCCACAATAGCGTTAAGCCGAAAAAAATAACGCATCCGCTCAATATATTGAGTCCCGTCACCCGTATGTGTCGAACACCTCCAATTGTCATACCTGCAGCCAGGTGGGAAGCCTCTTGAGACCTAGTTGAGGTGGGCCAGGTCTGGAGGAAATGGCCTCTCCTACAGCTCCACTTCACCCTCGTCGCCAGTGTAAAGGTCGAGGCGAGCGAACTCATGGGAGCGATGACTGTTAGAAAACTAAATATTTATTTATTTATTTAGATACACTTCCTACTCCCCGAAGGGTCTCCTGCGCCCATCCCTCACTTGGGCCAGGATATTTATGTCCCATGGAACCCTTGCTTCAAGGTATTGCTCCACTCCCTCATCTGGAGAGATCATATTCTGGTGAGGACTCTGATGTTGCAGACACTGTACCTGCCCGTTGGGTTGTAACACCAACCCATCTCGATGGAGACCAGCATGTAGATCAATAAGAATAATTTGCAAGGATATCTGAAGGTTACTGTGCAGTTTGGAAGAATAACTCTTCTTTGAGATGTGCTGGCTCCCTGAGCAAGGCTAGTTTCACTGAGGTAAGAGAACAATTAGTGAAGGAAAAGCTAGTATCAATTAATTGAATGCTGCAGGAAGAATGTGTAAGGATAAAGCACCTTGGTCACTGTTGCAGAGGATAGAATTTGGTTAATTCAACCAAGGTGGAAATCAGATTGAACGGATTTTAACAAGGGGTTGGTGGGGGTCAGCTCACAGCTGAAAAGCAACAACACATTCAAGAAACCTGGACAAAAGGGAATGATTCAATAATTGTCATACTTTGATGGGAATCATGATGTGGAGATACCGGCATTGGGCTGGGGTGGGCACAGTAAGAGGCTCAAGTCCAACAGGTTTATTTTGAATCACTAGCTTTTGGAGCGTAGCTCGTTCATCAGGTGAGTGAAGAGGTAGGTTACGCAAACACATATATAGACAAAGCCAATGATGCAAAATGACACTTTGAATGCGAGTCTTTGCAGATAATTAAGTCTTCCAGGTCCAGACGGTGCAACTGGAGAGTGGGATAATCACAGATGAAAGAGGTGTGTATCATCTCAAGCCAGGACAGTTGGTAGGTTTTCACCAGCCCAGGCCAGATGGTGGGGAGTGAATGTAGTGAGACATGAATCCAAGGTCCCGGTTGAGGCCGTATTCATGCGTGCGGAACTTGGCTACCAGTTTCTGCTCGGCAATCCTGCGTTGGCATGCGTCCTGATGACCGCCTTGGAGAATGCTTACCCAAAGATCAGAGACTGAATGCCCTTGACTGTTGAAGTGTTCCCTGACTGGAAGGGAACATTCCTGCATGGTGATTATCACACGATGTCCGTTTATCTGTTGTCGCAGCATCTGCATGGTCTTGCCAATGTACCACGCCTCGGGACATTCTTTCTTGCAGTGCGTGAGGTGGACAATGTTGGCCAAGTCGCACAAGTATGTACCGCCTACCTGGTGAATGGTGTTCTCACGTGTAATGGTGATATTCATTTTGATGATCTGGCATGTCTTGCAGATGTTGCCGTGGCAGGGTGATGTGGTGTCATGGTTGCTTCAGGAGAACTACCTCTTCACTCACCTGAAAGCTAGTGATTCCATACAAACCTTTTGGACTTAAACCTGGTGTGGTAAGGTTTCTTGATGGGGATGGAAGAGCCAAATTTGGATTTTTGTTGAGTGGGGTGGTTTTCAAAGGAAAAGGGTCATACCTGAACATAGAGAGTCATTAAAGAAATGGCAGCAAACATTGGTGCTAGGCAAGGTGGTTAAATAATCAGAAATTAGATATGGCAATGTTGAGGTGCATCCCACAGAAGTGATGAGGTTGAAGAATGAGAGCGAGGGCGGGGTAAGAAGTTGCAGATAAGTTCAAAATAAGATGTGTGTGGAAGGTTAGGAGGTTGTTGGTGATAAATGTGTGGGGCAGGAGAGAAAATGTGTGAGGAGAAGTCACCTAAGGCAGAGAGAAGAGTGGCCTAAGTCCCTGCATTATCAATGCAATGAACTTTTCTGATTGTTTACTGAATTTCAAAGCAACTTGGGCACACAATCCACCAGCTTTGAGAAACGCAGGAAAGTAAAACCATAAACAAATACTCTGTGAATTGTGTTTTTATGCTCAGAGAAAATCATACATAACTATGATGCCATTTGTATTTTATTTGTATTAAAAACAGTCCGTATCATAAAAGTCTTCTGTAGAAAAGAACTGTACCAAAACAATGCGCGTGCTTGGGCCCATATTTCTCAATGTAAAGAGTACATGGATTAGTTAAATAAAAACTTTAAAAACATTTATATAACATGCTGTTTAGGGGAGCAATTTGTTAAATTTGGCCCGGCTAAATATTGTGGCGCAACGTGAAAACATTGATCTGAACCTGGACATGTATTAACGGAACAGTATATAGGCTGAATGTCATCTGTCAGCATAAAGTTCCTTTCTTAGCCCATTATAATGTTGTGTCAGATTGCCATTCATTAAAATATCACACAAACAGATTGAAGAAACTGATTCTGACCTATTTTATGTAACTCTGCTTTTTAGTAAGGTGAAGTGCACAGTGCAACTTAAAAACAATAATAATCTTCCTATTTTTTATTTGACTCCATGGTTTTTTAATTAGATTAGACTATATGAAATAGAGGTCTATTGTCACAGTGAAATATTGTTTACATTAAGAAAATTAAAAGTTGTCATTAAAACTAAAAATGTCAAAATTAAGACTATATGAAATAGAGGCCTATTGTCACAGTGAAATATTGTTTACATTAAGAATTAAAAGTTGTTATTAAAACTAAAAATGTCAAAATTAACATGATATGTTTCAATTTTTGAATTTATTAACAATTCCTAATTCATTACTTGTACTTAGTGTTCTATTCATCGACAACCTATACCAGAAATTTCGATCATATGACACCCCGTTTGTTTTTAAATACAGGGGACAGCAAAACTGTAGTTCATTATAAAATGCTTATTTTATATGGTCAGATTAGTTAACTAATTCAAATTGTCACCGAAGTGTGATTTATGCACTGCAACATGCATTTTCTCAACTGATATCTTCAGGAGTAGTATTCCTTCATTGTTGTGACATGTTTGAAATTATGACAACTGATGTACCCATTTCTTTGTAGAATAATTGTTCCCTTGTGCAGTTGGTCTACAGGAAGTCACTCTGCAGATTCGGGGATTTCCTGGCCATCCATAATAAGAGTGTGGATGATTCCTTCTCTTCGTTTCCCACTGCTAACAGCTTTGATACAACAGTCATGGTTACCGATAGTAAAATGGGTTTCAGTACCATCTTCCACAAATTCACCCTACAAAATAAAATAGTTGAAGGAAGGGATTTGTATTAATATAGATCATCCTCAATGCCCTCAAACACTTTCAAATTGTAGCAACTGTGGCACCCAATTTGTGCATAAATCCATAAACAGCAAATAATATGAGCTGAATGATCTGTAACTGTTTTTAATAGTGGAACACTGTTCGTCAAATAGCACAAAGACCTTTTCAAGGCAGTGAGGGCCTCAGTTTAACATCTCATCTGAATTATGACATAACTGGCATTGCCGCTTTCCCATGCTATTACACTACATAATGTGCTCAAGACTTGGAGTGGGGCTTGAACACAAGTATTCTCGACTCCGTAATAAGAGCATCAACTCCGTTAAACTGAAATTATTCTGCATTTCACATCCAAAGTTATTTCACTTTGTTATCTGTAAAGCAGTAGATTAAGCAAGCGGGAAAAGCATCAATAAAGCTATATTTTACTCAAAGTTCAAGAAAATGTCTCATTATTATAGTGCAGTTTGTACTAAAATCTATCCAATCTGATAAGATTGCTGATGAAATTACGCAGATCTATTTAGAAACGTCTATATAACGAACATCAGTTGATTAATAATTTGGGGTATAAACGTTATAGGAAATGCACTGAGATGTGTTTCATGAATGTGGTAGGTCAGTGGTGGGGGATGTGGGAGAACAGTTGTGTTATAACTCCCACAAGGATGATCCGATCGATCTCCCCATGGGCCTTGTGGAATAAGAGCTCCCCTGCTGAGGGATGGAGGCCTAAAGGCAGGGCTCGTTAATTCCCCGAGATAAAAGCCGGCCCAAGAGGGAGAAGGCATCTTAGGATGGTCCCAGCTGGGACTTGGGAGTGTTGCTTAATTGCTGTATTTCCTAACTGAGTAGGAAATAAACTACTTTTGACTTACCTTTTCGGGGCTCCTCATTGACTACAATAAGTTGCAAATACAAATTCAATGGAGTCAAGTCCCTTGAAAACATTTATGTAGTTACTTATAAACTGGATTTTCTGTAGCAGAAAACAGGTTCCCACTGAGAAAAGTTTCACCTTTAAGTTTGCTTCTTTTATTTTTCCATTTTATATCCCCACAGAGTGATTGTTGACTGCAGGTTGAAGTACCCGTTGGTAACTCACCCAACGGCACATTCTTGAAGTGTCAGCCAAAATAGCTAAGTGACCGGATTATACTTGATCCTTGCCGATTATCGGCGGTGGAAGGCAGGCCACCTGGGGAATTTTACACACTGGTGGGTGACTGTAAAATTTCATCCACAAGTTGAATGCGCAAAGTTTCAAGTTAATTAGTGCAGTGGATCTGTTAAACCTTTCCTTGCTCAAAATGAAACCCTAAAAGAAAAATATGGTTTAATGATCAAAGGCATATTTTAGTTAGCATGCCTGCCTCTCAACATCAAAGAAAAAAACATCTCTAACATTCAAAAACTTACCGCCGTCTCCACTTTCCTCCCATTGCACCAAACATCCATAGTGTCCTTCTCTGCAAGAGCCACAAGCAAGATATCACAAAATGATCAAATTGTCAGGGAAAACACAAAAATACCAGAGTTTACAATTTAAAAAAAGATTTAGAGTACCCAATTCTTTTTTTCCCAATTAAGGGGCAATTTAGCATGGCCAATTCACCTACCATGCACATCTTTTTGGGTTGTGGGACTGACACCAATGCAGACATAAGGAGAATGTGCAAACTCCATCCGGACAGTGATCCGGGGCCAGGAACATACCTGGGTCCTTGGCGCCGTGAGGCAGCAGTGCTAACTACTGCGCCACCGTGCTGTCCATGCCAGAGTTTACAATTGCTTTCAATTTCTCTCTTTTCTGGCATAACAGAGCCAAACCATTCCTTTAATTTTATTTTCCTTTGGGACTTCCGGTGGTGGCCATGGAGTAGGAGGTCGCACATTTGGTAGCTCCCGCTTGTGACAAAACGTCTGGACCTTTTCTCCCGGTTTTTTTGGAATTTTACTGGATAAATCGGTGGAGAGTGAGACAGTGAGGAGAAATACCCACCAGTGTATGGAGCAGTGGACTAGAAGTGGCCGTGTAAGGAGACATAGTCAAGCAAGGAAGACGTGTGCAGAGGCTGCAGCGCAGGAAAACATGGCGAACGTGCAGGATTCTGGGGTGGTGGCACAGTGGTCAATGGTACAGCTGGTGAAGTTCTTTGAGGAGAGCTTCGCCAAGTTAAAGAAAGATACGCTGGTCCCGATTAAGGCATCGATTGATCGCGTGGAACAGGGTCTAGAAACCCATGGACTGGCGATTCAGAAGGTGGAGGAAAAGGTGTCCGAGGAAGAGGACCATTTAACCGCTTTGGAGGCCGAGGTGGGGCTGATGAAGGACCATCAGAAAAGGTTGCAGGAGAAGTTGGAGGACTTGGAGAACAGGTCCAGGAGACAGAACCGGAGGATGGTCGGCCTCCCTGAGGACAGTGAGGGTTCGGACACGAGGGCATATGTGGCAAGTATGCTGGAAAAGGTAATGGGTGATGGAGCGTTTACGCGACCCTTGGAAGTGCACAGAGCGCATAGAGCTCTTGCAAGGAAGCCGCAAGCGAATGAACCGCCGAGGGCGATGGTGGTGTGAATGCACCGGTTCCTGGACAATGACAGATTTTGTGGTGGGCCAAGCAGGTACAGAGCTGCGTGTGGGAGAACTGTGAGTTGCGCATCTATCAGGACCCGGGCGCGGAACTGGCCAAAAGGCGAGCCGGATTTAATAGAGCAAATTCGGCCCTCTTCAAGAAGAGGGTGAAGTTTGGGATGTTGTATCAAGCGCGTCTTTGGGTCACGTTTGAATCACCGGACGAAGTTATGAACTTTATCAAGGACAAAAGGCTAGCAGGGGATTAAGGTCACTGAATCCTGGGGGAAGGCATTGCTGTGGCGATTTGGTCAAAATCACTTCTGTGTTTTGAATATGCAGTGCTCTCTGTAACAAGGTATTATTGTTGTTCCTTGTCCCTTTTTTCTCCCCTTGGTTGCTTTTGCTCCTTTCTTTATTGGGGACTGTGATTCTTTGAATATGTATGTCCAAGCGGGGAGGAGGGAGAACAATGGGGAGATAGGATGGCTGGTGCCATGGGCAGGAGCTACCAGGCTAGCTAGCTCACAGAAGCGCAGTGGGGGGTGAGCAGGTGATAAATTTGATATGGGAGGTTGGGTTTCTGGTACTGTTACTAGGGGGGGGGGGGGGGGGGGGGCGGGGGGGGGAAAGAGAGAGAGGAGGGGTGGGAACTGCTCTGCTGACAGGGGAGGAACTGTTGCTCGGGGACAAAGGGGAGGTCAAGGACAGCGGGAGGCCGAGGGCGGGCCCGAGGGATGCGAGCTGGCGGCTGGCCTAAGAAGAGTGATGGCTAATCGGTGGGGGGTGGGGAAGCCCCCCGACTAGGTTGATTACTTGGAGCGTCAGAGGGCTAAATGGGCCGGTTAAGAGGGCTCGCGTTTGTGCGCATCTGAGGGGATTGAAGGCGGACGTGGCAATATTACAAGAGACTCACCCTAAGGGTTACTTTTCTTTTCCTTCGAACAACAGTAAAATCGCTTCACATTTACTTATCAAAAATTATCATCAGTTTGATTTTTATGGTGGTAGCAAATAAAATAGATGTGAATGAATGCAAAAACATTCATTTGCTTTTGTCAAATTAGGAGATATAAAATTAAAAATGAATGCACTTGTAATGACGGTTTAGAAAATTATGCAGGTTATTTTGTTAATTGCACAAAGACACGTATAAAAGAAAAACATTATATTGGAGCCTTGGATATATCACACTGAAGAAAATCACAAGCAATATATAAAGTGTAGTGGGGGAGGTGAAAAAGAATAGAGGTAGTATGAAAAAGACACACAGATCAATACAAAAAAGGGAAACGTTAAGGGCTTTTATAATTAAAATAATTTAAAAGACAATGGGGGTGAGGAGAATTGATGCAGTGTCTAAGATAAAGATACAGCAGAGATAATAAACAAATATTTTACATAATTTATTTACAAATAAAGTGGAATTTGGAGAATGATGTAATATAGAGTGTAGTAAATGGATTATAACATTGATTGAAGACAAGAAACCAAGGCTGCTCAAGTTGGAGAAGAGTTGGAAGTGATGTACCCCACGTCTAATACTGGGTTCACTTTTGATCTTGGGACTAGATTATTTATTTGCTCTTGGACATTTGGTGAAAACACAACGGAATTTTGGAAAACTGGTATGGCAAAATACTGTAGGAAGACAGAGATTAGCAGAATCAAACACAAATGACAGATGAATGTTAATGTGGATATGTGGGACTTCTGGTGGCGACATGTGGAAGAGCAGTCGCACACAAAGTTGCTCCCCTTAGCCAGAGAACCTTTCTTTAAGCCCTTTTGCCCGATTTTTGGAGGAGATTTGGGCTGGAGTTTGGTTAGTTTCATGGGTTTAGGCTCCCACAGCAAAGGGGTGCCCAGTAAAAATAATGATGTGGAGATGCCGGCGTAGGACTGGGGTGAGCACAGTACGAAGTCTTACAGCACCAGGTTAAAGTCCAACGGTTTGTTTCGATGTCACTAGCTTTCGGAGCGCTGCTCCTTCCTCAGGTGAATGAAGAGGTAGGTTCCAGAAACATATATATATATATAGACAAATTCAAAGATGCCAGACAATGCTCGGAATGCGAGCATTAGCAGATGATTAAATCTTTACAGATCTCGAGATGGGGTAACCCCAGGTTAAAGAGGTGTGAATTGTGTCAAGCCAGGACAGTTGGTAGGATTTCACAGGCCAGATGGTGGGGGATGAATGTAATGCAACATGAATCCCAGGTCCCGGTTGAGGCCGCACTCATGTGTGCGAAACTTGGCTATACGTTTCTGCTCGGCGATTCTGCGTTGTCGCGTGTCCTGAAGGCCGCCTTGGAGAATGCTTACTCGGAGATCCAGCATTTTCTCTCATCTTTCATTCTCACTCCACAGTATAAATATTTCCCACTTTCTCTGTCTGTTAGCTTTGACAAAGAGTCATCGGACTCGAAACGTTAGCTCTTTTCTGTCCCTACAGATGCTGCCAGACCTGCTGAGATTTTCCAGCATTTTCTCTTTCGTTAGTGATTTGACCTCCACAGCCTTCTGCGGCAAAGAGTTTCACAGATTCACCACCCTCTGGCTGAAGAAATTCCTTCTCATCTCTGTTTTAAAGGATCATCCCTTGTCTGAGATTGTGCCCTTTGGTTCTAGTTTTTCGAACAAGTGGAAATATCCTTTCCACGTCCACTCTATCCAGACTTCACAGTATCCTGTAAGTTTCAATAATATCCCCCCTCATCCTTCTAAGCTCCAATGAGCATAGACCCAGGGACCTCAAGCGTTCCTGATACGACAAGCTCTTGATTCCAGGTATCATTCTTGTGAAACTCCTCTGGACCCTTTCCAAGGCCTGCACATCTTTCCTTGGATACGCGACCAAAACTGCTCACAATACCCCTCAGAAGTACATCCCTGCTCTTGTATTCTAGCCGTCTCGACATGAATGCTAACATTGCATTTGCCTTCCTAACTGCCAACTGAACCTGCATGTTAACCATAAGAAATCAGAAGCACAAAGGGACTTGGGAGTCCTTGTTCAAGATTCTCTTCAGCATTTCCCCATTTAGAAAATAGTCTATGCCTCCATTCCTCCTTCCAAAGTGCATAAGCTCACACTTATCCATATTGTATTCCATCTGCCACTTCTTTGCTCACTATCCTAGCCTGTCCAAGTCCTTCTGCAGCCCTCCTGCTTCCTCAATACTACCTGTCCCTCTACATATCTTTGTATCATTGCAAACTTAGCAACAGTGCCTTCAGTTCCTTCTTCCAGATGGTTAATTTATATTGTGTTCCCAGCACCGACCCCTGTGGTACATCACTGGTCACCAGCTGCCATCCTGAAAAAGACTCCTTTATCCCCACTCTGCCTTCTGCCAGTCAGCCAATCCTCTGTCCATGCCAGGATCTTGCCCTTAACACCATGGGCTCTTAACTTATTCAGCAGTTGACGAACTTCTGGGTGCGGCGATGACCAGCTGAGTCGCACGTTTCGGCAGCTCCCTGTGAAACGGACTTTTGGGCTCTTGATAGGAGCCCCAACGGCAATTTTGACGGCTAAAAACACTGTGCGGTAAACCAGAAGGGAATCCCCCCTGGATACGGATGGAAAAAGGAGGAGAGAGTGGCCAGATTGCAGTGGATCCTTTAGAACAGCGGCAAGGAAGGCAAGCAAAAACCAAGATGGCGTCGGAAGGTGGCAGTTTAACATGGGGCCCTGAACAACAAGAGTTCTTGAAATGCTGTGTGGAAGAGATAAAAAAGGAAATGAAGAAAGAGCTGTTGGCCCCGATACTACAGGCGATCGAAGGGCTAAAGGAGGAACAAAAGACCCAGGAGCGGGAGCTTCGGGTCGTGAAGGCAAAGGCAGCCGAGAATGAGGACGATATACAGGGCCTGGTGGTGAAGACGGAGACGCAGGAGGCACATCAGAAACGATGTGTGGAAAGGTTGGAGGCACTGGAAAACAACGCAAGGAGGAACAACCTGAGGATTCTTGGTCTTCCTGAAGGTGTGGAGGGAGCGGACGTCGGGGCATATGTGAGCACGATGCTGCACTCGTTAATGGGAGCGGAGGCCCCGGCGGGTCCATTGGAGGTGGAGGGAGCATACCGAGTGATGGCGCGAGGACAGAGAGCAGGAGAAATTCCCAGAGCCATAGTGGTGAGATTCCTCCGTTTTAAGGATAGAGAAATGGTCCTTAGATGGGCGAAGAAAACTCAGAGCAGTAAATGGGAGAACGCGGTGATCCGCGTTTATCAAGACTGGAGTGCGGAGGTGGCGAGAAGGAGGGCGAGCTTTAATCGGGCCAAGGCGGTGCTTCATAAAAAGAAGATAAAATTTGGAATGCTGCAACCGGCAAGACTGTGGGTCACATATCGAGGGAGGCACCACTACTTTGAGACGGCGGATGAAGCGTGGACTTTTATTGTGGAAGAAAAACTGGAATGGGCGGGTTATTAAAAAGAACGTTCGAACAAAGTGGTGGGGCGAATGTGGGGGGCAAAGAGGGGTTTTATGTACTAATCCTGCGATGTGGTAACTTTTCTCTCTCCCACAGGTGGTGATGGGGGGAGGAGGGGAGGTGGAGGAGATGGGGCGTTGGCCATTGGGGGCGGGGCCAAGGGAGAAGCGCGGGCTTGGTTCCCGCGCTATGATAATCATGGCGGGAATAGAGAAGCAGGAAGGAAGGGGCGTCGCACGGTGCGAGCCGAGGTCACGGGGGGAAGCCGAGGTCAGCCAGAGTTTGCTGACTTCTGGGAGCAACATGGGGGGAGTAATTACGCTAGCGGGGATCTAGCGGGGGGGGGGTGGGAGGGGGGAATTACTGGGTTGCTGCTGCTGGGGAGAGGGGGGAGCTGGCATGGGAGAGGATGGGCGGGGGGGCACCGCCTGGGGGAGATACAGCTGCGTGGGAACTGGAAAAAGGTGATGGCTAATCGACAAGGGGGGGGGTAGGAAGCCCCCCAACTCGGCTGATCACGTGGAACGTGAGAGGGCTGAACGGGCCGATAAAGAGGGCACGGGTACTCGCACACCTTAAGAAACTTAAGGCAGATGTGGTTATGTTACAGGAAACGCACCTGAAACTGATAGACCAGGTTAGGCTACGCAAAGGATGGGTGGGGCAGGTGTTCCATTCGGGGCTAGATGCGAAAAACAGGGGGGTGGCTATATTAATGGGGAAGCGGGTAATGTTCGAGGCAAAGACTATAGTGGCGGATAACGGGGGCAGATACGTGATGGTGAGTGGCAAACTACAGGGGGAGACGGTGGTTTTGGTAAACGTATATGCCCCGAACTGGGATGATGCCAATTTTATGAGGCGGATGCTAGGACGCATTCCGGACCTAGAGATGGGAAAGCTGATAATGGGGGGAGATTTTAATACGGTGTTGGAACCAGGGCTGGATAGGTCGAAGTCCAGGACTGGAAGGAGGCCGGCAGCAGCCAAGGTGCTTAAAGATTTTATGGAGCAGATGGGAGGTGTAGACCCGTGGAGATTTAGCAGACCTAGGAGTAAGGAGTTCTCGTTTTTCTCCTATGTCCATAAAGTCTACTCGCGAATAGACTTTTTTGTGCTGGGTAGGGCATTGATCCCGAAGGTGAGGGGAACGGAGTATACGGCTATAGCCATTTCGGATCACGCTCCACACTGGGTGGACTTGGAGATAGGGGAGGAAACAGGAGGGCGCCCACCCTGGAGAATGGACATGGGACTAATGGCAGATGAGGGGGTGTGTCTAAGGGTGAGGGGGTGCATTGAAAAGTACTTGGAACTCAATGATAATGGGGAGGTCCAGGTGGGAGTGGTCTGGGAGGCGTTGAAGGCGGTGGTTAGAGGGGAGCTGATATCAATAAGGGCACATAAAGGGAAGCAGGAGAGTAAGGAACGGGAGCGGTTGCTGCAAGAACTTTTGAGGGTGGACAGACAATATGCGGAAGCACCGGAGGAGGGACTGTACAGGGAAAGGCAAAGGCTACATATAGAATTTGACTTGCTGACTACGGGCACTGCAGAGGCACAATGGAGGAAGGCACAGGGTGTACAGTACGAATATGGGGAGAAGGCGAGCAGGTTGCTGGCACACCAATTGAGGAAAAGGGGAGCAGCGAGGGAAATAGGGGGAGTGAGGGATGAGGAAGGAGAGATGGAGCGGGGAGCGGAGAGAGTGAATGGAGTGTTCAAGACATTTTATAAAAAATTATATGAAGCTCAACCCCCGGATGGGAGGGAGAGAATGATGGGCTTCTTGGATCGGCTGGAATTTCCCAAGGTGGAAGAGCAGGAAAGGGTGGGACTGGGAGCACAGATCGAGGTAGAAGAAGTGGTGAAAGGAATTAGGAGCATGCAGGCGGGAAAGGCCCCGGGACCGGATGGATTCCCAGTCGAATTCTATAGAAAATATGTGGACTTGCTCGCCCCGGTACTGACGAGGACCTTTAATGAGGCAAAGGAAAGGGGACAACTGCCCCCGACTATGTCTGAAGCAACGATATCGCTTCTCTTAAAGAAGGAAAAGGACCCGCTACAATGCGGGTCCTATAGACCTATTTCCCTCCTAAATGTAGATGCCAAGGTCCTGGCCAAGGTAATGGCAATGAGAATAGAGGAATGTGTCCCGGGGGTGGTCCACGAGGACCAAACTGGGTTTGTGAAGGGGAGACAGCTGAACACGAATATACGGAAGTTGTTAGGGGTAATGATGATGTCCCCACCAGAGGGAGAAACGGAGATAGTAGTGGCGATGGATGCCGAGAAAGCATTTGATAGAGTGGAGTGGGATTATTTGTGGGAGGTGTTGAGGAGATTTGGTTTTGGAGAGGGGTATGTTAGATGGGTGCAGCTGTTGTATAGGGCCCCAATGGCGAGCGTGGTCACGAATGGACGGGGATCTGCATATTTTCGGCTCCATAGAGGGACAAGGCAGGGATGCCCTCTGTCCCCATTATTGTTTGCACTGGCGATTGAGCCCCTGGCGATAGCGTTGAGGGGTTCCAAGAAGTGGAGGGGAGTACTTAGGGGAGGAGAAGAGCACCGGGTATCTTTGTATGCGGACGATTTGCTACTATACGTGGCGGACCCGGCGGAGGGGATGCCAGAAATAATGCGGATACTTGGGGAGTTTGGGGATTTTTCAGGGTATAAATTGAACATGGGGAAAAGTGAGTTGTTTGTGGTGCATCCAGGGGAGCAGAGTAGAGAAATAGAGGACCTACCGCTGAGGAAGTTAACAAGGGACTTTCGTTACCTGGGGATCCAGATAGCTAAGAATTGGGGCACATTGCATAGGTTAAATTTAACGCGGTTGGTGGAACAGATGGAGGAGGATTTCAAGAGATGGGATATGGTACCCCTGTCAATGGCAGGGAGGGTGCAGGCGGTTAAGATGGTGGTCCTCCCGAGATTCCTCTTTGTGTTTCAGTGCCTCCCGGTGGTGATCACGAAGGCTTTTTTTTTAAAAAAGGATTGAAAAGAGCATCATGGGTTTTGTGTGGGCCGGGAAGACCCCGAGAGTGAGGAAGGGATTCTTACAGCGTAGCAGGGATAGGGGGGGGGCTGGCACTACCGAGCCTAAGTGAGTATTATTGGGCCGCTAATATTTCAATGGTGAGTAAGTGGATGGGAGAGGAGGAGGGAGCGGCGTGGAAGAGATTAGAGAGGGCGTCCTGTAGGGGGACTAGCCTACAGGCTATGGTGACAGCCCCATTGCCGTTCTCACCGAGGAACTACACCACAAGCCCGGTGGTGGTGGCTACACTGAAGATTTGGGGACAGTGGAGACGGCATAGGGGAAAGACTGGAGCCTTGGGGGGGTCCCCGATAAGAAACAACCATAGGTTTGCCCCGGGGGGAATGGATGGGGGATATGGAATGTGGCAAAGAGCAGGAATAACGCAACTGAAAGATCTGTTTGTGGATGGGAAGTTCGCGAGTCTGGGAGCCATCCCCCATCCATTCCCCCCGGGGCAAACCTATGGTTGTTTCTTATCGGGGACCCCCCCAAGGCTCCAGTCTTTCCCCTATGCCGTCTCCACTGTCCCCAAATCTTCAGTGTAGCCACCACCACCGGGGTCTTCCCGAGAAATATGGGTTGCCCCAAGGGAATGCATTCAGGTATATGCAACTGAGGGCTTTTGCGAGGCAACAGGTGAGGGAATTCCCGCAGCTCCCGACACAAGAGGTGCAGGACAGAGTGATCTCAAAGACATGGGTGGGGGATGGTAAGGTGTCAGATATATATAGGGAAATGAGGGACGAAGGGGAGACTATGGTAGATGAACTAAAAGGGAAATGGGAAGAAGAGCTGGGGGAGGAGATCGAGGAGGGGCTGTGGGCAGATGCCCTAAGCAGGGTAAACTCGTCGTCCTCGTGTGCCAGGCTAAGCCTGATTCAGTTTAAGGTATTACACAGGGCACATATGACTGGAGCACGGCTCAGTAAATTTTTTGGGGTGGAGGATAGGTGTGCGAGGTGCTCGAGAAGCCCAGCGAATCATACCCATATGTTTTGGTCATGCCCGGCACTACAGAGGTTTTGGATGGGGGTGACAAAGGTGCTTTCAAAAGTAGTAGGAGTCCGGGTCGAACCAAGCTGGGGGTTGGCTATATTTGGGGTTGCACAAGAGCCGGGAGTGCAGGAGGCGAGAGAGGCCGATGTTTTGGCCTTTGCGTCCCTAGTAGCCCGGCGCAGGATATTGCTAATGTGGAAAGAAGCCAAGCCCCCGGGGGTGGAGACCTGGATAAATGACATGGCGGGGTTTATAAAGCTAGAGCGGATTAAGTTCGTCCTAAGGGGGTCGGCTCAAGGGTTCACCAGGCGGTGGCAACCGTTCGTCGAATACCTTGCAGAAAGATAGACGGAATGGGAAAAAGAAGGCAGCAGCAGCAGCCCAGGATCGGGGGGGGGGGGGGGGGGGGGAGGGGTGGGGGGGGGGAGGAGGAACCAGAAGGACTCTCAGGGTTGTTAATATATACTGTATAGTATGTATAGGTCGTTGCTACAGATAATTATATATTGGACTGTTAAATTATATTTTTGGAGAGTGTTACTTGTGACAAGGCAGTTGCCAATTAGGGCTAGTTTTCATTTTTGTTATTTATTATTTATTCATTTTTTGTTTATAAAATAGGTCATTGTTATTTGTGTTGTTATAATATTGTGTAAAGAATGCACAATGTACTGTGTTGGTTGACCAAAAATTTTCAATAAAATATTTAATAAAAAAAAACTTATTCAGCAGTCTAAATAATCACGTCCACTGGTTCTCCTTTGTCGAACTTCCTTGTTACCTCCTCAAAGAACTCTAACAGATTTGTCAGACATGATCTCCCCTTGACAAAGCCGTTCTGACTCAGTCCTATTTTACCATGCACTTCCAAGTTCTCCGTGATCTCATCTTTAATAATGGACTAAAATCTTACCAATGTTCGAAATCAGGCTAACCGGCCTATCATATCCCGTCTTCTGCCTCCCTCACTTCTTAAACAGAGGTGTTACTTTAGCTATATTCCAGTCCTCTGGGACCTTCCCTGCCTCCAGTGATTCCTGAAAGATCATCCCTAATGCCTCCACAAACTCCTGAGCTATCTCTTTTACAACCCTAGTCCATCCGGTCCAGGTGATTTATCCACCTTCAGATCTTTCAGTTTCCCCAGAACCTTCTCCTTAGTGATGGCCACCACACTCATCTGTGCCCTCGGATTCTCCTGGAGCTCTAGCATCCCACTGGTGTCTTCCACCGTGAAGACTGATGCAAAGTAACTATTCTGTTCCTCTGCCATTTATTCGAGGGTGATTGGGTTGCCGGAGGGCTTGGAGGGCCAGAGTCGTTGAGGCAGAAACAGTGTTGGTGAGCCACCGCATGCGATCATCGTGCACTTTCACAGTTTTCAACGGAAAGAAAGAGTTCGGTGGTTGGCAAAAGAACTTTAGGACTCCAGATGGGAAGGCTATGTTGTGAGGATCTATCATGATGCTGGAGCGGAGCTGGCCAGGAGGAGGTCAGCTTTCAACAAGGCCAAGGCTGTGTTGTATTAATGTAAAGTTCGATTTGATGTGGTTACCCTCTGAGTGACTTATGACTCGAAAGATGGCTACTTTAAAACTCAGAAGGAGGCCGAGGCATTTGTGCAGAAGCATGGACTGGGATTGTGGTAACTGTATTTTATACCGCTTCACCATGGTACTACCCTGCCCAGAGGACATGCACCTGGGGGCCTCCGATCCCCTGGGAGACTACCACGAGTGCTAATCCGTCGGGTCTCCGTTTGTGGGGATCAGTACTGAACAGCGCTCACCCAAGGTCTTTGAGGTGAAGGAGATAGATTCCACGCCTTGGGTACCTTGGGAATCTGCACATTAAAGGGAGACTAGCTGTCTTGCAGATTTGCTAAAAAGTGATTCCGCCCACAATGGGCAGGATTTACATTGCAATGTCTCGCGAGATCGCATTAGATCTCGCAAGGCATTGTGGCGAGCTGCTTTGCGGGCGCAGAATGGCCGTAAAATCACGCTGTATTGGACAATTTAAGGGTTAAACGCCTGGGGTATAGTGTGTTTGACTGCAGTGGCAATGCTTTTTAAAGATAATCCTGTTTTGCAGGGCCTGCAAGCTTTTAGGAGCCAGGTGAAATTGACCACAAGGATGTATTTTTCAGTCTGTGCTAATGCACTGTGGTTTGACTGGGGGCAGTCCTGGGGAGTTAATGTGCTTTCAGTCCCTGTAAAGTTAATTTGTTTTTTCAGTTTGGGGAGATAATGTCATTGCTGGGTGGCGCTAAGAGATTCAGAGAGTTTGAGAAAAGTTTTGATGAGGAGTTGAAGTCTAATCTGTCTGACCTGTCAACTCTTGTTTTGACCACAAGGCAGTTCTCTCTCCAGTAGGATAATTTAAAAAAAAAAAGAGTAAAAATATTTAAAACAAAGCAGTCTTGTCAGAGGACAAGGAAGAAGCTGAAATATGGCAGCTGAACCAGTTTTTTGAAGATATTTAGCTAGAGTCTGAAGGGGCTCTAACAGGAGTCCAAATCTGTCTGTGAAGCAAGTATTACCCCATGCCATGCTGATTTTAAGAAGGATTGAGAGCTGTATGCTTCTTTTCTTGTTGTTTAATGAGGAATAGAGTAGGATTGTTTAAGGTGCAATTGTAAGCTGATGTTTTTGGTTGTGAAGTTAGAGTTTAATAATGTATGCATAATAAAGTTTAGTTTTAAAAATACCAAATCTCTATTTCTTCATGCAATCACTCCTGGAGTGAATCATTCTTTCCGCAGTTTTGCAAAATAAACTAAAATGTCGGGGTTTCGGTCCAGTATCTTAACCACTGTTGGGTCTGGTCTGGGATTGGAATAGAAGATGCAAATTTTCACTGCTTTGTGTGAAGAAGTGCTTCCTCACATCATCCTTGACTTTTGAAGTTATGCCCTCTTGTTCTAGACGTCCTCCCCACACCTGCCCAATGAATGCCAGAGAAAGGGTGAAGATGACAGAAGGGGTATGAATCATTTATCATAATTGCAACCAACGAATGCTGTTAGTGACTTCGACCAGGGCAGTTACACTGTAGGAGAAAATAACAGTGACTGAAAGAATTTGAAACGCAATGATGGAAGATGTGAGCACATAATTGGTTGGCATTCAAGGACCATGGAGAGGAAAGGAGGTTGTACATAACAGTTTGATAAGTTGGATGGTTGAAGAGTGGCTTTTGAAGGGGGTGATAGCAGCAATTTGAAAAGGTAGAAGAGACTCTGAGGAAAGAGAGTTTCTGGGCGGGAATCTTCTGGCCCCTCCTGCCGGTGGGATCCCACTGAAGTCAACTGGCATTTGAATGGCTCACGGCATCCGCCATGGCGGGGCTGAAAAATCCTGATCTTGATATTCAGTCAGCATTAGGTCAGAGAGAATGATAATGTGACAAGCGGTTGGAATGAGAGGTTGAAAGTACAGCAGGTGTGCATCAAATGAGACTAGAGAGAGTGATGAGAGACACATTTGGATGGGATTTCACCAACCAGGATAATTTAATATACAATCACTTCGTGAAAAAATAAAACATTTCCTACCCTCACATCACCTACCCAGGACTACTCGAGAATCTATTCCATCCAGATTTAATATCCATGTGTTTGTCGTCTTTGACCTATTCTCCATATATTTCTTCAGACTTTTCCCATTGATCTCCAATGTGTATTCATAAGCAAAACCACTAATTGCATCAATGTTGATTGTTGCTTTTGTGTTAGTAGACCCAACTGTAAAGGTTTCCTTCCCAACAAGTTTGAACATCCAGTCTCTCCGTATAACTTCCTGACAATAAAATATTGTTTGTACAAAAAAATAAAAACTTCAATTATTGAAGATTTTCAGATGTTATACCAAAGGTTAGTCATCCAAAATAAAATATATTGTATGCTGAATCAAAGACTAATGGGAGCATTTAAAAATCATAATGGGCCATTAAGACATTAATAAAACCAAATTAATCAGCAGAGGCGAGAGTGTATCAAACCATTGTATGGACAGCAGAAATAAACAAACGTAGATTAATATTGTGCCTAATCAAGTCATCAGAACCTTGCAGAGTGACTTCAAATCAATTCATTATTGTGACTGCATCTCAAAGATTAAGTAGGCACAATTAAGTAGGCAAACAAAGCAGCTCATTTACACACAGCGAAGTCTCACAAATAACAAATAAATTATTAAGATAATAAGATAATCTATTTCTGTCGCTGCTTGAGGGAAGAATGCTAGCCGAGACAGTTGGAGATCTCCCTGTTCTTTGAATAGTCTTGTGGAATCTTTTATGTCTTAAAGATGGCATCTCAAACAAAGCAACGTTAATACTCCACTGGATATCAAGCTACATTTTGAGCTTGTAATCTTATAAGAAATGAGAGAGCTCCCAAATGAGCAAAGTTGATGCACCAACAAAACCATATAGGCCAGTGATAGGCAACCTAAGCTAGGGAGTAGGCCGCATGATTGGCCCTCCATCATGTCCGTGGGGCGCATGAGTGAAATTGGGCGTTTGCATTAACCATGACCCCATTAATAAGATTAAATACATTTAACACACGTCAAATATTTCATAACCAGTTACAGAAGATGCTTAAATAAATATTCATATTCTGTGGCTCTGTAACATTCCCAGATTAGGAGAACTGTCTTCAAATGGCAAAATCAAATGTAATATTTACACTAACAGTATTAATGGAACTGCAACATTGCGATCCTGGAATCAACTGCAAGAGAGCAGGCCCTGGCGAGAACCTCCCGTGAGCGACGCGGCCTGGCGAGAACCTCCCGTGAGCGACGCGGCCTGGCGTGAACCTCCGCGAGCGGCGCGGCCTGGCGCGAACCTCCGCGAGCGGCGCGGCCTGGCGCGAACCTCCGCGAGCGGCGCGGCCTGGCGCGAACCTCCGCGAGCGGCGCGGCCTGGCGCGAACCTCCGCGAGCGGCGCGGCCTGGCACGAACGAGAAACTCCGCGAGCGGCGCAGCCTGGTGCGAACTTCCGCGAGCGGCGCAGCCTGGCGTCAATATGTAGCAGTGCGATCCCAGACCAGAATTAATTCCCGATTCCTCTGCCTGTCTGCTGCACCGTTGACAAGACTCAACAGGTGCACTCTGACGTGAGCCGCAGGTTGACCACCACTGATATAGGCCCGAAGCTTCCTGCAACAACGTAGCTGACAAATAATGACATAAAGGGAGATTGTGGTGTAGTGATAATGGGCGGGACTCGCCATTTCCAGCAGCCGAGGTGGCTCGCTATTGCCGGCGGCGGGATCTTCTGATCATGCTGATGTCAACAATGCTTTGCATTATTCACTGCTATGGCACGTAGGAACCCGCCACAGGGGGTTATCACTGGTGGGACATGAAGATAGTGCCCGAAAATGCATGACCATGAAACTACCTTTGATTGTCGTAAAAATTTATCTGGTGATTAACGTCCTTTAAAGACGGAAATCTGCCATCCTTGTCTCGTCTGGCCTACATGTGACTCCAGATCTGGTTGACTTCAACTGCCCTCTGAAATATTAGCAAGTCATTCAGTTGAAGGCAGTTAGGGATAGGCACTGGCCCAAGGACACTGCTATGTTGCCCACATCCCATGAAAGAATTAATTTAAAAATAAATTTAAGCCCATTTTAATGTGAATGACTGTTTAAGCAGAAATCTCCTGCAAAGCTCATTAATCATGCGGCACCTTTAAAAATAAAGAACAGATAAACTACCATGTGTTCACTGTAGCCAATAAGATTCCCAGGAAATCTAGGATGGGTAATAGAACGAGAGAGTATGGCCTAGGAATTTTAGGTAAGTGACGGGCAGTTTTTTGTCTGTAATTTCATAGAATCATTGAATCCTCACAGTTCAGAATGAGGCCAATCGGCCCATCAAGTCTGCACCGACCCTTTGAAAGAGCACTCCACCCAAGCTCACACCCCCACCCTATCCCAACAAATCCTTAATCTAACCTACACATTTTTGGACACAAAGGTGACGAATGTGATATAAAATAGTTACTTTAGAGATATTAGTTACTGTAATGTAGAGATAGGCTAGTCTCATTCTGGTGAGTTCACAGACAAAGGATTTCAGACCGCATGGCAAAGCAAGGAGGAGGTGTGTCCACCAAAGGAGGAGAAAAGGATGCTGGGTAATAGGGGCCAGAGGAAGGGATTGGAAGTGAGCCAATCAGAATGTATGACCAGGTCAGGAGGGGTATAGGATGACCTATGGGAATCGTGTATGTGAAACTTGATACCATTTGAATTGATTTGCAGAGATCCCTTTGTCTCTTTGTTCATTCGCTTTCCGGGGTGTAGGCGACTGGATGTGTCTTATGCCTCTGTGAAATGAATCAAGCTTGCAAGCCAAATAAAATAACTAATGCTGTACCTGCAAATCCATCTCGACTTTTATTGAGGCCAGACTGACGGGTAAAGAAATTTGTATTTTGTCATTTGGTGCCGAAACCCGGGATTTCTCAAGACGGTTCTGACCAACCGCGAAATCAGAATTAGACTGATTATGAACAGGGAGAGTGGGAAGAAGGGGCCCACAATGTATAGCTGGAAAATGACCGCGCATTGCTTTTTCCCCTCTTCTTATCGTCTGATTAGTCTGGTCACTCGCGGTTGGTACGGAAAGATCGTCTCGACGAAATCAAAGGTCAGTCTGGGGATTAGCAAATTAAACTGATGGGATATCGTAATTGATAGTTCAGTTTTGGGTTAATTGTGTTGTTGACGACTGATGTGACTTCAGCAGATGAGGGTTCAGTTAAATAAGTGTTTTAAAATCTGAAGGTGGTTCAATTCCATGTGTGAGTTCTGATTCGGCTTGGGTTAGGTTATGGGTTGATGTGACATCTAAAACAGATGATTCAATTCCGTGTGCGAGTGTTTTAAATCTATAGTTGATTAAGCTAAAATTGTACCCTTGGACTGTGGTGACGAAGGGCGCAGTCCTGAGGACTAGTTGAGATTGTGGTGAATTGCTTGGATAAATTTCAAGACAAAGAACATCCATATAGCTGGATGCTGCATATTGGTTGAAGCAGAAGTCTCTCAAAGGGTTAACAGCAGCAGCCAAAGTTAAAGACGACAGACAGTGCTTCTCACTCAGGCCTTGAGATAACAGCAGCAGCCTGTAGTGTAATCGGATACCTTTCCTTTGAGTCAGTGAACTCCAGCAAAGTTACGTTTTGAATTAATTAAAGGAAACCAGTGGGTTTCTCCACCTCTTTGATAAAAGTTATTATTTTCGAAAGCAATTGATTGAAATTGCCAGAATCTTAAGTTTTACTTACTTGAAATAATGTTTATCTCATTTTATTTGTGAATTAATAGAAACTTAAAGATGATCACTGACACCATTTTAAAAAGTGTAAATCTGGAGATGACAGTTGACTTTGCTCCGGTATACATCACCTCCCTCATTGATAGCAGCCAACATTTTTGAGAATGTAAGAAAAACTTGTTAAAAGAAAAATTGTTAAGATAAAGAATTAATTAAGTTGTAAATGTTATACAAGTTTGTGTTAAGCAAATCGGAAATTTAGTTCTGAGTTGAGATCAGAGCTAAGCTTGCAAGTTGCAGTAATTCAATTTGAATTTTCAAACATTTTAAGTTTTAAAAGAACACTGTTAGAACCTTTTCAATCGTTTTGCCAAGGAAAAAAAAATAAAAAAAATTTGCCATTGGTTGTAAATAAGCAAATAAAAAAAAACCATATAATTTAAAAAAAAAGAAAGAGCCAAAGTATGAAAGCTAAAGAGTTAATTAGATTATGGAGACAATATTGTCAAGAGGAAAGAGATAGGATGTTATCAAGTTGGCAGGACAATGCCCTTAAAATGGGAATTCCAATTAGTGAACAGGGAAAAAAACCCATTACAGGTCTTGAAAAAGGAATGTGCATTCAAAAAAAAACGCGCAAGTAAAGACAGGAAAGGCTCGGGTCAAACAAAAGATGGGCTACGTAGTTCAATGGCTGGCCTTGAATTGACAGGAAATGATCAATTTGATGATTTAAAAATGTCAGTAAAAGTTCCGACTGCACCTGTAGCATTGTCTGCACTAATTCCAGAACCACCAGAGTATAATAATTTATATCCAGTCACTGCTCCCCAGATTCCAATCATGCCAGTAACTCCAGCCCTTTTGGTTGATAGCGTGGGTCCCGATTTACCATCTTCACGATCAGTAGGGGAAGAGGAGCTCTGTTCCGCAAGCCCAGTTAGCTCTAGGACCCGATCTCGGACAGCGAGAGAAGGGCTTGATCCTAACCAGAAACAATTAAGCATACCGCCTGAATCCCTTCAGACCAAGGGGAAACCGCAAATTTCGAGAACAAAGGGAGATGCCAGGATTGAAAGAGAAAGAACTCCCTCTAGTGACAAGGAGGGACGTCGAAGTCTTGGAAGAACCAGAGGAAATAGCTAGAGTGCCCCCTGGTGAGACTTGGAGACAGTTACCGATTAGGAAGATACCAATCACCTGAATTATGCTAGCCACGCCGCACTTCAGCAAGCCCATGCGTTAAGACTACGATAGTGGGACACAAATCCTGAATGCGTTGAATAGCACATTTCAAAAGCCCATAAATATTTCTGCTATCTTAGACCTAAAACTTAAGAAGATTGAAGAGCCAGAGGAATTTCTGGAACGTTTTAATGAAATCTACCGTGGGCAGTCAGGCGACTTGCCATATCAAAATGGTCAGAATTCCCCTCAATATTGTGCTATGTTAATGCATTGCCTACCACCTTCCGTGGCTACTGCTGTGAAATGTAATAACATGAATTGGACAGAGAACGACCCTTCCCAGATGGCAAGGGCAGTCAGATTTTATTGGAAGGAGGGTGTAGGCCAGGAAGGAGGCTCAGTTACAAAGATTAAGACTGAGTATGTAATGAAAAAGGATGATCTGCGACCCCAACAAGCAGCAGAAACGGTAGCTTTCCAGCTGGAGCCCCAATATTGTGACTTTGGGTGAGTGGATCAGCGAGGGGGAGGATATCAAACCCACCCAAAGGGACCCTCAGCTCCTTTTTATGGCCCACCGTATGCACCAACAGCTTTACAACCGCCGCCCCCTCTGAGGGGCCATTGGTCTACTGGGAGAAGAGGATGGGGCAGATATAGAGGGAGCAATGCATGTTTTAATTGCGGCCGTGCAGATCACTGGCAACAGGAATGCCCCTTTAAAAGACAGGCAGCAGAAGGAGGGGGTACCCACCAAGGGGAGGACAGACAAGATACACTGACTTCTCCTAGGCAAACCCTTTCCCAACACAGGATTGACTAGCTAATTTAGTCATAAGGACTCTCCAATCGGACAGGGAACCTATTATCTCTCTGCAGATAGGAGATGAACATTACCCATTTGTAATCGACACTGGAGCAGCCATGTCTTCTCAGCAATCAGAACTTCGCCTACCACTATCTGACCACACCCAGCATTTGTTGGGGTTCCAAGGACAGGTGTGTGAGTATCCTATTTCTGAACCTGTGACAGTCACTTACGAGAATAAGTCTGCAGATCATCAGTTTGTAGTGACTACTGGATTGGACTGTAATTTGTTGGCCCGAGATTTACTGTGTATCTTCCAGCTACAGCTAGAGTACGGAGACAAAACGGTAACGGTCCAATCATGGAGGATGAGACAACAGTGCTATATTTCTATCACCCCCAGTGGTGGACGTTAGACATTGAACATTCACTGCATCACGTTACCCTGGCCTATGACAGAACCGGACAAAACAGGGAGTTGGAGGACAAATACCGGCCATTAATTGGGACCGAATGGCCAGTCAAAGTTACAGCCACAGTCACGGGAAAAGAAGGTACAGCCGATTTTGTTACAATACCACCACATTTATGGCCACAGTCAGCTTCGGTAAGCCCTCATATTACACGTCAGGTCCACGACCAGTACCATGCCAGGGATTTGGGGCCTATGGTAAGGAGGGCAGTGGATCATTCAGATCCAACAGAGTACGCACTTCAAGTCACGCCAGACGGCACTGCCATAAAATATTTTGAGGTCCCTGAAACGATTAACACTCGACTGCAGCCTCGTCTATGGACAAATTAATCCGAGAGCTGTTGCAACAGGGTATTTTGGTCCCTTGCCAATCAGAATGTAACACCCCCATACTTGCTGTGCCTAAACCAGCCAAGCCAGACCAGTACTGATTAGTACAGGATTTACGTTCAATCAATGCCATTGCATAGCCGTTACATGCTCTCACACTCCAACAGGATATTACGGTGTATAGCTTCCACTCGGTCATCGCACTACTGAGGCAACTGCAGACTCAGCATCTTACCACAGCTCGTCAGAATAGGTATGAGATATACCTTTTGAACAATCCACGTCTGACATTTAAACACTGTACCACTATCAATCCAGCCTGTTTTCTTAGTGGTCCCCCTGTCCATGAAGACGCACCTGGCCACGACTGTTTAGCCTTGATTCAGGAAACTACCACAATAAGGGACGATTTGAGTGATATTTCGTCAGAACAACCTGACATGATTATGTGTGGTCAAATATCCCACCGGGGTTTAGTTAATGACTTACTGCAGGCCCTCCTTATGCCCGTGCAGATTTTCGTCATTAAATGCGCTGCCCACACAAATGGTAAGACCCCAGTTGACGTTGGTAATGAACAAGCAGATTGTGCAGCGCGGACAGCCGCGCAAATTCAGCAAGAGATGGTGCCTAAAATGTTAAGTCAGACTAAACTATCTACTATAAATATGTCTGCTTCTGACAAGTCAATGCCAACCATCCAAGACGTCATAAGGTTACAGGAGGACGCTCCTGAGAGTGATAAACAAATGTGGAAACGGTTAGGTTGTACATATGATTCTGTTTCCTCTTTATGGACCACGCCAGCACATCAGACTTGTAGGTCTGATGTACTGGCTTTATGGGTAATCGAATGAGTACACTTTGCAACTCATTGTGGGGCTCGGGGGACTAGTGATTAGTTGCTGGACACTTGGTGGCACCCTAAAATGCAGGGGTTGGCCCAGAGTATCAGTAATCGGTGTTTGATTTGTCAGCAATATAACACCGGAAAAGGTATCCCTTGTGGGATGGGGCAAACCCCATTGCCCAGTGGTCCCTTTGAGGCGCTACAAATGGATTACATTGAGTTGGAAAGGTGTCAATGTTATAAATATGTTTTGGACATTGTGGATGGGTTCAGCAGATGGGTTGAGGCGTATCCGACTACCGATAATAAAGCTGCTACTGTGGTTAAAGTTCTGATGCGGGAAATCATTCCCCGGTACAGTATACCAGCTCAGTTGAGTTCTGATAACGGGCCTCATTTTCTTGGACAGATTAACCTGCCTCCCTTCCCCAGTGCTATTTTACAGGTGTGGAGCATGATGGGGTGGCTACGCACCGTCTGTGTGATATTCGGCCTCACCTCGCTTGGAGTGTTATTGGCGACGGACATGGAAAAGGGAAATATTATCTACATTTGTAACCCCAACCAAGCTACAAGGACATTTCAGTTATGCAAAGGTGATGTTCTTCGCTGCCCCCATATACGAGGACATGGTATTGACTCGTGGAAGGTCGTCAAGGTTAAGGAGAATGCAGGAGTCATGAAGCAATTGCACCGGTCCCGGCGATGGGAAGGGAACATTATATGGACATTGCCTTGTTTTTGGAGTACATGTAAAGTTGATTTTGGATGTGTTAAGATTGGTCCGATAAAGGTAACATCAGACCGTCAGGAGAGCGTAGGAAGAGGCTGTGAGAGAGAGAGAGAGGGACTAGAGAGAGGACGGGGCGTGTGAGAAGGGAAGTACAGCTAGAACGTAGGTTATCGGGAGATACACTTAATTTAGTTAAAGGCCAAACTGAGGAAAACCTGGGTAGTATGAATCACTTCTACCAGATTTACCACCGCTTGTATGGCCACGGACGGGTTGTCTGCTACCCGAACCCCGCAGCGGTGTCTAGGTTATTTTCTGTTTCACCGCTTTGGGGCACTCCCCAAACGGTGGTTCATTGTCAGCGTTCCGAGCCACCGCCCGAGCAAGTCACTCTTCCTTACGATCCGGGTTCAGCACCAACGGTTATTTGCCTTCCCCTTCCTCGGGATAATCCCCATTCACAGTATGATAGGCTGCAACGGTGGAGGGCGTACATACCGAGCCACTTCGCTCCCAATAGGGATTCCCGGTCGTACGAGAATTGTTTCAGCAGTGAAGGATACGGCTGTTTGCTGGTAGAGGTGGAAACGAATATAACATGTCTGTTCCCCACCTGTACGGACAGGAGGTGTCATATCACCCAGGCGTCTGGCCAATGCGTTTGTTACAACACCACTGGCGTTCTATTCAACCCCGGCCTCCAGCTCCTTTGTGGCTGGGCGAATGTTTCTCATATCACTGTTGGGACTAGGGCTTTCCGCATTGCTAGGCGGCCCGAATGGGCGTTCCAAAGCTGGATAAACTGGGCTACTGGGGGATCCTTACGCAACCGATATACTGATTGTGATGCTAGCCTGCACACGGAGCAAGGATACTACTTTTTATTTAATGGCACAGCGACCAATGTTTTGTCACCCCCATTTCCCCGCCAAATTGCTATTGGGACTCTAGTCCCTACCACAGTCCCCTGCCCTTCGGCGTGGATGCTGCATAATCAGTTAGCATGCCGGGCAGTCTCAGCTGAATTCTGCGAGAACTGGAAAAAACCTCAGGTTTTCGCACCCAACCGGGGCCCCTCAGCCCGGTGGGGAATTCGGAGCGTCTTGACACTGGGAGGTGTGGGGGTTCCTTGGCTGTCAGCGATAGGAATTATTTTATTTGTGGCCTACCATCTTGGGAAATGAAACCTTGGGAGCCCTCGGGGCAATAACCAAGGAATTGTCTCAGCTGCGGTTGTTTGCAATGCAGAACCGGTATGCTCTTGACGATCTCCTGGCCCGTGAGGGTGGGGTATGCGCCATAGTACAGGGCAAGTGTCTCATGGGAGTTCAAGACTTGACCGCTAACATCACTAAATTTATGGATCACATACGGGATCACCTGGACGGAATGCAGGATCCTGGCTCTTGGGGTAACTGGGGATTTGGAGGTTGGAAGGACTGGTTGATAAATATGGCCATGTATTTAGCAGTGGCTATTGGCTGCATCTTTGTGGGCCCAGCCATCCTTAAATGTGTGATGGGTAGAATGCGGGGTACACTGGAACAGATCAACGCCCCTAAAATCTTAGCTGTCAAAATCCATGAGGGTGCAGCAGATGAAGGGGGGCTACGCCAGGAATTGGAGATGCAGTGACGGATCTTTTTATATGAGGGACCGTAGCTATGGATTGTATAGTTCGGTTATCATGGAATGATAAAAGGAGGGAATGACGAACGTGATATAAAATAGTTACTTTAGAGGTATTAGTTACTGTAATGTAGAGATAGGCCAGTCTCATTCTGGTGAGTTCACAGACAAAGGATTTCAGACTGCATGGCAAAGCAAGGAGGAGGTGTGTCCACCAAAGGAGGAGAAAAGGATGCTGGGTAATAGGGGCCAGAGGAAGGGATTGGAAGTGAGCCAATCAGAATGTATGACCAGGTCAGGAGGGGTATAGGATGACCTATGGGAGTCGTGTATGTGAAACTTGATACCATTTGAATTGATTTGCATAGATCTCTTTGTTCATTTGCTTTCTGGGGTGTAGGAGACTGGATGTGTCTTATACCTCTGTGAAATGAATCAAACTTGCAAGCCAAATAAAATAACTAATGCTGTATCTGCAAATCCATCTTGACTTTTATTGAGGCCAGACTGACGGGTAAAGAAATTTGTATTTTGTCAAAGGAGCAAATTAACATAGCCAATCCACCTAATCTGCAAATTTTTGGACTGTGGGAGGAAACCGGAGCATCCGGAGAAAACCCATACAGATATGGGGCGAATCTGCAAACTCCACACAGTCACCCAAAGTTGTAATTGAACCTGATTCCCCGGCGCTGTGAGGCAGTAGTGCTAACCACTCTGCTTTTCCAGAGTGTTTGCACTGTTTTAAAAAAAATATTCTCCTCCTTTTTCACATTTTCTCCCAAATTTGCACCCACCAACAATATTTCTTTATGCACGCCTTCTTTGAGGGGAAAGATACCTAGTCAGAGTGGTTCATTAGCTTCGATAAGCTAAACCAACTTGGGAGGTCAGCTGAGGGGCACATGGAGAGGTACAGAAAGTTGACATAGGCAATATTTGACAGTTCCATGCTCCAGTGACAGAAGAACTATGCAGGATGAAGTTCAGTGACCTGACCAGAACTAGAAAAGAACACACTGCATCTTCTTCCTTTTCCAACTTGGGCACCACCACATTTTAAACGCTCAGAGAGCAGCATTCAAGTATCATTTCAGACTGAAATTGTTTTAAGGTATCCTCTATTTCACGATCCTATAAAATCCAAGTGTATACAGCTCTTTGACGAAAGAGGGGAGTCGCCAGAAATACTACAACACTGACCATCTCATGCTGTATGCAATTGTTATGCAGAGCGGTGTTCGTTACTAACAATGTGGTCAAGCCAAAACACTTTCCGCCCATCACACAAATGAGCAACATAGTATATGAATTTCAGTGCCAGTGTGATGCTAGGTATGTCGGCCATACATCCCAAAGACTGGTGGCATATCAAACTGCATGTACCTTTCCGCTGTTCGCAACAGGCAAGATACATACCTAAGCCATGCTCGGAAACTCAAGACACAGTTTATTTTAAATAAATTTAGAGGACCCAATTCTTTTTTTTCTCAATTAAGGGGTAATTTAGCATGGCCAATCCACCTACCCTGCACATCTTTGGGTTGTGTGGGTGAGACTCATGCAAACACAGAGAATGTGCAAACTTCACACGGACAGTGACCCGGGGCTGGGATCGAACCCGGGTCCTCGGCACCGTGAGGCAGCAGTGCTTACCACTGCGCCAACATGCTGCCCAAGACACAGTTTACATTAGATGTAATCCCGCGATTGGACAACATCTGCTGAAAATTATGCTGACAACCAATTTAAAATCGTCAGTCGGGCTCACAGTGTGGCACATTTGCATACAGTGGAAGCTACATATATTAATACACAGGGCACTTGCAAACAAAATGAGCAAGTGCACACATCGCGCCTGTTTCAGGGAGCTGGTGGCATAGTGGTATTGTCACTGGACTAGTAATCCAGAGACCTGGAGTACTGCCTGGGGTCCCAGGTTCAAATCACGCCACTGCATATAGTAAAATCTGAATTCAATAAAAATCTGGAACTAAAATTCTAGTGATGACCATGAAACCATTGTCGATTGTCGTAAAAACCCACTGGTTCACTAATGTCCTTTAGGGAAGAGAATTTGCCATCCTTACCTGGTTTAGCCTACACGTGATCCGGACCCATAGCAATCTGGTTGACGTTTAGCTGCCCCTCAACGATAATTAGGGATGGCCAATAAATGCTGGCACAGCCTTCGATGCCCATATCCCATGAACGAATAAAAAAAGTGATAGCCATTTTGTGGTTCATTCCTCAGGGCAATCATAGAATTTACAGCGCAGAATGAGGACATGCGGCACATTGAGCCTGCACAAGCCCTTGGAAAGAGCACCCTTCTTAAACCCATGTCTCCACCCTATCCTCGTAACCCACGAACACTAACCTTTTTGGACAATAAGGGGCAATTTAGCATGGTCAATCCACCTAACCTGTACATCTTTGGACTGTGGGAGGAAACCCACGCAGACACGGGGAGAAAGTGAAAACTCCACACGGACAGTCACCAAAGCCGTAATTGAACCCGGGTTCCTGGAGCAGTGTGAAACACCGTGCCACCATGCTGCTTAGCCCCTTAATGTCTGCCACTACATCTCTACTGACCTTTCCCGTAACCTAATTTGACAGTTCAATTCAACTAGCTGTGCTTTCTTGCCCTCATAACTGCCCTTATTTAAGTTTAAAATAAAATACTAGTCTTGGACCCACTGTTCTCTCCCTCAAACCTGAATGCAAAATCTAATCACATGATGATTGCTGCCACCAAGAGATGCCTTCACTATGAGGTTATCGATTAATCTCATCTCACTGCACGATACCAGCTCTAATATAGCCTGCTTCTGGTTGGTGGCAGAACAAGTCATTCAAAGAAAATACACTGAAAACATTATGGATTCCTCATCTAGGCTACCTTTGCCCATCTGATTTTTCCAGTTTATATGTAGATTAAAACTCCCCACGATTATCACCGTACCTTTCTGACAAGCTCCCTTTATTTCTTTCTTTAAATCCTGTCCTACCATATGGTAACTGTTACATGGCCTGTACATCACTCCCAGTAGTGACTTCTTACCTTTATCATTACTACCCAAACTGTTTCTACACCGTCTTGACAAATCAGAGTCAAGCTGCCTGGTTTAAATTTTCATACAATGTTTAGTAGTTAACTGTCAGTCACCATTAAATGATGCACTCTCTATAGCAACACTTTGACCAATCAAAGTCCACTTGTCAACCAATCAGCACTCTCTTTTCATACAGTATAAGCTTGCGGTTTTCCTTGACGTTGATATTTTTGTGATTATGCAACATAAAAAGCTTCGACAAAATATTGTTCAGCAATACTCAAGAAGTTTAACAAAAAATTCTTAGCAGTGACCAACAGTGCCCACCAGCTATGGAACTCAAACAACTGACCCTGAATTAAGATGTAAAATTACAAGATTTACGAATAGTCCAATACCATACCTCATCTGCACAATTAGCAAAGTTTGAACCCTGATAGTGTAAAGACCCAAATCGGATGTTCAATACACTATCTTAATCTGTTCTATCATTTTTTGTATTTTATCTTTTATTTGCAATATGTTGATTGTAAAACTTACCTCAATTCGGCCATACGTCATAAGCTGATTTTTAAATAAATAATCTTTTGATGAATTTATGCATGTATATATAGCAAAATTTGATTTTTTTCCCTCCTGAGCATTGATCTTTCAGCATCATTAACAAAATAATCATTAACATGTCCCTTGATACTTTGCTCAGGTGACCAATCTTCTTGTGGGAACTCAGTATTGACAACCTTTTTTTTCTATTCATTCATGGGATGTGGGTGTCACTGGCTGGGCCAGGCTTGCACAGGCATTTAAGAGTTAACTACATTGGTGTGGATATGGAGTCACATGTAGGCCAGGCCAGGTAAGGATGGCAGATTTCCTTCCATAAAGTGAACCAGATGGGTTTTTAAACGACAATCGAGAATGGTTTCACGGTCATCATTGGACTTTCAATTCCAGATTTTTATTGAATTCAAATGTTGCCATCTGCCTGGTGCAATTTGAATCTGGATGGCAAGAGCCTTACCCTGGGTCCCTGGATTACTAGTCCAGTGACAATGCTACTATGCCACCACCTCCGCTTACTTGACAATAGGAAGCATTGCAGCACAGGTTGATTTTGTTCTCAACTAACATCCACTTATGTGTGTTTCCCAACATGTTTATTGAATAGTCGACAAGAACTTTTGCTCAATTTTCACTCTTCCGAACCAACATCAATATCAATCTCAGCATCCCAATTAATGTTCCAATCAAGGACCTATCCTATAACCTTTGGGTTTATATGGATTAGCATTAGACCATAAGGTATACGCTGGTTCAGCACAATGGGCTAAACAGCTGGCTTGTAATGCAGAACAAGGCCAGCAGCGCGGGTTCAATTCCCGTACCGGCCTCCCCGAACAGACACTGGAATGTGGCAACTAGGGGCTTTTCACAGTAACTTCATTGAAGCCTACTTGTGACAATAAGCGATTATTATACGTGTTCACTAGGAGAGTTTGCTTATGTAAAAACTTGGAAAATTAAATGTAATAATTGAGACAATATTGAAATAAACTTTGAACATCTTACCTTTCCATCAACATACACCACTCGCTTTCCTGAGGTGGTGCCATGCTCAAATTCTATTTTGTGCACACCATCACTCAGTGCAACTTCCCAAAATGCCACGAGGTCAGCCATTCTCTCAGTGGGTATATTGAGACCTAAAAATACAAAAATATAATCTCTTAGGCAAGAGGCATACGCTCAAAAACATGGAAACAGAAGCAGAAATAGACCAGATACCCCACTGAGCCTGCTCTGCCTTTCAATACGAACATGAGCTTCAACTCAATGTTTCCGCCCACACCCATATCCCTTAATTCTCTGAGACCAAAGATCCATCTATTCCAATCTTAATTATATTCAAAAATGGAAAATCCTCTAGAGTTGACAATTCCAGAAAATCAGAACCTCTAGAGTGAAATAATTTCTCCTTATCTCAGTCCTAAATGATTTGCGCCTTATCCAGAGACTGCATGTTTTAGATTACCTGGTCAGCAGAAACAAGCATCTACCCTATCAAAACTCTTTTACAGAATAAAAGTTCAATTTACTCAGCCTCTCAAACCCCCTCATCCCAGGGACCAATCCAGTAAATGGTCACAGTACCGTCTCCAATGGAAGCATATCCTTTCATATATGTGGAGACCAAAACTGCATAGTTTCCAGATGTGATCTCACGAAACCCTGTGCAATTACAGCAAGACTTCTGCGTTCTTGTACCCCAATCTCCTTGAAATGAAGACCAACATTCCTTTGAGTCTGGCTCTTCATCAAGAGCCAATGGACTTGAAACATTAACTCTGTTTCGCTTCCCCTGCTGAGTTCTTCCAGCATTTGTTTGTTTGATTCAGATTCTAGCATCCACAGTATTTTGCTTATTCCTAACTGTTTGCTGTACCTGCATGCTACCTTTCTGTGTTCTTTGTTTCAGCACATGCTAGTCTCTTTGAATATCAACACTGACATTTCACACTTGTTAAAAAAAATTCTGTGTTTCTATTCTGACCAGTGTGACTAACTTCACACTTCCCTACATTATATACACCATCTGCCATCTTGTTGCCCAACTAGATACCAAAACTGTGAACTTTGTCATGGTAACCTAGAATTCTAATTGACACACATAATACTATTGAAAATTTCTTTGCATCATAAAATCTAATAAATCATTTCAACATGTTTATTGTATTTGAAAGTTCAAATACAGGTGTTCAAAGTCAGCACTCCAGATCACAATGGTAGCAAATAAACAGCAGCAAATACTTCAATGTAAGAAACTTAGAAAGACACAGTTAAAGAAGCAGAAAGCAACAAGTCCATAACTGACAACTGCCCTTAGTGTCCAAAATTGCCCATAGTGTTGGGTGGGGTTACTGGGTTATGGGGATAGGGTGGAGGTGTTGACCTTGGGTAGGGTGCTCTTTCCAAGAGCCGGTGCAGACTCGATGGGCTGAATGGCCTCCTTCTGCACTGTAAATTCTGTAAACTGCACATTCTAACAGGTGAAAACACGAATAGAGATGAGCAATGCATAGCATTTTTTAAAAAAAATTTGTAAAGACAGTCAGAGATAGATCCTTGGATAGTGGGAAATGATGAAATATAGATCCATATTCCTGTAGTGTAGAGAGTAAATACAAAGGCAGACATATGAAAAGATGAAGGCATATTTTATGAGAAAATACTCCTAGAAAATGAGATAATTCTTTCTACCAATTAATACTGTTCATTATTTAACAAAATAATCTTCCCCTAAAAACTATTAATTGTTTCCTTAGTTATGTTTAATAAATAAACAATATTGCAGAATTACTTGATAAGTTTGGTACACTATCTTCGTAGGCTGAACATCATTACTGCACATTTGCGTTCAAATCTTTTTTTGAAATCCTACTTTACTTCACGATGCAGGAAATAGATTCAATTTACATTATTATTATGAATATTACGAGCAAGAGTTTTACTTATTGGCTATGGTAATAGTAATCCCCTCCCAGAATGCTGTAGAAACCAATTTATTATTTTCTTATACAATTAGCATAATGGCAAAGAATAACATGCAGCAAAGATGTTAAGAGCTGGAATGTAACAGTCCATCGATCCAGTTATCAATGCTCAGTTGGTTTGTCTTAGCTAATTTTGCAACTCAGCAACTTCCCTAATGACCATATTAAGAATTTGGATCTAAATAGACAAATTCTTGTACACTTACTTGAACATTCAGTAACTCAGGAAAATTACATTTTTGACACACTCAACTAGTTTCCTACCAGATTTTAAGATCCTTTTATGAATAGATTTGCTAGTAAACGGAGTGGAGTGGGATTTGAATCCAGAACCTTCTGACTCAATGGCAGTTGTGCTGTCTACTGAGTCATAGCTGACAAACATGATCTTCAGATTATGCTTTGATCAGTAGCAGATTAAATAAAGCAGATCTTACAAAGGACTCCATATTATTTGCTCAGCGCACTGGACTGATTACTGTAGGTAGTGCATTATAGTACTTTAGTAATATACCATGATGTTCCATTCGCAGTACTGACAAATAGCATTAATAAATTTCCATTATAATCATTACTGCAAGTGATGTTTCACATTAGTAAGACAGCTAACAAGTTTAATTTTCTTTCACAGCGTTCTGGTTAATGTGCTTGCATAAAGCTCCTTTCAGTAGTTGCCTAAGGCAGGACACAGAATTATTTTACAACCAGACTGCACTACCAGAAATATTAAATCTTGGTGGTCATCATTATTTTCTATAAAATATTGAATCCTCATATCTGATCACTAATCTATACAGTTTGAAAACATGCCTAAAATTTGATTTTCTTACAAGGGAACATCTCTATCTAAAATGGCTTACACGTGCTATACTTATCTGTCGCTGGTAGCTTTTCCCCTTTTTTTTATAAATCGAGAGTACCTAATTCATTTTTTCCCCCAATTAAGGGGCAATTTGGCGTGGTCAATTTACCTACCCTGCATATCTTTGGGTTATGGGGGTGGAGATACGTGCAACCTCCACACGGACAATGACCTGGGTCGGGATCGAATCTGGATCATCGACACTCCGAGGCAGCAGTGCTAACCACTGCACCACCTTGCCGCCCACCTGTTGCCAGTAGCTTTTCCTAGCAGGAGAGATATATCATGCTGGTTTGTCCTACGCCATCAACACACATCCACTGTAGCTTGTCTGCAATTGCTCTGGGATTTCGGTCATCCAACTATGCACAGGTCAACCTCTCTTTCTGATGCCCTCCACTTTATCTTCTAGAAGAGATCTTTGCAACTTTTCAGCTCTGATCAAAAAGTTGAAATATTGACATTTTCTTTTTTGGACGTCACTTTAAGAGTTCTTTTTGGTTAAGTATCTCTTCATTTTTCTGATAGCCTGTTTTTGGAATTTTAAGCATACACCTTAGCACCCATGTTTCAAAGGCTAAATTTTCTTCCAGTCTTTCCTTTACTGGCTAGCTTTCGGAGGTATACATGAAAGTGGTTAGAATGTAGCATTTTATGAATATTTTCATTTTTACAAGCCTGCCTTGTTATTAACACATCTTTCATCTTCACGGAATTACCGTGGTTATTTCTATCCTTCTGACAGCTAACATTTTCTGTTGTTATTTGTCCTAAATAGACAAACTTGTTCCATTGCAATACCATCCGCTTCAATTTTCACTCTCGTTTACCCTAATGCATATTGTAATGTAGATTTTAAAGTATGAAACTGAGACTCGAGGATTGAAGCTTTGAACTTGGATTCTTCCATTAAACAGCACAGGAAAATGTAAAAGAGCAGCATGGTAGCACAAGTGGATAGCACTGTGGCTTCACAGCGCCAGGGTCCCAGGTTCGATTGCCTGCTGGGTCACTGTCTGTGCAGAGTCTGCACGTTCTCCTCGTGTCTGCGTGGGTTTCCTCCGGGTGCTCCGGTTTCCTCCCGCAGTCCAAAGACATGCAGGTTAGGTGGATTGGGCATGCTTAATTGCCCTTAATGTCCAAAAAAGGTTAGGAGGGGTTATTGGGTTAGGGGGATAGGGTGGAAGTGAGGGCTTAAGTGGGTCGGTGCAGACTCGATGGGCCGAATGGCCTCCTTCTGCACTGTATGTTCTATGTAAACCACCGTCTTAACCTTCGGGGTTGTCCGATAAAGAGACTAAATAGTCCGGGTCTGTATTCTTTGGGAGCTTAGAAGACCTTATTCAAACATACAAGATCTTGAGGGGGCTTGACAGGTAGATGGTGAGATGCTTTCACTAGTGGGAGTGTCAAATAAAGGGACATAGCTACAAGATAAAGGCCTGGTCATTTAAAACTAAGGTGCATGGAAATGTATTCTCGCAGAGGGTGGTAAATCTCTGGAATTCCCTGGAGGGTGGATCATTAGAAGTATTTAAAGTGGAGGTGGATAAATGTTTGATAGATCGAGGAACAGAGGACTATGGGGAAATGGACAAAACAGGAGTTGAGACTGGCATAGATCATCCATGATCACATTGAATAGCGGGGCAGTCTCGAGGGGCTTGGTGGCCTACCGCTGCTTCTATTTCTTGTGTTTGCTGGAAAAGCAGAAGGAACCTTATCAAAGCAAATTACTGCAGATGCTGGAAACTGAAACGAAAAGAGAAAATACTGGACAATCTCAGCAGGTCTGCAGCATCTGTGGAGTGAGAAGGGAGCTAATGTTTTGAGTTCTTCATAAGACAAGCTCTTTATTCCAGGGATCATCCTTGTGAACTTCTTCTGGATGATTTCTAAGGCCAGCACATCCTTTCTTACATACGAGGCCCAAAACTGCTCACAATACTCCAAATGAGGTCTGACGAGAGCCTTATACAGCCTCAGCATCGGTTCCATTATTAAATGTTCTTTGCAATTCAGAACAAATTTTAAAAATTGATCAGGAGTCGACAAAAAATAAATATAGAGAACTAATAGGCACATAACATCCTGGCACTCTGGAGACGGATTTGGGGACTACCCCAAAGATGCGCTGGGGAATTCCACTTGGAAGTTCCCAGGTAAGAGTTTAAGTGGCAATTGTCCAGAAGCACCAAGTTCCCTGCACAATTGTGGTGCGTTGGGAACCATCCAACAAAGAAATTTAAATCACTGACTTCCGATGGTTCTGTCAGTTATGTTAACAAAATAAAACCACTTCTAACACAATATAAATATTTTAAACACCCAGACTGAGCCCCGCACAGGACACTCCCCACATTCCTGAATGCACCCAGGGGACTTACCCACCCTCCAAATAATCACACTTCCCCTGACCACCCCATGGGATTCCCCCCAACACCGCCACACATGACTCACTTTGCCCAAACCCGACTCTAATCCTCTACCCGCCCCGCCTGCCCCCATGCCCAACCCTCCCCACCTCCACCCGATGACCAACCCCACCCAGCCCACTGACAACCACCCTTATACCCACACTCCCGTCAACTCATCCGAACCCCAACATCTCCCGATGACCGACCTCCACCCCTGACAAAACCGCTGCCCCAATCCCTACCCCCGGCGATCAACCCCTACCACCTTCCTGACCACCCAAATCCCATCCACCTACCTTCTCCCTGGTCTGGACAATTGAAATCTATCTGCCTCATGCAGCTAATGCAGTAAAAAAAGGGGCATGCCTCCCTGATTTTGACACTGCTAGAACCTGTGGGGACTAATTGTTGCAGGCCACAAGCAGCTCTGGGCATGGGGGGTTTCAAAAATGTGTACAAGAGTGGGTAAGTGTGCTTTAAACTCTTGTCATTCCAGTGGGCCGTGACTTATCAACACTAGTTGGAAGTTTTGGCCCTGCAATATCCAATTTCTTACACAAATTCTTTCAGCACATTGAAAACAAATTCCAAAGCTATGCTATTAATTGTCTTGGAATTAGATTTATGCCTTGGGGACAACAATTGTTGCTGATTTAACAGGAATATTTGCACAGTAATATTGTTCCAATATGAGATTTTCTTCCATTGATGCAGAGTACCTTATCACACATATTTCATCTGGCAACAAATCATTTATGGTTATCATTTTGTGGCAATCCTGAAAAACAATCTTTTCAAAAGAACTAAATGAAAGCCAAGTCAATACATTCATACCAATACCAAACATCCATTGCAGATAAAATAATAAAATACATCGTAAATCAGTGGAATGTAGATTTTGAATTTTTTTCTCTCCTGTGTATGAAAATGATCATGAAATTAGATATCTTGCAGCCCAGAAGTGGGCCATTTTACCCGTTGACCCTGGGATGGCTCTTTGAAGGAGGTGCTCTATTTAATTCCAATAACCCCGGCAGGAATATTCCAGCCATTCAGGTCAGCAGGATTTTCTAGTCCCGCTGATGGCAAACCCAACCCGCAGCGAGGGGTGCATGAAATGGGAAGCGCCTTTCACAGCTACGAGACCAGAAAATCCTGTCGCCGACCAATGGCTGGCTGCCTCCGCCACCATGAAACACATGGAAAGATGTAATTTAATGAAAACTGCTGTGAATTGTGCACTGCAGAAGGAATGACATGGAGAATAAAATCAAAATGGTGTCTGGCCCCTCATTTTTCCCCTACAATCTGGCAAAACAGATCTCATCAAATACACGCCCAATTATCTTTGAAAAATCCCGAAGAATCTGATCCCACAATTCTTTTAGGTATTGTGACCCTGATCATTACAACCATCTGTGTGAAAAAAATGCTTCATTTCCTCCCTGGTTCTTTTGAAAATTATTTGAAATCTATGCCCTCAAGTTAACAACCCACTTGCCAGAGGAAATGCTTTCTCCTTACCTGCTCTATCCATACCTCATAACTTAGAATGCTTCTATCAGCTCTTTAAAACTTTACAGTCTAACAATCACACGTTAGCCACATAATTGAAAGGCCCCAGCTCTGTTATCACCTTGGCAAATCTTCTCTGTACCTTCTCCTAAGCTTTGACAATATTCTTAATGGGTGGTGTTTAGAATTGTGTTAAGGAGGGCAGCACAGTGGTTAGCACTGCTGCCTCACGGCGCTGAGGTCCCAGGTTCGATTCCGGCCCTTGGTCACTGTCCGTGTGGAGTTTGCACATTTTCCCCGTGTTTGCGTGGGTCTCACCCCCACACCTCAAAAAGATGTGCAGGGTTGATGGATTGGCCACACTAAATTGTCCCTTAAATTGAGAAAAAAAAGAATTAGGTACTCTAAAAATATTTTTGGGAAAAAAAATTATATTTCATAAATTTTCAGCATGATTTGCTTGTTTTGGTATTCAAAGCCCCTAATTACCAAACCAAGTAGCTTATAAACTAAGTTAATTATTTCTCTGAGGGCACTAATAGGTACACTGATAATCAATTTAAGATAAGATAATCAGTTGAGCTCATAAAGTGACTCATGTACACTTGCCGGAAGTGACATACATTCATACGTAGGGACATCTTCTCTGCAAACAAAAGGAATATGTTTTGGCCTTGCACCTTTTTTGAACGACCCTGTAGCTTGGGGAAGCCTATAGCTCCAAGTTGTTTTCTCTATTGCACCGCGTCGTACAATCAAAGTCAACTTTCTGATCAATAAGCACTCTTTTCTCCAGTCCTATAAAGTGTTGTGACTGTTTGAAGTTTGGCATTCTTGCATTTGTCCTGATGAGTGCAAGACAAAAAAATTAGACAACTATAGGCCAGTTAGCTTAACATCTGTCTTTTGGAAAATGTTGGAGTCCATTATAAAGGATGTAATAGCAGAGCATTTAGAAAAACATAATATAATCAAGTAGAGTCAGCATGGCTTCATGATGAGGAAATTATGCCTGACAAATTTAGCAGAATTCTTTGAGATGGTAACGAGCAAGCCAGATAATGGGGATGGCAAAAAAAACTACTCTAATCTACACTAATCCCACTTACCAGCACTTGTCTCATAGCCTTGAATGTTATGATATTTTCAAAAGCTCATCCAAGTATGTTGTAAAGATTGTGAGGTTTCCTGCCTCACCTTTCCTCCCACGCACTGCATGCCAGATTCCCACCACTCTCTGGGTGAAAAATCTTTTCCTCAAATCCCCTCTAAACTCCCTTACTTTCACCTTAAACTTATGCCCCCTTGTGTTATTGACCTTTCAACTTAGGGGAACAGATGCTTTCTATCCACTCTGTAGTGGGTAAAGTCTTGGAGGGGATTATAGGAGACAAGATTTATAATCATCTAGATCGGAATAATATGATCAGGGATAGTCAGCATGGCTTTGTGAAGGGTAGGTCATGCCTCACAAACCTTATCGAGTTCTTTGAGAAGGTGACTGAACAGGTAGACGAGGGTAGAGCAGTTGATGTGGTGTATATGGATTTCAGCAAAGCGTTTGATAAGGTTCCCCACGGTAGGCTATTGCAGAAAATACGGAGGCTGGGGATTGAGGGTGATTTAGAGATGTGGATCAGAAATTGGCTAGCTGAAAGAAGACAGAGGGTGGTGGTTGATGGGAAATGTTCAGAATGGAGTTCAGTCACAAGTGGAGTACCACAAGGATCTGTTCTGGGGCCGTTGCTGTTTGTCATTTTTATCAATGACCTAGAGGAAGGCGCAGAAGGGTGGGTGAGTAAATTTGCAGACGATACTAAAGTCGGTGGTGTTGTCGATAGTGTGGAAGGAAGTAGCAGGTTACAGAGGGATATAGATAAGCTGCAGAGCTGGGCTGAGAGGTGGCAAATGGAGTTTAATGTAGAGAAGTGTGAGGTGATTCACTTTGGAAGGAATAACAGGAATGAGGAATATTTGGCTAATGGTAAAGTTCTTGGAAGTGTGGATGAGCAGAGGGATCTAGGTGTCCATGTACATAGATCCCTGAAAGTTGCCACCCAGGTTGATAGGGTGGTGAAGAAGGCCTATGGAGTGTTGGCCTTTATTGGTAGAGGGATTGAGTTCCGGAGTCAGGAGGTCATGTCGCAGCTGTACAGAACTCTGGTACGGCCGCATTTGGAGTATTGCGTACAGTTCTGGTCACCGCATTATAGGAAGGACGTGGAGGCTTTGGAGCGGGTGCAGAGGAGATTTACCAGGATGTTGCCTGGTATGAAGGGAAAATCTTATGAGGAAAGGCTGATGGACTTGAGGTTGTTTTCGTTGGAGAGAAGAAGGTTAAGAGGAGACTTAATAGAGGCATACAAAATGATCAGGGGGTTGGATAGGGTGGACAGTGAGAGCCTTCTCCCGCGGATGAAAATGGCTGGCACGAGGGGGCATAACTTTAAACTGAGGGGTAATAGATATAGGACAGAGGTCAGAGGTAGGTTCTTTACGCAAAGAGTAGTGAGGCCGTGGAATGCCCTACCTGCTACAGTAGTGAACTCGCCAACATTGAGGGCATTTAAAAGTTTATTGGATAAACATATGGATGATAATGGTATAGTGTAGGTTAGATGGCTTTTGTTTCGGTGCAACATCGTGGGCCGAAGGGCCTGTACTGCGCTGTATTGTTCTATGTTCTATGTTCTATGCCCCTCAAAATCTTATACATCTCAATTAGGTCCCCTTTCAGCCTTCTCTCCTCTAAAGAGAATAACCCGAGTTGTTTATCCAGCCTCTCTTCATAGATAAAATGCTTCATCCCAGGCAACATCACGGTGAATCTCCCCGCTACCTTTTCATGTAATCACATCCTTCCTCTAGTACAGTGACTAGAACAGAGCACAGTACACTAGCTGCGGTCTAAGCAAAGTCCTGACAGCTCCAACATAGCCTCCCTGCTCTTATAATCAATGTCATGACTGATGAGGGACATCTGCCTTTAACTTCCCTACCACCTTCAGGGATCTGTGAACAAACACCCCAAAATCCCTCTAATCTTCCTTGTGTCCTGCCATTCATTAAGTACTCCCTTGTCATGTTATTCTTAAGGGGCTTGACAAGGTAAATGCTGAAAGGATGTTTCTCCTCATGAGAGAGTCTAGGGCCAGAGGGAATAGTCTCAGAATGAAGGGGTGCCAATTTAAGACTGAGATGAGGAGAAATTTCTTGTCTTCGAGGATATCCTGCTGATACAGGTCTTCCTTTGGGCTGCACAGTAGCACAGTGGTTAGCACTGTTTCTTCACAGTGCCAGGGTCCCAGGTTCGATTCCCGGCTTGGGTCACTGTCTGTACGGAGTCTGCACGTTCTCCCCATGTCTGCGTGGGTTTCCTCCGAGTGCTCCGATTGCCTCCCTCAAGTCCCGAAAGATATGCTTATTAGGTGAATTGGTCATTCTGAATTCTCCCTCCGTGTACCCAAACAGGCGCTGGTGGGTGGCGACTAGGGGCTTTTCACAGAAACTTCATTGCAGCGTTAATGCAAGCCTACTTGTGACAATAATAAGAAGATTGTATTAGAGATTGTAAGATTGTGGGTCCTTGTAACTCCTTGCCACAGAGGTGTGGGGCAGAGTCGTTGTATTTAAGGCTGAGATAGATAGATTCTTGATCAGTAAGGGAATCAAGGATTACAGGTAAAGGGCAGGAGAGTGGGCATGAGGAAAGTCGGAACATCCATAACTTTCTTGAATGGTGGAGCAGGCTCGAGGGGCCGAATGGCCGACTCCTGTTCCTATTTCTTTTTTTAAAATATTTTTTAGTCTCCTTTTTCACATTTTCTCCCAAATTTACACCCAACAATAATAAACAATAATCAGTAACAAATATGTCAATCCCCATATCAATAACAACGATCCCATCCTCCCACCAAACATTAGCCCGCATGTTCACACAAACAAATGACACAAAGGAATTAGGGATCACCCATTGTCGCCATTAACACACACAGCCCCCCTCCCCCCAACCCTCCCACCCACACGCCCCAACTAATGTTCAATGTTATCCAGTTCTTGAAAGTGTATAATGAATAATTCCCATGAATTGTCGAACCCCTCCATCCTCCCCCTCAGTTCAAACTTAACCTTCTCAAGAGTCAAGAATTTCAACAGGTCCTTCCACCACACTAGGGCACAGGGTGGAGAGGTTGCTCTCCAACCTATCAGGATCCGCCTTCGGGCAATCAACGAGGCGAAGGCTACAACATCTGCCTCCGCACCCGTTTCCAACCTTGGTTGGTCCGACACCCCGAATATGGCCTCCCGGGAGCCCGGGTCCAGTTTCACGTGCACCACTTTAGAAATTACCCTAAAAACCTCCTTCCAGTAATCCTCTAGCTTTGGACAGGACCAAAACATATGAACGTGATTAGCGCCCCCTAGCGCGCACCCCCTCCCTCCGCCCCCCGCATCTTCTACTCCTTCAAAGAATCGGCTCATCCTCGCCCTCGTGAGGTGTGCTCTGTATACCACCTTCAGCTGTATCAGCCCCAACCTCGCGCACGAGGTGGAGGCATTCACTCTCCGGAGCACCTCACACCAGAACCCCTCCTCCATATCCTCTCCCAACTCTTCCTCCCACTTTGCTTTGATCCCTTCCAGTGGTGCCTTCTCCTCTTCAAAATAGCTCTGTAAACCGTTGACACTACCCCCTTCTCCAGTCCCCCTGTCGTAAGCACCTCCTCCAGCAATGTGGAGGCCGGCTCCACCGGGAAGCTCTGTATCTCCTTTTGGCAAAATCTCGAACCTGCATGTATCTAAACATTTCTCCCTGCTCCAGCCCATATCTCGCTTCCAGCTCCTTCAATCCTGCAAACCGACCCCTAAGAAACAAATCTTTTAGTGTCTTAATCCCCTTCTCCTCCCATTTCTGAAAATTTCCATCCCACCTCCCTGGCTCATATCTGTGGTTCCCCTGAATCGGCATTTCCCTTGACCCTGCCCCCAACCCGAAGTGTTGGTGAAACTGCCTCCAAATTCTCAATGAAGCTATTATTACCGGACTCCCTGAGTATTTCCCTGGGGCTATCGGGAGCGGCGCTGTTGCTAGTGCTTTCAATCCCGACCCGCTGCTGGTGCTATTTCTTCTGGTCTTCTATCAGATCATTCACGATCTCATTGAATGGCAGAGCAGACTCGATGGGCTGAATGGCCTACTTCTGCTCCTACCTCTTATGGGCTGATCAAAAAAGCTTCGGCAACATGTTTCTCTTTTCAGCAATGTTCAAGTTGTAAACCATAAAAAGCTACCACGATTAACTTGCTGTTAAATTGTATTTTAGATCCCATTTTAAATGATCAAGTTTCAACAGGAGCGGGCTTGCTTTTAACAAGTTTCGTTCATTCACAGTGAAATAAATGTTTTTTAAAACTCAAATCTATTGGGCTCAGGCAAATAGGTTCGTGTTTTTAGAACGGATCACGCAAAACTCTCCCTCTTTTACCACTGTGACAGATCATTGCTTTGGGCGAACGTTTTCCACGGCATTAGCAGTAAATGTGCGAAATCAGTATTCACCAACCGTACCTCAATCTGGACATTATAACAACAGATATTGAGTCAGCATCTTAAATAACCATGGATTGCCATCATCTTGGGAGGGGAATATTCCAGGAAATCTTCTCAGGCGATTAAAAACAACTCCTGAAAATGGGACGAATGGTTTGATGGGGAGAGTGAGTTTCAGACGCAATGCTTCTCAAGGAGATGCCGCTGTCACTTACCAGCTCCTCTGCGTCTGGCCAACACCGGGCGGTAACTATGGCAACTTTCAGCCACAACCTTCCGAGCGACAGGAGGCCAATGCTCTTCACAGAAATATAAATGCGAGACCCCCGGATCCCTTATCGATTGACATTTGACACCTTCGGCAGGTCCGCACAGGCCGGTCAGGACGATGGTCGACGCTCATCAGCCAACATCTTTCTCCCTCTCTCCGCCACCAGTTAACGCCGAGCGTCGAGGAAATCCCGCAGCCCCCAGCTCTCGCGAGAATAGACAGCCCGCCCCGTCTAGTAATCCCATTGGTTCATTCGTATCTGTGGGCGAGGCCTTTTCGCCGCCCTTAAAGGTTGGGCCGATAGCGACAGAAATATCGCGAAGCGGGGGGGGGGGGGGGGGGTGAATGGAGACGGTGACAAGATAATATGGGAAATGTTAAAGGAACTGACCGATCAACACGTATGCTCTCAAAATTGTGAATTATTTTGGGATAGTGAAAGACGTATTGTCGACATTCGCTTTGGAGTTTCGTTTGACGAATGATTTTGAGCGGCTGCTTCTCCCCTCTGTTACTTTGTGGTAGGTCCCTCCGAGCGGCTGTGTCCTGGCTCAGTTGGCAAGTGGGGGCGGGGCGAACCCGGCTTGGGGGAGGCCGGTCACTGAACGGTCAACAAGAACGGACCAATCCAGCTGTTGTTGCTTCCTTGGCACAGCAGGTACAGTAAAATGGAGGCGAGATGGTTGTTAAAGTGGCCATACTATCAGGACGGACTTTCAGTCTCTCGCCCAGCCCTCCCCCACTTTGCTAACCGAATATTGTGCAACATGTGAATTAAAAGTGTACTTTTATAATTAGATTTATTTTTACATGGCGTGGTAGTCACCACTGTTGTATTATATTGTATATATGGGTATTACGGTAAGGCCCCTGTACTACAGGTATGGAGGTATTTCCTATACTACAGGTACGGGGGGTAGATCCTGCCTGCTGGCTCCGCCCAGGAGGCGGAGTATAAATGTGTGTGCTCTCCGAACAGCAGCCATTTCATAAGCTGCTGTAGGAGGCCACACATCTCTGTAATAAAGCCTCGATTGCATTCTACTCTCGCCTCGTCGTAATTGATAGTGCATCAATTTATTACACAGATTTTTCAGAGATGGACTTCTGCAGCAAGCTGGATCGCCTGCAGCTGCATCCTCAAGCAGACAATGCCAAAAAGGACTTCCAATATTGGCTAGCTTGCTTTGAAGCCTACATCGGGTCTGCGCCAGACCCAATATCCAGATTCTGTACACACAGCTGAGCTCAAATGTTTTTCCCCTTGTCCAGGACGCGCCTACCTACGCAGAGGCCATGGCGCTACTGAAGGAGAATTACGCTCAGCAGACCAACAAGATCTACGCCAGGCACCTCCTATCCACGTGGCACCAACTTCCTGGTGAGTCTGTGGAAGATTTTTGGCTTGCCCTGCTCGCCCTGGTGAGAGACTGTGACTGCCAGGCCGTTTCGACCACTGAACATTCGAACCTGCTAATGAGAGACTCATTCGTTACGGGCAAAGGGTCTGACTACATCCGCCAGCGCCTCTCAGAAGGGGCCACGCTTGACCTCGCGGCAACCAACAAAATAGCACACTGGCTCACGGTCACGCAACGTACAGGCTTATGCCCCCAACAACACGCCCCCCCCTCCTGTGCATCGTGGACCCCACCAGCGGCCACCCCATTGTGGACCCCATCAGCGACCGCCCTCAGCCAGCCGCGCGGCAGCCAACCAACCCCGGGGGACCCAAGTGCTACTTCTGCGGACAGACAAAACACCCCCGGCAGCGCTGCCCGGCGCGGAGGGCGCTCTGCAAGGCCTGTGGCAAGAAGGGACATTTCGCTGCAGTGTGCTAGGCCCGCTGAATTGCTGCTATTGTCCCGGCACCCCCACGTGCGACCAGTGGGCGCCACCATCTTCCTCTCCTCAGACCATGTATGGCCCGTGGGTGCCGCCATCTTGCGCCACTCACAACACGTGCGGCCGGTGGGCACCGCCATCTTGCTTGCCTCAGAACCAATGGGCACCGCCATCTTGCCTGCCCCAGGACATGTGCGGCACGAGGGAGCTGCCAACTTGCCTGCCCCAGGGCACGTGGGCACCCCCATCTTACCCGCCTCAGGACCCCTGCCCGTCAGGCACTTCATCCAGCCGCTCATCGCCTGCAACCGCCGACGACCAGCCACGCCTCGCCTTGGTCTTGACCGCACAACCTCGCGACCGCTTCGACAAAGGTGAAGGTCGACGGGCACATTGTATCCTGCCTTCTGGACTCTGGGTGCACTGAGAGCTTCATCCACCCCGATATGGTAAGGCGCTGCTCCCTCGCGGTACACCCCGCTAACCAAAGAATCTCCCTGGCCTCCGGATCCCACTCCGTGATGATCCGGGGGTACTGCATCGCCACCCTCACCGTCCAGGGCGTAGAGTTCAGCGGCTTCCGCCTCTACGTCCTCCCCAACCTCTGCGCTGCCTTGCTACTCGGCCTGGACTTCCAGTGCAACCTCCAGAGCCTAATCCTGAACTTTCGCGGGCCCCTACCACCCCTTACTGTTTGCGGCGTCGCGACCCTTAAGGTCGACCCGCCTTCTCTGTTTGCAAACCTCACCCCGCATTTCAAACCCGTCGCCTCCAGGAGCAGACGGTACAGCGCCCAGGACAGGACCTTCATCAGGTCTGAGGTCCAGCGGCAGCTGCGGGAAGGTATCATCGAGGCCAGCAACAGCCCCTGGAGAGCCCAAGTGGTAGTGGTGAAAACCGGGGAGAAAAACAGGATGGTCGTTGACTACAGTCAGACCATCAATCGGTACACGCAGCTTGACGCGTACCCCCTCCCACGCATATCTGACATGGTCAATCAGATTGCACAGTACCGGGTCTTCTCGACAGTGGACCTGAAATCTGCCTACCACCAGCTCCCCATCCGTAAGGCGGACCGCCCATACACTGCGTTTGATGCAGACGGTCGGCTTTACCATTTCCTTGGGGTTCCCTTCAGCGTCACCAATGGGGTCTCGGTCTTCCAACGGGAGATGGACCGAATGGTCGACCGGTACAGTCTGCGGGCCACTTTCCCGTACCCGGATAACGTCACCAAATGCGGCCACGACCAGCAGGACCACAACGCTATCCTTTCCAAATTTCCCCACACCGCCACACTCCTCAACCTAACTTGTATCGCCCCGGTAAGCTCAACGAGCCCCCCGGTGCCCTGTCCCGAGGTACATGTGCCAGCGCACAAGTGGATCAGCACGAACCGATTAGCCATCCTCGGCGATGCGGTTCAGAACGGAGTTCTAGGGCCCGACCCCGATCGCATGCACCCCCTCATGGAACTCCCACTGCCCCAAGGCCCTCAAACGATCCCTGGGGTTCCTCTCGTATTACGCCCAGTGGGTCCCAAACTATGCGGACAAGGCCCGCCAACTCATTCAATCCACTTCTTTCCCACTGACGGCCGAGGCTCATCAGGCCTTCAACCCTATCACGGCCGACATAGCCAAGGCCGCGATGCATGCGGTCGACGAGACGCTCCCCTTCCAAGTCGAGAGCGATGCATCAGACGTCGCTCTGGCCACCACCCTCAATCAGGCAGGCAGGCCCGTGGCATTCTTTTCCCGCACCCTCCATGCCTCCGAAATTCGGCACTCCTCCGTCGAAAAGGAGGCCCAAGCGATCGTTGAAGCTGTACGACATTGGAGGCATTACCTGGCCGGCAGGAAATTCACTCTCCTCACTGACCAACGGTCGATTGCCTTCATGTTTAACAACACACAGCGGGGTAAGATCAAAAATGATAAAATCTTGAGGTGGAGGATTGAGCTCTCCACCTACAATTGCGGGATTTTGTATCGCCCCGGTAAGCTCAACGAGCCCCCCGGTGCCCTGTCCCGAGGTACATGTGCCAGCGCACAAGTGGATCGACTCCGGACTCCTGCACGACGATCTATCACCCGGGAGTCACTCGCTTTTACCACTTCATTAAGGCCCGCAATCTGCCCTACTCCATCGAGGAAGTCAGGGCTATGACCAGAGACTGCCAGGTCTGCGTGGAGTGTAAACCGCACTTCTACCGGCCAGACCGTGCACGCCTGGTGAAGACCTCCCGCCCCTTTGAACGCCTCAGCATGGATTTCAAAGGGCCCCTACCCTCCACCTACCGCAACACATACTTTCTTAATGTGGTCGACGAGTATTCCCGATTACCCTTCGTCGTCCCATGCCCCGATATGACGTCTGCCCCCGTCATCAAAGCCCTCAACACCATCTTCGCTCTGTTCGGTTTCCCCGTCTAGGTCCACAGCGACCGGGGATCCTCATTTATGAGCGAGGAGCTGTGCCAGTACCTGCTCAATAGGGGCATTGCCTCTAGCAGGACGAGCAGCTACAACCACAGGGGAAACGGGCAGGTGGAGCGGGTGAATGGGATGGTCTGGAGGGCCGTGCAGCTGGCCCTACGGTCCAGAAATCTCCCGGCCTCCAGCTGGCAGGAGGTCCTCCCCGACGCATTTCACTCCATTCGGTCGCTCCTGTGCACCATGACCAACGAAACCCCCATGAACGTCTCTTTGCCTTCCCCAGGAAGTCCACCCCCGGGGATTCGCTCCCAACGTGGCTGGCAGCTCCTAGACCCATTCTCCTCCGCAAGCACGTGTGGCTCCACAAGGCGGACCTGTTGGTTCAGAGAGTACAGCTACTCCATGCGAACCCGCAGTACGCCTACGTAGCGTACCCCGACGGCCACCAAGACACCGTCTCCCTCCGGGATCTGGCACCAGCTGGGCCCCCCCTGCCCCGGCGCCACCCTCCCCTCCCCCGGTGCACCCCACCACAGCCCCCACTCCAGGACAATCTGTCCTCCCCTTGCTCCCACCCGGGCATGAAGAGGATTTTGACATGCTCCAGGAGTCACCGAAGACCAAGCCGACGCCTGAGTCACCACCAGCACTGCGGTGCTCTCAACGACAGATCAAGGCGCCCGATTGTCTAAATTTGTAACCTTCTCTGTAATTTTAAAACCAATATGTATGTGTATAGTTTTCCATCCCCCCCCTTACTGGACTCATTTTTAACAGGGAGTTAATGTGGTAGTCACCACTGTTGTATTATATTGTATGTACTGCACTGCATACGAGGGTATTACGGTCATGCTCCTGTTCTACAGGTTCGGGGGTAGACCCCTGCCTGCTGGCTCCGCCCAGGAGGCGGAGTATAAATGTGTGTGCTCTCCGAACAGCAGCCATTTCGTAAGGATGTGGAGGCTTTAGAGAGGGTGCAGAAGATATTTACCAGGATGTTGCCTGGTATGGAGGGCATTAGCTATGAGGAGCGGTTGAGTAAACTCGGTTTGTTCTCACTGGAACGACGGAGGTTGAGGGGCGACCTGTTGGAGGTCTACAAGATTATGAGGGGCATAGACAGAGTGGATAGTCAGAGACTTTTTCCCAGGGTAGAGGGGTCAAATAATAGGGGGCATAGGTTTAAGGTGCGAGGGGCAAAGTTTAGAGGAGATGTACGAGGCAAGTTTTTTTACACAGAGGGTAGTGGGTGCCTGGAATTCGCTGCCGGAGGAGGTGGTGGAAGCAGGGACGATAGTGACGTTTAAGGGGAATCTTGACAAATACATGAATAGGATGGGAATAGAGGGATTATGGACCCAGGAAGTGTAGAAGATTTTAGTTTAGATGGTCGGCACAGGCTTGGAGGGGCAAAGGGCCTGTTCCTGTGCTGTACTTTTCTTTGTTCCTTGTTCTCTTTGTTCTTTGTCCCCAATTCCAGATCATCTATGTAAATTGTAAACAATTGCGGACCCAACATCGATCCCTGAGGCACACCGCTAGCCACTGATGGCCAACCGGAAAAATACCCATTTATCCCCACTCTTTGCTTTCTATCCGCTAATCAATCCTCCATCCATGCTAATATATTGCATGTAACGGCGAGCGCCTCTTGTGTAATGCTTACATCCTGGTTCTCCATGCTATGTTACTTTCAGCACCGACTGTTTTCTGCACAGAATCATTTCGAGTGAGCGACGAGTTACTGCCGGTTTGTGATGAATGGTTACTGTACCCTTAACACCATGTAAATGATGCCCCTTTAAGACCAGGTTTGGAACACTGGGGGGCTCCGCCCACCAGGGAGCAGTATTTAAGGTGACGCCCTGTAGGTGGCACTCAGTAAGCACACGTCTCGATCACTGACTAGTTCTCTGCTTATTAAATTGTAGTACCTTCAATAACGACACGAGAGTGTAGAATGGTAAATCAAGTCCACTGAAGCCTTCATTTTCCATTCTACACTCTCGTATCGTTATTGAGGGTACTACAATAAATAAGCAGATTACGTTAGGATGGACGTCGGTCTCAAGCCTGGAAAGCTCAACCTGGAAGCGCGGACACCGGAGGCCAAAGACATTTTTAAGTACTGGCTCCGCTGCTTCGAGGCCTACCTGGAAACCTCGGAAGCTCCCGTCCTAGGGCCTCGCAAGCTGCGCCTACTCCAAGCCTGGGTTAGCCATAGAATCTCTGCCATGATCGGGAAAGCGACCACTTACGATGAGGCAATCGCGATCCTGCGAAAGCGTTTCATCAAACCCATAAACGAGGTACATGCACGGCACCTGCTCCTACCTGCCGGCAGCGCTCCGGGGAAACGCTAGACGAGTGCGTGGAAAAGCTTACCGCGCTCGCCAGGAACTGTAATCATCAGGACGTGACGGCGGAAGTCCACGTGATCCTGCACATCCGAGACGCGTTCGTGTCCGGCATCCATTCCGCCTATATCAGGCAGCGACTCCTCGAAAATGGATCAAAAGACCTTCAGGACACGGTAACGCTCGCCACCTCACTGGAAGTGGCCCGCCAGAACCTAGGCACGGACCCTGCGAGCCCCCCTTGGACTTCCCCAGACTCGGCCACGCTACGGGCCTGCGCCGCACGGCGACCAGCCCAGACTGGGGGCACACCGTGCTATTTCTGTGGGCAGGGCCAGCACCCACGTCCATGCTGCCCAGCCCACTCCGCCATTCGCAGCGACTGCGGGAAGAAGGGGCATTTCGCGAAGGCCTGCCTGGCCAGGTCCAAGGCCCAGAAACAAAAATATTAGCAGACCCAAAAATCAAGCTCACAGGCCCGCAGGCCCCGTAACGCGGCAGCGCTCCGGCCAGACACGCCCATTTCTGACGCATCATCGGCCTCGTGCAAGTCATGGGGGTGGCCATCTTGGCGGCGGCCATCTTCTAGACCCGTCACGTGCGACCGGCGGTGGCCATTTTGTGAATCCGACTCGGCTGAGGACTCAGACTACCCGCAACTGGGAGCGATCACCCTCGACCATTCGCGGCCAAAGCACCTGCGGAATTCTATGATGCAGGTCCAGATCAACGGGCGCAACACTCCCTGCCTCGTCGACTCCGGGAGCGCGGAGAGCTTTATCCACCCAGAAACGGTAAGGCGCTGCTCCTTGCACACCTATCTCGCCTCCCAAACCATAACCCTCGCCTCTGGGTCCCACTCGGTCCAAATCAAGGGGTATTGTATTGCGGATCTCGCGATCCAGGGCGCCGAATACGCTCGCTTCAAGCTCTATATCCTCCCTCACCTCTGCGCCCCCCTGCTGCTCGGTCTGGATTTCCGATGCAGCCACCGAAGCCTTCATTTAGCATTCTACACTCTCCTGTCGTTATTGAGGGTACTACACGGTTTAAAGTATTGAATACGGGATAGTAAGTCATCTAAGCTTTCACAGAGGCCGCCTGACCAGACTGCAGCAGTTTGTTTTTAGTTCAAGTGTGTAGACTCCTGTTTGATCTGCCAATCGGATTTAACTTAAAAACTTACTGGCACCAGCATTTCTGCCTTCGCGACTGTAAATTCAATATTTGCAGACCTGACAACTAATTTGTCATTGATGATGAATCACCTGCTTTGGAATAAAATATACCTGCCTTATTAACTTGCACAGTATATTTGAAGCAAATGCCATGGAGCAATGCCTCGCCCAAGCACAGTCCACTTTCCAACCAATGAGCACTCGCTTCTCATACAGTACAGCCAATGGGCACTCGCTTCTCATACAGTACAGCCAGTGAGCACTCACTTCTCATACAGTACAGCCAGTGAGCACTCGCTTCTCATACAGTACAGCCAGTGAGCACTCGCTTCTCATACAGTGTGGGCTTCTTGTTTTCCTTTGTGAATTGTCCTGATGAGTGCAAGACTAAAAGTTGCGACAAAAATATTTTATTCACCAGTACTCGAGTTCTGTACTACCAAACAACTTTTCAAATAACCATAAGCGATCAGCTAAGGCATCTGTAGTGTTTCTTCAGATTGAAAGACCTGATCTGAAGGTTACTGTACTGTTTTAGTTCACCATAACTGCAGGGGGAGACTGTTCGGCTCATCGTGTCTGCGCCAGCTCTCCAAACGAACATCACGACTTAATGCTATTTACCTGTCTTTTCCCACTGTCCCTGCACAGTGTTAATTTTTTTTCTCCATAAATTTAGAGTACCCAATTCTTTTTTTTTCCAATTAAGGGGCAATTTAGCGTGACTAATCCACTTACTCTGCACATCTTTGGGTTGGGGGGCGGGGGAAGAGACCAACGCAGACATGGGGAGAATGTGCAAACTCCATAAGGACAGTGACCCGGGGTAGGGATCGAACCCTGGTCCTCAGTGCCGTGAGGCAGCAGTGCTAACCACTGCCACCGTGTCGCCTCCCTGAACATTTTTTCTACTCAGGTAATCACCTGATGCTCTCTTGAATGCCTCGATTGAACCTGCTTCCACCACACTTCCAGGCAATGCATTCCAGACCCGAGATTTTTCTCACATCACATTTGCTTCTTTTGCAAATCACTTTATATCTGTGCCCCTCGTTCTTGATCCTTTTTTTAAGCAGGAACAGTTTCTCCTTATCCACTCTGACCAGCCCACTCATGGCTTTGAACATCTTTATCAAATCTCCTCTGAGCTGTCTTCTCTCCATTGAGAACAGTTCCAACCTCTCTAACCTATCCTCCGAACTGAAGTTTCCCATCCCTGGAACCATTGTAATAAACCTCTTCTGCAGTCTCTCCAGTGTGTTCACATCCTTCCTAGAGTGTGGTCCCAGAACCTCCTTGCTCTTGTACTCTATGACCCTATTAATAAAGCCCAGAATACCAAATGCTTTATTAACTGCTCTCTCCACTTACTGTGCCACCATCAATGATCTGTGCACATAAACACCCAGCCTCCTCTGCTCCTGAACCCCTTTAAGAATTTTACCCCTTATTTTATATTGTCATTCTATGTTCTTCCTACCAAAATGCATCACCTCACGTTTCTCCGCAATGACCGCCATCTGCCACCTATCTGCTCACTCCACCAACTTGTCTGTCCTTTTGAAGTTCTATGTCGTTCTCTTCACAGTTTATAGTACTTCCAAGTTTTGTGTCTTCCGCAACCTTTGAAATTGTCCCCTGCATACCTAGATCTGGAACATTAACAGATATCAGGAAAATCAAGGGCCCCAAATACGATCCCTGGAGAACACCACTACAAATATTCCTCCAGCTGTTTTGTTACCTGTGTGGTAGGTAACATGTGCTACTCAATCCTTGGCTAATGAAGCGGTCTTCTGAATCTCGATGAAGAAGACTCGAACTCATCCAGTAGTAACAAAAGGTTTATTAAGTAACTATAACAATAATTGCATGAGTTCTTTACTTTAACTTTGATACGAGTGATAAGGTTAACAAGATCTAACTACAGTAACTATACGTAACTCCACTAGCCATCTGAACTACTCTGCTATTGCCCTGGTCACAGTGCACCCCCGCGAGACCCAGAGACCCAATGTGGTTTTATACCCCTGTTGGTCTGGCCCTCTAGTGATTATGTGGTGCTACTGATCACACTTAACCACTTGTGTACATGCACATATAGAGATCACTACATCCCCCTTTTTTTGTGTTACATATTTTCTGTATGTTGTAAAGAAAATTGAACAAACATAATGGATGCAAATGCATTACATAAAATCAATGAGTTATTCCGTCAAATGTGAATACATTTAGTCTCTCAGGTTTATTCGCTTGCGTGAAATAGGTAGACAAATGATGTTATGTACAAGTTGTGATGATCTTGATGATTATACAAAGCCAATTAATATTTATGAGTCCAATCTTAATTTAAAAAATTGTGAGTCCAAACTTTATGAATTTGTTCGATTGAGTTGCTTTCGTCTTCTGTTGTTGAAGTGGTGATGTTGATGCCGTTATTTCTTTGTGACCGTCGTCAGTGTTCTTGTGTTTAAGTGACCATCAAGTCATCATGAGGTGTTCGAATGGTCGAATCACTTTGTTGTCTGATTTAGACTTTCTATTTTTTTTCTCTATACTTGTGGTAGCGATTCTGTGTTACACCATTATCTGACATGGACTTTTTTCTGTGCTTGCGGCATTGATTCCGTATGTCATCTTTGTCGTCTGACCTGGACTTTTTCCTGTGCTTGCAGTATTGACCTAGTGTGTCATCTGCCTTGAAAGCTGGCGTGCTTGCTTGTTCTAGAGCAGATGTGAATTTGTGAGATTCTTTGTCATGCCTTGGCATGTTTGTAGTCTTGTCATTGTTTTGCAGTGTGCTGTGGCATTGTCCTTCATGTGCAGAGTTGTACCATGTTGTACCGGTTGTTGTTTCATTGTTGTTGTTTCTGTTGTTTCTGTGTTTGTTGTTTTCGTTGTCGTTCTTGTTGTTGTCATTCGTGGTGTTGTGCTTGTTGTTTCTGTTTTTGTTGTTTTCGTTCTTGTTGTTCCTGTCGTGCTTGTTGTTTCTGTTTTGTTTTTATCGCTGTTCTTGTTGTATTTCTTGTCGTGCTTGTTGTTTCTATTATGCTTCTTGTTGTCATTGTTGTTCTTGTTGCGCTGCATGTTGTTTTTGTTGTTGCTGTTTTTGTTCTTGTTCCTGCTGTGCGTCTTGTGGTGTTTGTTGTTCTTGTTGCGCTCAATGAGTGTTCCGTGTGGATGATTTGAGTCATTGTCACAGTTATTGGTGTCAGTGTCTGTTGTGGTATCTGCTACACTGACCGTTTCTTCTTGAGAATTGTGAGAATGGTCTGATGTTGCATTGATGTTGGCGACATCAGTCATTTGTGGTGGATTCGATTCCTCTTCTTTGCTTACTTGGTACTCCTCTTCTAGAGCCATTTCGGGTTCACTTGAATCATCGTTGATTTCTTTTTGCTCCTCTTCTGGAGTTATTTCTGGTTCATTTAAATCACCTTTGGATTCTTGGTGCTCCTCTTCTGGAGTCAAAACCTTCACAATTTCATTTTGTTGTGGGTCTTGGTGCTCCTCTTCTGGAGTCAAAATCTTCAAGATTTTAATTGACGTGGTCTCTCTGGACTCATGGTGCCCCTTTTCTGGAGTCAAACTCTTCAAGATTTCAATTGATGTTACCTCTGGACTCATGTGTAGCCCTCCTCTGATTGTTGAGTGCTTCTGTGCAGTCGAGCTGAGATCTGTCAGTCTCGCTGTGATCCTGCACATTCTGTACGGGAATTGTGATTTCTTCGTCACTTGTCTCACATACAGTGGGTAGACATTCAGTGTCTTCTTGTTGGCTAACTGAGCTGGGTAGACTTTCATAGTCTTCTGGTGGCTCAAATAAGCTGGGGGTAGACTGTCTTCTTGTTGGTTAAATGAGCTGGGTTCTGGTGGCTCAAATAAGCTGGGTAGACTGTCATAGTCTTTTTGTTGTTCACGTGAGCTTGGTAGACTTTCATAGTCTGCTGCTGGTTGCGCAGATAAGGTGGATAGACCCTCATAGTCTTGTTCATGCATGACGTTCGCTTATGGAGTGTTTGCTTGCTTCCATTTTTGAGTCTGTCACCGAGCTGTCTGTGGAGTCCTTCATCGCTCTCTCTGTGGAGTCTTTCATCGCTGTCTCTGTGGAGTCTGTCATCGCTCTCCCTGTGGAGCCCTTCATCGCTTGCTCTGTGGAGCCCTTCATCGCTTGCTCTGTGGAGCCCTTCATCGCTCTCTGTGGAGTTCTTCATCGCGCTCTGTGTGGCATCATCTTCTTCTTGGGTATTGCTGTCATCCAATGTATCGACGATCTGTCATGGCATCATGGTATTGGATTCATCTACCATGAGAAGAAGAGTCGTGTTGAGCATTTCAACATTGTTGCTGATGCTGTGATCATCAATTCCGGACAACTCATCCATGTCTGAGCAGTAGTCTTCAAATGAACAAATCATCTCTTTTTGTTTCGGATTTGTCATTGTTCTTTCTATGTCCAATGAAGAAATCATCTTCTGAGTAGTATTCTTCAATGAACAAATCACTGTGCTGTCCTCTTTGGGTGGTGCAAACTGCTTGTGCCAGGGTGCTGTGGAGGTTATTTTTAACTGCTGGTGTAAGTTCGGGCATTGTTCTGTCTTTTGATGTAAGAAAATTTGGTTTTGCAGCTTTAAATGTCTTATTGATCATTTTTGTGCATTTCCCTTTTATGTGGGCGTGGTCCAGGTCCTCTGACGTCATGACGCTCGTGACATCATGCGTAGGAATCGATTGCGAATGCGCAATTCGAGTTTCCTTTACTGTGAACTCTTTGCAACTGCGCATGCGCGGCTTCTCAAGTGTATTTTGCCATTTTCCTTCTTTTTGAGAAGTGTGCATGTGCGTACTGGCCGGAACGCTCTCGCTCAAGATGGCTGCCAATCAAAAAGCGCTGTTGCATCGAGTGAGATCCTGCCTCTGCCTCGTGGTGAGTGTTCGTGCCATTTTTACCGATTTTGTTTTGTGGATAATGATTGTGTTTGTAAAGACTCACAGTATTGATTTTGTTTTTGTTCATAAGCAAGGCATTTTTGTACAGCAGTTTCTAGAGTTAGATACTTATCGTGTGAAAGTTCTTCCTTCAAATTTTTGTCAGGTAGTCCAGAAATTAATTGATCCATTATCATAGTGTCTCTGAAATCAGCATAATGTAGCCACGTAAAATGGCTGCGTCCCGATTAATCTGGCCAAGACCCAGTTTGAAATGGCTAACCAGAAAGGCTGCTGGGAAAAGCAGGTAACAAGGCACAAACAGGCAGCTGCAGACAGTATTGCATATTCGGCTCTGGGGAAGTTGGCCCAGATCGATACTCAGGGCTATCAACAGCCCATCAACCCAGACATTTGCAGTTACATTCAGGACTTTTAGCAGCCCATCTATCCAGACATCTGCAGTTAAATCGGCTATCCCCGGGAACAATTGCAACATATTAGCAATTGAATACCGGGCCAGACCTGTCGGCGCCTGCAGTGGCCGAAACAAAGACAGGTGAACGACCACCCCCCGATCGAGGAATCGCCTCACCATTGGACACATCGACCCCAGGGATTGGGGACAAGTCCAATCATTTGGGACTCAGGGTCAAGGGCCGCCCCGGGAGGCGGGAAGCCCCTGGGCCCTATAAAAGTGAGGGGCTAAGTTCAGATCTCTCTCTCTCTCCTCTTCGCCTGCTCGAGACCTTCGCAAGAACAGCAACCGGCAACTGTAAGTTTGAATCCAGCGATCGCTATCCGATAGAGACACCTAGCCACCGACCTGTAGCAGCCTTTTGAATCCCGCGGGCCAGATCCGATTGGACAAGCCATTCGTTTCCCTGACCTGGTGGGCTCTTCCTAAGTTAAGTATTGGCCAGTAGTGATAGGTTTATTATATAGATAGTAGTATTAGTGTATGAATATTGCTTGTTGTATATAATAAATGACCGTTGTTTAATCCTTACTAAGCGGTGTGCTGTATTATTAATCATAACTTGAACTTGAACCACGTGGCGGTATCAGAAAGATACCTGGCGACTCGTGAGCAAAGGTGACGTAATCAGAGCTAATAAACTAAGTCTAAAAAGAGCAACAATAATCACAGCCTTGTGGTATTAACTTGAGATTTGTGATAAAATCAGTGATGGGCCCTCCTTTTCTCTGGCATTTATGACAAGAGTTAAATCTTTTCAGTATCTCTCCAGACTGACTCTTACAGTGTTCATCACATTTTTTGAGTATTACTTCTATTTTGGTGTTGTCTTCACCTTCTAATTAAAGTAATTATAGATTTCACTTCATGCCCTCCTAATTTAGAGTAGTAGTGCTATTTTTGTTGCGTCAGAGACCGTGCTTAAATCAATAGCTGCGATAAATATTTGGAATATCTGTTCAAGTCTTTTCCAGTTATAACTTAAATTACCGGTTGTTCCCAACTGCCCTAGAGGTCCATGAGTCCCATAGTTAGTCGTCAAGGATCCATTTGCTGCGAAGTCTTCCACAGTTGAATATCCGGTCTGAATTTTCTTCTCTTTTTGTCTAACCTAATCTAACTAGTTCTGTTAAAGCCAATATGCCTGGTACCATGTTTTGTTACCTGTGTGGTAGGCAACATGTGCTACTCAATCCTTGGCTACGGAAGAGGCCTTCTGAATCTCGATGAAGAAGACTCAAACTTATCCAGTAATAACAAAAGATTTATTGAGTAACTATGACAATAATTGCATGAGTTATTTACTTTAACTTTGATACGAGTGATAAGGTTAACAAGACCTAACTGCGGTAACTATAACTCCACTAGCCATCTGAACTACTCTGCTATTGCCCTGGTCACAGTGCATCATCCCCGAGAGACCCAGAGACCCAATGTGGTTGCCTTTTATACCCCTGTTGGTCCGGCCCTCTACTGATCATGTAGTGCTACTGATTACACATTAACCCCTTGTGTACATGCACATCGGGATCCTCGCTGTCTTCAGGGGATGTCCCGGAGGACTGGAGAATAGCCAATGTTGTTCCTCTGTTTAAGAAGGGTGGCAGGGATAATCCCGGGAACTACAGGCCGGTGAGCCTTACTTCAGTGGTAGGGAAATTACTGGAGAGAATTCTTCGAGACAGGATCTACTCCCATTTGGAAGCAAATGGACGTATTAGTGAGAGGCAGCACGGTTTTGTGAAGGGGAGGTCGTGTCTCACTAACTTGATCGAGTTTTTCGAGGAGGTCACTAAGATGATTGATGCAGGTAGGGCAGTAGATGTTGTCTATATGGACTTCAGTAAGGCCTTTGACAAGGTCCCTCATGGTAGACTAGTACAAAAGGTGAAGTCACACGGGATCAGGGGTGAACTGGCAAGGTGGATACAGAACTGGCTAGGCCATAGAAGGCAGAGGGTAGCAATGGAGGGATGCTTTTCTAATTGGAGGGCTGTGACCAGTGGTGTTCCACAGGGATCAGTGCTGGGACCTTTGCTCTTTGTAGTATATATAAATGATTTGGAGGAAAATGTAACTGGTCTGATTAGTAAGTTTGCAGACGACACAAAGGTTGGTGGAATTGCGGATAGCGATGAGGACTGTCTGAGGATACAGCAGGATTTAGATTGTCTGGAGACTTGGGCGGAGAGATGGCAGATGGAGTTTAACCTGGACAAATGTGAGGTAATGCATTTTGGAAGGGCTAATGCAGGTAGGGAATATACAGTGAATGGTAGAACCCTCAAGAGTATTGAAAGTCAAAGAGATCTAGGAGTACAGGTCCACAGATCACTGAAAGGGGCTACACAGGTGGAGAAGGTAGTCAAGAAGGCATACGGCATGCTTGCCTTCATTGGCCGGGGCATTGAGTATAAGAATTGGCAAGTCATGTTGCAGCTGTATAGAACCTTAGTTAGGCCACACTTGGAGTATAGTGTTCAATTCTGGTCGCCACACTACCAGAAGGATGTGGAGGCTTTAGAGAGGGTGCAGAAGAGATTTACCAGAATGTTGCCTGGTATGGAGGGCATAAGCTATGAGGAGCGATTGAATAAACTCGGTTTGTTCTCACTGGAACGAAGGAGGTTGAGGGGCGACCTGATAGAGGTATACAAAATTATGAGGGGCATAGACAGAGTGGATAGTCAGAGGCTTTTCCCCAGGGTAGAGGGGTCAATTACTAGGGGGCATAGGTTTAAGGTGAGAGGGGCAAAGTTTAGAGTAGATGTACGAGGCAAGTTTTTTACGCAGAGGGTAGTGGGTGCCTGGAACTCACTACCGGAGGAGGTAGTGGAGGCAGGGACGATAGGGACATTTAAGGGGCATCTTGACAAATATATGAATAGGATGGGAATAGAAGGATACGGACCCAGGAAGTGTAGAAGATTGTAGTTTAGTCGGGCAGTATGGTCGGCACGGGCTTGGAGGGCCGAAGGGCCTGTTCCTGTGCTGTACATTTCTTTGTTCTTTGTTGTTCTTTGGGAAATCACTACATCAGCCTGGAAAATGTCCATTAACCAAGACTTCCTATTATTCAGCCAATTTTGTATCCACGTTGCTGCTGTCCCTTTTATTCCAGGAGCTATCACATTTCTCACAAATCTGTTGTGTGGCTCTGTATCGAATGCCTTATGAAAGGCCATGTAATGCATCAGAAGCATTACCCTCATTTACTCTTCCTGTTACCTCCTCAAAAAACTCCAGCAAGTTAGTTAAACATGGTTTCCTCTATAGAAACCCATATGTTTTGTTATGTTTCCTTTGTAACATAAGCGGCTTCCTTGTGTTGCATTTGTCAAGGAAGGTCGAGACGTGTAGATAACTTCAACACATTTATTTACACTATGTACACTTTTATAACTTGAGTTCGACACTACTGCTAATCCTATTATAGCTACCTAAACTGACTAACCAGCTGCTGTCTTCCATGTGGTGGGTGTAATAGTGAATCAACCCTGTGCCTCTCCTCACTGACTGTCTCCACTGGCCAAAAGGGCAGATCATGTGTGGGGTGTCCTTTATGTATGGGTTGGTGTAATGCCCCCCTGTGGCCGTGTCACCTCCTTGTGTATCGTGAATGTCCATTGGTTGCCTCCTGTCTAACTTATCTATTGGTTGAGTGTGTGTGTGATGTTTCTGGTGCTCCCTCTAGTGTCTGACTAGCTTACATGTATTTACAGTGATGCACATCACCACAGTTTCCTCTATAGAAACCCATTCTGGCTCTTTCTCATGAACCCACATTTTTCCGTGTGATTATTAATTCTATCTCGAATAATTGTTTCTGGTCGCTTGCCCACACTGATGTTAAACTGACTGGCCTCTAATTGCTGGGGCTATTCTTGCAACCTTTTTTGAACAAGGCATAACATTTGCAATAGACTGGTCCTCTGGCACCTCCCCTGAGTCTAGAGAAGACTGGAAAATTATGGCCAGTGCCTCGACAATTTCCATTCTCACTTCCTTGCATGCATCTCATCCGGTCCCAGTTCCTTGTCAACTTTCAGTACCTAAAATCGATTCAACACTTCCTCCTTAACAATTTTGCACCCTTCTCTGGATGGAGTTTCCTCGTTTGTCACCATGCCCTTGGTAGCATCTACCTCCTTCATAAAGATGGATGCAAAGCATTAATTTAATACTTCCGATATGGCCCCAGCCCCATGTGTAAATTCTCTTTTTAAGTCCCTAATCTGCCCTACTCCTTTTACCATCCATTTACCATTTAAATGCCTAAGGAAGATTTTGGTATTCCCCTTTTATGTTGGCTGTTAGGGCTGATGGATAGTCCTTGCAGATAAACATTTCCTATTGGAGCATACTGCTTTTAATGACGTGTCTTTTCTCAGTTTTTCAGTATACCTCTTGCACTTGTGACCTCTCACATTGGAAACTCCATGTCAGTTTCTACATTTATGCTGATGACATCTAGCTCTACATAATAGTTATAATCGTTTCTTGTCACAAGTAGGCTTCAATGAAGTTACTGTGAAAAGCCCCTAGTCGCCACATTCCGGCACCTGTTCGGAGAGGCCGGTACGGGAATTGAACCCGTGTTGCTGGCCTTGTTCTGCATTACAAGCGAGCTGTTTAGCCCACTGTGCTAAACCAGCCCCTAGTCCAATATCTTCCTCAATCCCTCCACCACTTCTCCCTATTTCTTTACTGTCTCTGCTTTGAGATGCTATCTGACAAGCAGAACTTTTCTCCTACTAAATATTGGAAGTCTGAAAGTGTTGCCTTTGGTCCACCTCACAAACTCTGTTCATCTCCTGGTTGACTTTAAGGCTGAATCAGAGCATTTGATCCCTGGTGTTCTGCTTGAGTATGAGAAGAGACTTTGAACACCTATTTGCTCAATCAGCAAGACCTCCGTTTCTAAAATTGACCTATGGTGCCTCTGCCTCAGCCCATCTGATATTGAAACCCTCATTGATGCCTTTGCTACCTTTAGGCTATCACAGTGTTCCCCTGGCTGCCGCTTTCCATTCTCCATTACCTTGAATCAATCCAAACCTCGTGTTGCCCAATTCTTATTCAAACCAAGTTCCCTTTCTCTCATTGCTCCTTTGTTCACTGCCCTGCAGTCCGCCCAGTGTGGCAAATTCTTTCTTAAAATTCTGATCCTTGTTTTAGAATCTGTACATGGTCTCACCCCTCCCAATCTCTGTAACCTAGAACCCTTCAAAATCTCTGCTCCTCTGATTCTGATCTCTTTCATATCCTTGTTTCAATCGCTGACAGTTTGGCCATCAGCTGCTGAGACATTAAGCTCTGGAATTTCCTTCCTAAACCTCTCCACCTTTAACTGCTGTCGCCTTCTTTAAGAAGTTCCTTGAAACCTACCTCCTGCCCTATGTATCTCTTGGCCCAGTGTCAAATGTGTCAACTCTTGTGAAGCACCATGGCTTATTTTATTTTGTTAAAGGTGCTGCGTAAGTGAAAGTTGTTTTTGTCACACCTGACTACAAAAAGCGATATTTATCCTATTCTCAATTGACACTTTTTCCCCCTATCCAGAACAAGAAGACAAAAAGACTCGGATGACTGATGGTCACAAATCCATTGTGTTGGCAGATAAAAGAACAAACTTCCTGCACTCTCAAAGCAGTGACAATGAGATGAGCTCCACCTGTAGACACTTGACCTTGGGTACAATTTTATCTTTTGATTTATTCAGCATCAAGCATCTTTTTAAAACTGCATATTTTCCCCAACTTTTAATATTTTATTTGAGGGAAGAAGTTGGTGAGTGTAAGCTAATAGATGCATAAAAGTCTTCAATTACATAAAAATTGTAGGATTAACTAACTGATATCGTGCAGCGACCTGAGAGGCATAATTTTATACTATTGTGAATGGTTTTGGCTAAAATTAATTACCAATTACACATTTGAAGGTGGTGGGAAGATTGAGTTACCTTCTGCACATGAAACATTTTGTTTCTTATTTCAGGGGCGAGTAAAGATAATTTGAAACAGGTAAGTGCTGTTTAAATATTAGTGATTAGAATAGTTTTGAGTACAGATGCCTGGTATGGCAACTTCTCGGCCTAAGACCGCAAGAAATTTCAGAGGGTCGTGAACACAGCCCGGTGCATCACATGAACCTGCTTCCCATCCATTGACTCCATCTACACCTCCCGCTGCATGTGGAAAGCGGGCAGCATAATCAAAGACCCCTCCCACCCGGCTTACTCACTTTTCAAACTCCTTCCATCGGGCAGGAGATACAAAAATCTGAGAACATTAGTAAGGCGAAAAAGTCACTGATAGGAGTAGTCTATAGGCCACCAAATAGTGACATTATGGTGGGGCAGGCAATAAACAAAGAAATAACTGATGCATGGTACAGCAGTTATCATGGGGGATTTTAATCTACATGTCGATTGGTTTAACCAGGTCGGTCAAGGCAGCCTTGAGGAGAAGTTTATAGAATGTATCCGCGATAGTTTCCTAGAACAGTATGTAATGGAACCTACGAGGGAGCAAGTGGTCCTAGATATGGTCCTGTGTAATGAGACAGGATTGATTCAGGATCTCATAGTTAGGGATCCTCTCGGAAGGAGCGATCACAATATGGTGGAATTTAAAATACAGATGGAGGGTGAGAAGGTAAAATCAAGCACTAGTGTTTTGTGCTTAAACAAAGGAGATTACAATGGAATGAGAGAAGAACTAGCTAAGGTAGACTGGGAGCAAAGACTTTATGGTGAAACAGTTGAGGAACAGTGGAGAACCTTCCAAGCGATTTTTCACAGTGCTCAGCAAAGGTTTATACCAACAAAAAGGAAGGACGGTAGAAAGAGGGAAAATCGACCGTGGATATCTAAGGAAATAAGGGAGAGTATCAAATTGAAGGAAAAAGCATACAAAGTAGCAAAGATTAGTGGGAGACTAGAGGACTGGAAAATCTTTAGGGGGCAACAGAAAGCTACTAAAAAAGCTATAAAGAAGAGTAAGATAGTTGTGGGCAGCACGGTAGCATTGTGGATAGCACAATTGCTTCACAGCTCCAGGGTCCCAGGTTCAATTCCAGCTTGGGCCACTGTCTGTGCAGAGTCTGCACATCCTTCCCGTGTGTGCGTGGGTTTCCTCCGGGTGCTCCGGTTTCCTCCCACAGTCCAAAGATATGCAGGTTAGGTGGATTGGCCATGATAAATTACCCTTCGTGTCCAAAATTGCCCTTAGTGTCGGGTGGGGTTGCTGGGTTATTGGGATAGGGTGGAGGTGTTGACCTTTGGTAGGGAGCTCTTTCCAAGAGCCGGTGCAGACTCGATGGGCCGAATGGCCTCCTTCTGCACTGTAAATTCTATGATAATCTATGAGATTATGAGAGTAAACTTGCTCAGAATATAAAAACAGATAGTAAAAGTTTCTACAAATATATAAAACAAAAAAGAGTGGCTAAGGTAAATATTGGTCCTTTAGAGGATGAGAAGGGAGATTTAATAATGGGAGATGAGGAAGTGGCCGAGGAACTGAGCAGGTTTTTTGGGTCGGTCTTCACAGTGGAAGACACAAATAACATGCCAGTGACTGATGGAAATGAGGCTATGACAGGTGAGGACCTTGAGAGGATTGTTATCACTAAGGAGATAGTGATGGGCAAGCTAATGGGGCTAAAGGTAGCCCTGATGAAATGCATCCCAGAGTGCTAAAAGAGATGGCTAGGGAAATTACAAATGCACTAGTGATAATTTACCAAAGTTCACTAGACTCTGGGGTGGTCCTGGTGGATTTGAAATTAGCAAACGTGACACCACTGTTTAAAAAAGGAGGTAGGCAGAAAGCGGGTAATTATAGGCCAGTGAGCTTAACTTCGGTAGTAGGGAAGATGCTGGAATCTATCATCAAGGAAGAAATAGCGAGGCATCTGGATGGAAATTGTCCCATTGGGCAGATGCAGCATGGGTTCATAAAGGGCAGGTCGTGCCTAACTAATTTAGTGGAATTTGAGGCCACACCTGGAGTATTGTGTTCAGTTTTGGTCTCCTTACTTGAGAAAGGACGTACTGGCACTGGAGGGTGTGCAGAGGAGATTCACCAGGTTAATCCCAGAGCTGACGGGGTTGGATTACAAGGAGAGGTTGAGTAAACTGGGACTAGACTCATTGGAATTTAGAAGGATGAAGGGGGATCTTATAGAAACATATAAAATTATGAAGGGAATAGATAGGATAGATGCGGCAGGTTGTTTCCACTGGCGGGTGAAAGCAGAACTAGGTGGCATAGCTTCAAAATAAGGGGAAGTAGATTTAGGACTGAGTTTAGGAGGAACTTCTTCACCCAAAGGGTTGTGAATCTATGGAATTCCTTGCCCAGTGAAGCAGTAGAGGCTCCTTCATTAAATGGTTTTAAGATAAAGATAGATAGTTTTTTGAAGAATAAAGGGATTAAAGGTTTTGGTGTTCGGGCCGGAAAGTGGAGCTGAGTCCACAAAAGATCAGCCATGATCTCATTGAATGGTGGAGCAGGCTCGAGGGGCCAGATGGCCTACTCCTGCTTCTAGTTCTTATGTTCTATGTTCTAACATGTATGAACAGATTCATAAACAGCTTCTTCCCTGCTGTAGACTCCTAAATGACCCTCTTATGGACTGACCTGATTAACACTACACTCCTGTATGCTTCACCCAATGCCGGTGGTCTATGTATTTACATTGTGGACCTTGTGTTGCCCTTTAATGTATTTTCTTTTCTTTTCATGTACTTAATGACCTGTTTGAGCTGCTCACAGAAAAATACTTTTCACTGTACCTCCGTGCACGTGACAATAAACAAATCCAATCTAAGATGGTAAAAAATTCCTTCATTTCAATTTGTTATCCTCGCATTAATTTTACATACATACAAACTGGGAGCAAGAGTATGCCATTCAGTCCCTCGAACCTTCTTTGCCATTCAAGAAGATCATAAATGGCCTCAACACCATTTTCCCTCCTACCACTTATACCCTTTGACTGCCTTGTCTTTAACTTAGATGTAAATATTGCAGTGAAGGCTTGACTGTAAACGCTTAATTATGTAATTGTCTCACTAAGCAAGGAGTCAGGAAGGCTAGAAGGGGTCACGAAAAGTCATTGGCAAATAGGGTTAAGGAAAATCCCAAGGCTTTTTACACGTACATAAAAAGCAAGAGGGTAGCCAGGGAAAGGGTTGGCCCACTGAAGTATAGGCAAGGGAATCTATGTGTGGAGCCAGAGGAAATGGGCGAGGTACTAAATGAATACTTTGCATCAGTATTCACCAAAGAGAATGAATTGGTGGATGTTGAGTCTGGAGAAGGGTGTGCAGATAGCCTGATTCACAATGCGATCCAAAAAGACGAGGTGTTGGGTATCTTTGCTGTTTGTAGTATATATGAATGATTTGGAGGAAAATGTAACTGGTCTGATTAGTAGTTTTGCAGACGGCACAAAGGTTGGTGAAATTGAGGATTGCGATGAGGACTGTCAGAGGACACAGCAGGATTTAGATTGTTTGGAGACTTGGGCGGAGAGATGGCAGATGGAGTTTAATCCGGACAAATGTGAGGTAATGCATTTTGGAAGGTCTAATGCAGGTAGGGAATATACAGTGAATGGTAGAACCCTCAAGAGTATTGAAAGTCAGAGAGATCTAGGTGTACAGGTCCACAGGTCACTGAAAGGGGCAACACAGGTGGAGAAGGTAGTCAAGAAGGCATACGGCATGCTTGCCTTCATTGACCGGGGCATTGAGTATAAGAATTGGCAAGTCATGTTGCAGCTGTATAGAACCTTGGTTAGGCCACACTTGGAGTATAGTGTTCAATTCTGGTGCCACACTACCAGAAGGATGTGGAGGCTTTAGAGAGTGTGCAGAAGAGATTTACCAGAATGTTGCCTGGTATGGAGGGCATTAGCTATGAGGAGCGGTTGAATAAACTCGGTTTGTTCTCACTGGAACGACGGAGGTTGAGGGGCGACCTGATAGAGGTCTACAAAATTATGAGGGACATAGACAGAGTGGATAGTCAGAGGCTTTTCCCCAGGGTAGAGGGGTCAATTACTGGGGGGCATAGGTTTAAGGTGCGAGGGGCAAGGTTTAGAGTAGATGTACGAGGCTTTTTACACAGAGGGTAGTGGGTGCCTGGAATTCGTTGCCGGAGGAGGTGGTGGAAGCAGGGACGCTAGTGACATTTAAGGGGCATCTTGACAAATACATGAATAGAGGGATACGGACCCAGGAAGTGTAAAAGATTGTAGTTTAGTCGGGCAGCATGGTCGGCACGGGCTTGGAGGGCCGAAGGGCCTGTTCCTGTGCTGTACATTTCTTTGTTCTTTGTTTTGTAATTTTGTTTATTCTGTTTTGGATCTTGCAGATTTGTACAATTTGGACTGGTTTTAATATTTTTGAAATTTTAATATGGAATATTTTGGTTACATTTTAACATACCATTGTCTGAAAGTTTTAAAAATGCATTTCAGCGATTTTTTGAACATCTGCCATTGTATCTCTGCATATAACTATAATTCTTTTAAGAGTTCAGTTTATCTTTTGTAAATTTAAACTTGCCATAACTACATTTTCCAATTTATTTTTAAACACTTTTAAGTACTTCATAAAAATTGTTTTGTTGGAAAATGGGCACCCACTATCACATTCAAACCACTTGTCACCAAATGGTTGGATGCTATTAAAATGTATGTATTTTTTTTGCACAAGTAACATCAAACTTCCATGTATTTTGTAAACCATGTTTGGGCAGCAACTAAGAGAAAGGAATGAACAGGACAGAATAGGGAACTGGGTGTTGTTTGCAATTGATACATTTAGTAGTCAGAGTGCTGTGGGCCAGGAAGCACGTGAGTCACAGATGAGGTGTTGAAGAAATAATAGCAAGAGAGAGAGAGGCAGCCAATCTCAGGAACAGCTCAACTAGAGATGAAGTGCTCAAGGCAAAAGCCAGTTTGTGCAAAATATAGTTTTCTTTGCTGAACCAAAGACCATTCCCAACTTCTGGTCACTTAGGCTGTAAGGTGGGGTAGTCACTAGCTAGATTTGATCAATAGATTTATGGTTGTTGTTTGGAAATGGAGGGGTCTCAGTAAAGTTTAGGATTATCTGCCTGAGACCCCTCCGTTTCCCAAACAACAACCATAAATCTATCGGTGAAATCCAACCAGTGTGGGTGTTTGCTGATGACTTCAATGTTCAATTCGCATCTCCTCAGATTCTGAGGCAGTCCCTTGCCCCCGTGCAACATTCCTAGATAACATTCTTGGCTTGGGCTGATAAGTTAAAATCTTGGAACTCCCTCCCTGAGCACAAGAGTGCATTCACTACATGGACTGCAGTGATTCAAGAAGTTAAATTGCTGATGCCAGCTTAAGGGTATTTGAGGATTGGCAATATATGCTGGCCTTTCCAGAGATGCTCCTATCTTTAAATGAAACCTGGTTTTGACCTTACAATACCTATGGACTTCAGTGAAGAATGTTTACTGAATCTCTGAGATTGATAGATGGAGTGCTATACTACAACAGCAACATCTATTTATGTAGTGCCTTCAGTATAGTGACCTTCTTCCTAAGGCGCAACATAGGCATTTTAGGAAATAAAATTTGACGCTGGACGGCACATAGAGATATTAGGACAGGTCAGCTTGGTCAAAGAGTTGACTTTTAAGAAGTGTCTTGAAATAGGAAAGGTAGGAAGGAAATTCCAGAACTTTGGGCCTCAGCAACTGATGGAATGGCTGTCACTGGTGAGCAGTGATGATGCTGAAGAGGAGCATTAATATTTTGGCAGTGTAGTGGGGGGTGGCAAGGTTACGATGGGATTTTAAAAAGATGATGCACGCTCAATTGTACAAAGACTCAGATTGGGTACAACTGTGGCATTATTGCAGTACGATGCGTGGCCTCCTATAGCAGTTGGCGAAATGGCAGCTGAATGGAGGACACTCATATTTATACTCCTCCTCCTGGGTGGAGCCAGCAGGCAGGGGCTACCGGCGAAACTGTAGTACAGATTCTACCTTACATTCCCTAATACAGGTGTACAGTGGTTCACCACATTCACACCCTGTTAAAAATGAGTCCGGCGGGGGTGGTGTAGAACTATATACAGTATTGAAAATTATGTATAGCGTTTTATTAAAAGGAAGTGAGAGAAAAAAAAATGTCCTCTTGAAAGTCCGGTGCCAGTTAGAGGTTCAACCGGTCTGGTGCCTTGACGTTCCGTTGGGAGCGACGTAACGGTGGCGGCGATGTCGATGATGGCGACGTCTATGCCGGCCTGATGTTGGATGACTCCGAGAGCGTGCCGAAATCCTCTTCGTCCTCTTGTGGGGGCAGGGTAAGGAGGGATGGACCTGGTGGGGTTAATGTTAGAAGCACCGAGGAGGATGGCGCCTGGACGGGGAAGTGTGTATGGGTGGAACCTGCTGGTGCTAGGTCCCTGAGGGAGACAGTATCTTGGCGGCCGTCGGGATATGCCACATAGGCATACTGGGGGTTGGCATGGAGCAAGTGCACCCTATCGACCAACAGGTCCGCCTTGTGGAGTCGGACGTGCCTACGGAGCAGGACCGGTCCTGGAGCTGCGAGCCGAATCGGGAGCAACACCCCGGATGTGGACTTCCTGGGGAAGGTAAAGAGACGTTCATGGGGTGCGTTATTCGTAGCGGTGCACAGTAGTGACCGGATGGAGTGTAGTGCATCAGGGAGGATCTCCTGCCAGCGAGAGGCTGGGAGGTTCTTGGACCGTAGGGCCAGTTGGACGGCCCTTCCAACCGTCCCGTTCTCCCTCTCTACCTGCCCGTTTCCCCGGGGGTTGTAACTGGTCGTCCTGCTGGAGGCGATACCCCTGCTAAGCAGGAACTGACACAGCTCATCGCTCATGAATGAGGATCCCCTGTCGCTGTGGATGAAGGCGGGGAAACTGAACAGAGCGAAGATTGTGTTGAGGGCCTTGATGACCGTGGCAGACGTCCTATCGGGGCATGGGATGGAGATGGGGGGGCGCGAATCTCCACTCCCACGCCGGTTGGGAGAATCGCCTGGGCCGCCGAAATTTCCGTGGACGCCGGTCCGACGCCCTCCCGCGATTCTCCCAAGTGGCGGGAACGGCCCGGTCGGGTTTCGCGGGCTGCAGGCCGGAGAATCGCCGGAGACACCGAAAATGGCGATTCTCCGGCACCCCTGCGATTCTGAGGCCCGGATGGGCCGTGCGGCCAGGCCAAAACGGCGGGTTCCCCCCGGCGCCGTCCACACCTGGTCGCTACAGTCGTGGGTGGTGCGTGAACGCTGGGGGGGCGGCCTGTGAGGGGGCGAGGGAGGATCCTGCGCCGGGAGGTACCTTAAATGAGGGGTGGCCCGCGATCAGTGCCCACCGATCGTCGGGCCATCCTCTCTGAAGGAGGACCTCCTTCCTTCCGCCGCCCCGCAAGATCCGTCCCCCATCTTCTTGCGGGGCGGATTTGGACAGGACAGCAACCACGCATGCGCGGATGACGTCCGTTATGCGCCGCCGGCCGCGTCATCTATGCAGCGCCTCTTTTACACGGGCGACAAGGCCTCACGCGGGTAGATGACGCGGCCCCAATCCTGGCCCATTGTCAGGGCCTGAATCTGTCGGGACCGGGGCCGTTCAGCGCCGTCGTGAACCTCGACGGCGCGGCCACTTCGGCGTGGGAGTGGAGAATCCCGCCCGGGGAACCTGGAGTATTCATCGACCACACTGAGAATGTACGTGTTACAGTCAGTGGAGGGGAGGGGCCCTTTGAAATACACACTGAGGCGTTCAAATGGGGGGAGGGGGGGGGGGGGGGCAGGCCTTCACCGGGCGTGCACGGTCCGGCCGGTAGAAGTGCGGCATGCACTCCGCGCAGACCTGGCAGTCCCTGGTGACTGTCCGTACTTCCTCGACGGAGTAGGGCAGATTGCGAGCCTTGACAAGATGGTACAATTGTGTGACCCTCTGGTGACAAAGGCTGTCGTGTAGGGCCTGGAGTTGGTCTACCTGTGCGCTGGCACATGTACCTTGGGATAGGGCGCCTGGGGGCTCGTTGAGATTGCCGGGCGATACAAAATCTCGTAATTATAGGTGGAGAGCTCGATTCTCCACCGCAAGATTTTATCATTTTTCATCTTGCCCCGCTGCGTGTTGTTGAACATGAAGGCCGTTGGTCAGTGAGGAGAGTGAATCTCCTGCCGGACAGGTAATGCCTCTAATGCCGCACAGCTTCAACGATAGCTTGGGCCTCTTTTTCGACGGACGAGGCTGAATTTCTGAGGCATGAAGGGTGCGGGAAAAGAATGCCACGGGTCTGCCTGCCTGATTGAGGGTGGCGGCAACTGTGCATCGCTGATGCGTGGCTTTCTACTTGGAAGGGCAGTGTCTCGTCTACTGCGTGCATCCCGGCCTTGGCTATGTCTGCTCTGATACGGGCAAAGATTTTATGCGGAAAGGCTGAGGACTTGAGGCTGTTTTCGTTAGAGAGAAGAAGGTTAAGAGGTGACTTAATTGAGGCATACAAGATGATCAGAGAATTGGATAGGGTAGAAGTGAGAGCCTTTTTCCTCGGATGGTGATGTCTAGCACGAGGGGACATAGCTTTAAATTGAGGGGAGATAGATATAAGACAGATGTCAGAGGTAGGTTCTTTACTCAAGAGAGTAGTAAGGGCGTGGAATGCCCTGCCTGCAACAGTAGTGGACTTGCCAACACTAAGGGCATTCAAATGGTCATTGGATAGACATATGGACAATAAGGGAATAGTGTAGATGGGCTTTAGAGTGGTTTCACAGGTCGGCGCAACATCGAGGGCCGAAGGGCCTGTACTGCGCTGTAATGTTCTATGTTCTAAGGCCTGTTGTGCCTCGGCCGTAAGGGGAAACTGGGTGGACTGTATGAGTGGGCGGGCCTTGTCCGCGTAGTTTGGGACCCACTGAGCGTAGTACGAAAAGAACCCCAGGCAGCGTTTGAGGGCCTTGGGACAGTGAGGGAGGGGAAGCTCCATGAGGGGGCGCATGCGGTTGGGATCGGGCCCCAGAACTCCGTTCTGGACCACATAGCCGAGGCTGGCTAAGCGGGTCGTGCTGAACACACACTTCTTATTATAAGTAAGGTTGAGGAGAGTGACGGTGCGGAGGACTTTAGCAAGGTTGGCATCGTGGTCCTGCTGATCATGGCCGCAGATGGTGACATTGTCTAGGTACGGAAACGTGGCCTGCAAACCATACAGGTCGACCATTCGGTCCATCTCCCTTTGGAAGACCGAGACCCCGTTAGTGACGCCAAAGGGAACCCTAAAAAAGTGAGAGAGACGACCGTCCGCCTCGAAAGCAGTGTATGGACGGTCCGATTTACGGAGGGGGAGCTGGTGGTAGGCGGATGTCAGGTCAATTGTTGAGAAGACCCAGTACTGCGCAATCTGATTGACCATATCAGATATGCGTGGGAGTGGGTACGCGTTGAGCTGCGTGTACTGATTGATGGTCTGGCTATAGTCCACGACCATTCTATGCTTCTCCCCAGTTTTAATGACTACCACTTGAGCTCTCCAGGGGCTGTTGTTGGCCTCGATGATACCCTCCCGAAGCAGCCGCTGGACTTCGGACCTGATGAAGGTCTTGTCCTGGGTGCTGTACCATCTGCTCCTGGTGGCAACGGGTTTGCAATCCGAAGTTAGATTGGCAAAGAGGGAGGGAGGGTCGACCTTTAGGGTCGCGAGGCCGCACACAGTGAGGGGTGGTAGGGGCCCGCCGAATTTGAGGGTGAGGCTTTGGAGATTGCACTGGAAATCCAGGCCTAGTAGTAGTGCAGCGCAGAGATTAGGAAGGACGTAGAGGCGGAAGCCCTGGACCGTGAGAGTGACCGTGCAGAACCCTCGGATCGGGATGGAATGGGATCCGGAGGCCAGGGAGATCCTTTGATTGGCGGGGTGGACCGTGAGGGACTGCCTTACCGTATCCAGGTGAATGAAGCTTTCCGTGCTCCCGGAGTCCAGCAGGCAAGAGGTCGCATGGCCGTTGATTTTCACCGTAGTCTTAAGCGGTGGCCAGGTTGTGTGGACGAGACTGGTCTAGCGTCATCGACGCGAGCTGTGGTTGATCGTCACTGGTGGCAGCGTGGAATGTCGTCTGCGTCCATGCCCCGTGGGGAAGACAAGATGGCGGTGACTGAAGATCCTGCGGGGGACAAAATGGCGGCGCCCATGGGCCGCACATTGCGGGGGCGGGACAAAATGGCGGCACCCATGGGCCGCACATTGCTGGAGCTGGACAAGATGGTGGCGCCCATGGGCCGCACGTGGACTGGGTGGGGGAGATGGCGGCGCCCACTGGCTGGTCGCGGCCCCGGGGGGTGAAGATGGCGGCGCCCTCTGGCTGCGCATGGTCCGGGGAGATGAAGATGGCGCCGCCCATTGTCCGTGTGTGTGTGTGTGTGGGGGTGGGGGCGATAGCGGCACATGCGGCGAAGTGGCCCTTTTTGCTGCAAACCTTGCAAATGGCAGTGCGAGCCGGGCAGCGTTGGCGAGGGTGCTTCTGCTGGCTGCAGAAGTAGCATCGGGGACCCCCGGGGTGCGCGGATTGGCGGGTGGCGCAGGCTTATTGGCTGGGTAAAGCCCCGGCTGGGGTGGCCGTTTGCGGGGTCCAGGAGGGATAGGAGGGGTGGGCTGCCGGTTGGAGGCGTAGGCCTGAACATTACGTGGGGTGACCGTCATGGAGAGCGCTAGTTTTTTTGTCTCCGTTAGGTCTAGCCTGGCCCCTTCAAGCAATCTTTGTCGGATGAGGTCCGACCCAATCCCTGTTACAAAAGCATCGCGCATGAGTAGATTAGAATGTTCAGTGGCCGTAACGGCCTGACAGTCACAGTCCCGGACGAGTGGGATTAGGGCCCGCCAGAAGCCTTCAATGGACTCACCAGGGAGTTGAGAGTGAGTGGCGAGTACGTGCCTGGCGAAGAGTGTGTTCGCTTTCTGCGCATAGTTCTCTTTGAGGAGTGCCATGGCTTCCGCGTAGGTCGGGGCGTCCTGGATCAGCGGAAACACGCTTGAGCTCAACCTGGAGTACAGGACTTGTATCTTCTGAGCCTCCGTCGGTGGGGTGTTCGCTGAGTGTATGTTAGCCTCGAAGCAAGCTAGCCAGTGATTAAAGTCTTTCCTGGCGTTGGTCGATTGCGGATCCAGCTGCAGTCAATCTGGTTTGATTCGGATGTCCATCTTGTAGAACTCTTACTGCAATAAATTGATGCACGATCAATTGTACAAAGACTCAGATTGGGTACAACTGTGGCTTTATTGCAGTAAGATGCGTGGCCTCCTACAACAGCTGGCAAAATGGTAGCTGAATGGAAGACACGCATATTTATACTCCTCCTCCTGGGCGCAGCCAGCAGGCAGGGGCTACCGGCGAACCTGTAGTACAGGTCCTACCTTACATCCCCTAATACAGGTGTACAGTGGTTCACCACAAAAGACCTGGCTTAAACAGGAGCCAATGTATGTCAATATTAATCTTTATTATTGTCACAAGTAGGCTTACATTAACACTGCAATGAAGTTACTGTGAAAAGCCCCTCGTCGCTACATTTCGGCGCCGGTTCGGGTACACTGAGGGAGAATTCAGAATGTCCAAATTACCTAACAAGTACGCCTTTCGGGACTTTTGGGAGGAAACCAGACCACCCGGAGGAAACCCATACAGACTCCGCACAGACAGTGACCCAAGCCAGGATTCGAACCCGGGTCCCCGGCGCTGTGAAGCACCAATGTTAACCACTGTGCCACCCACAAATGAGCAGGGGTGTGGGATGATGGGAATTTGGACATCTGCAGCAACATTTTGGATGATCTAAAATTTATAGTGTGTAGTAGAATGATTCTATGGGCTGGTGAATAAATGCTTGGATCATTTATGTGCCGTGATGTTAAACATACATTCAGTTGGATGTGGACAACCAAGTGCAACCATAGCAAAGACTGCTCACTTTTGTACCAGAGACTGGGCAGAAACCGGTTGTGCTTAATCAAGTTTTTTTCACCTCCATTATTCCATTAACTGTCTGACCAGCCCACTACGTTTTACCCTCCATAAACATGAGCAGGTATTCAAACTTGTGACAAGGCCTGTTCACCCAGGTAGCCTGTGCTTGCTCACCTGCCTTGGCACCCTGTCCAGCAGTGTCTTGACTTTTAAAACTGTCTTCTTGTTACTTATCCTGAGTATCTCTGTAATCACCTCCAGTCCTCTACCCCACAGATTTCAAAACCCTCAATTACAGCTTGTGTATACCTAACTTTACTAGCTCCAGAATTTGCCAGTTATGTTTTCAGCTGCCTAGGTACTAAATTCCAGAATTCCCTCCAAAACTTTTCTTGAGCTCCCCAACCAAAATCCCATACAGGGTCAGCGTTTGTTGACTGTGCTTAATTGCTCTTGAGAAGGTGATGGTGATCCACCTTTTGGAACCATTGCAATCCATGTGGTATACCTATAGCGCTGACATTTGTAGAGATTCACCTAAATGGGGACAAAGTCCAATAGCGAGTGATTTTAGCTGCGTGTTTCCCGGCGGTCGCACTGCCGAGAAACACATGGCTATACAACGCTACTCACATTAATTAAGGGGCCTCAGCAGGGAAACATTTTCTGCACCGATAAGCTCCATTTGCTGGAACTCCTCAGTGTACTGAAAAAATCGAGGTGCCATTTTTAAATGCCGTCCTGATCTCTGAGGCTCCCGAATCGACCCCCGGCCGCCCCAAGCCTCAACGCACTTTGGGAGGGTACCCGCCCTCCCACCCAACACCCACGCAGGGTACCCCTGGCCCGATTGCCAGCGCACACAAAAATGCCAGCTTGGCACCTCGGCAGTGCCCCTGCCAGCTCGTAGAGCCACCCGGGCACATTGGCAGCGCCACCTGGGGATGTCCGATGAAGGCTGTTCCATCTTTGTCAATGGTATTTTTTTTATTTGTTGCTCTGAAACCAGTCTTTTGATTAAAGTTACAAATGATAAATTTTGAATTTACAATTTTCAGTATTATGCTGAACATAAAAGGAATATACTATATTGATTCATTGTGTCCATCTGCTTGTCTCTCAAAAGAAAACTTTCATTTATAGATTTCTCTATTTCAAAATCTAGGATGAACAAGCAGAATGGGACATCCTGAACAAGCTCCTTCAGCAACGCGGCTTCAAGCCAGTGCACCTTGCAGACCCACAAACAAAGAAAAGCCAGAGAGGTAAAGAACAGATTGTCCGAGCAGGCTGGTGTACTGAACAATTGCTGTTAAATTCATATTTGGGTTATATTTACACTACCAGTTGCAGCAAAGGTGTTTTGCTTTGTCACAATAGTATTATTGAATCTGGAATCTGGGCACAGCTTCACAGTAAAGCAAAATAGAGTGAGACAGCCTGGAACAAGGAGTCTCATTCTGCTTTGCTTTGAAGGTCGTTTAGGCCTTCACAAGAGTTGATGTGATATTTGAGACTGCTGCTTACTGGTGTTAACATTGTAGTGTAAACACCATTAAATCATTTTTGCTTTATTGAAAGATTGAGTCATTGTATCAAAGAACTATTGCTTCACTATTACCAAGTAGTTGAATACACTTTGGACCCAGTCTCTTAATTGTTGACTGGGAGGCACGGTGGGGGGCACGGTGGCATAGTGGTTAGTACTGCTGCCTCATAGTGCCAGGGATGTGGGTTCGATTCTGACCTTGAGTGACTGTTTGGAGTTTGCACGTTCTTCCCGAGTCTCCGTGTGTTTCCTCCGGGTGCTCCGGTTTCCTCCCACCGTCCAAAGATGTGCAGGTTAGGTAGATTGGCCATGCTAAATTGCCCCGTAGTGTCCAATGGGTTCAGTGGGGTTACAGGGAGGGGACGTGGGCCTAGGTAGGGTGCTCTTTCAGAGAGTCGGTGCAGACTTGATGGACTGAATGGCCACCTTCTGCACTATAGGAATTCTAAGACTGGGACTTGCTTTCAGTGGTAGTTTGCCTCTTCTTGGCTAACCTTAATGGATAGGGATGGCTACAACAAAAACCTAGGTCAACTGTGACAGGAATTATTAAAACTGTGTTTCTGAGGCTGGTCAATAGAATTGAGGCTGAGGCTGGTATACACTTACCATTCCATAGTGCATGGTTTCTATCCAGAGGGGAATTTAACTGATCCCAAAATGACTGAGTAATCTTCCTGATGGAAGTTGGTGTAGCTGGTTCTGAGAGTTGTTTTGAAACTGGGCGTCCTCACTTTACCTTGTAGTTGAGTTCCTGAAAAGTGTGACTTTAAACAAAATAGCATGCAGTGAAGGGAACAAATGTTAGTGGAAGGGATGCAAATCAGGTGGGCTGCTTTGTCCTGGAAGGTGTTGAGCTTCTTCAGTGTTGTTGGAGTTGCACTCATCAAGGCAAATGAAGAGTATCTCATCACACCCCTGACTTGGGGCTTGTAGAACATGATCATAGAACATACAGTGCAGAAGGAGGCCATTCGGCCCATCGCGTCTGCACCGACCCATTTAAGTCCTCACTTCCACCCTATCCCCGCAACCCAATAACCCCATCTAACCTTTTTTGGACACTAAGAGCAATTTAGCATGGCCAATCCACCTAACCTGCACGTCTTTGGACTGTGGGAGGAAACCGGAGCACCCGGAGGAAACCCACGCAGACACGGGGAGAACGTGCAGACTCCGCACAGACAGTGACCCGGCGGGGAATCAAACCTGGGACCCTGGCACTGTGAAGCCACAGTGCTATCCACCTGTGCGACCGTGCTGCTCTTTACCTTGTAGATGGTGGACAGGCTTTGGGGAACCAGGAGGTGAGTTGCTCCATAGCCTCTGACCGGTTCTTCAAACCACAGTAATTATATGGCTGGTCCAGTTCGATTTCTGGTCAATGGTAACCCCCAGGATGTTGATAGTGGGTGATTCAGCGATGGTAATGCCATTGTTAGAATTGGTCATTGCCTGGTACTTGTGTGGCAGAAATATTGCTTCCCATTTGTCAGCGCAAACCTGGATTAAATCCAGGTCTTGCTGCACTTGGAGATGGACTCTCTCTCTCTTCAGATACCATGCTTTCAGAGGGCATTGGTGACCATTGACTTCCATGTTAATTTTTCTCTGAAGGCGTGGATCATCTTCATTGAAATGAAAATAAAAATGAAAATCGCTTATTGTCACGAGTAGGAAGTTACCGTGAAAAGCCCCTAGTCGCCACATTCCGGCGCCTGTTCGGGAAGGCTGGTACGGGAATTGAACCGTGCTGCTGGCCTGCCTTGGTCTGCTTTCAAAGCCAGCGATTTAGCCCTGTGCTAAACCTTGGTGGCCATTCATTCAGTTTGCAAGGCTCTTCAGAAAGATTGTTCTTTGTCTATCTCAATCTCTCTTACCATCAATCTTTTCCATTGGCATCAGACTTTTAAAATTAGGATTTTATTATTAATTGTCCAAGAAATTCCAATTGTTTCTTTCTCATTTTGGTCAGCAGAGTTCTCTTGCTCTCAGACTTTACCAACACCTCTTCATTGGTAAGTGTGACTTGTCCAAGATATCTTCATTATTCGCCTCAAAAACCCCAACTCTGCACCCTCAATCCTTGTCTGGATAGCTCCACTGATCGTCTATCACTTACTTTCTTATGTCAAAACTGGTGTGTCGTAGCATTCCAGGATTCTCAGCTTTGTTTTCCTGGCTAATTCTGAGTTGATCATAACCTTTTTGAAATACATCTTTGGTTATTCCCATCCTTCATCTTATTTCCAGGTTGCATTTTTTGTCTGATGTTAACATACTTTCCCGGTAACAAAATGTGTGCACCTGTGTGACAGTTTCATTCTTCACTGTGAACTTACATTCTGGTATGACTTTCCTTTTGGACACTGCTAGACATTTTGTTTTCTTACAACTTGTGCTTGATTCTTTCTTCTCACTACTCTATCCAAAGAATTTTGCAGTTTCTCTAAATAAAATGAATCTGTAAAAATAAAACAAATGTAAATAAGATTGCACTCACCATTGATGGTTGTGGAACTTGTTCACTTAGCTGCCTGTTTTTGGAGTAACCTGGCTCCATCTAGTGGCAGAAGGTGGTGTAGGTTTTGGATCAGCTGAAGGAGCTCCCAGGGGTGTTCTCCAAACCCCAGCAGTGCAGGGAAAAATTGAGAAAGATTATCTTGGGACACCAGGGCCAGGATTTTATGGCCCTTCCTGTCTGACGCACATGTCAGACCTGCTGAAGTAAACCCACCGCATCTGCCAGATGGAGGCGGGGCGGGGCCGTCTCATCCTCTACGAGGTATCTACTCGCAGAGGTGGATTTGCAGTTTTGGCGCCTCTTTTGGTGTCCCTTCCCCCACCCAACCTCATAATCCTCACCCCTCAGAACGCAAAGGTGGAAGCCACAAAAATACACAAATTGATCACTGTTTCTAGCTTGTAAAACTCGCCCGAACATGCTCGCCTCGTAACCTACCTGTACATTCCTGGAAATTAAGGGGCAATTTGGCATGGCCGAACCACCTAACCCGCACTTGTGGATGCCCATTCCCCCCCCCCTCCCTTTCTCCCATTCTCACAATCTCTTTCACCTCACTCGCCTGGTGTCTTCAAGACAGCCTGCCTCACTCATGGCCGCTAACCTGCTCTGCTCCTCATAATTTGATTCCCAAACCTCAGCAGCCTCTCCTTAACCTCTCATCACGCGCATGCCTCAAGTTAACCATTTGGCGGCATGGTTGCACAGTGGTTAGCACTGTTGCTTCACAGAGAGCAGACCAGTGACATCTGTGGGATTTGAGGTTGCCATCTGCCGGTGTATTGTAAGCTTATTTGTTAAGGTGAATCTCAGACCTTCAGTTTGAGATGTACAGGCTACAAAACAGGACCTCTGGCAAATGATGTTAATTGAATGCTGTAAAGTTGAAAGAATATATATTCTCTATTTTATGAATGACGTTATAATAAAACAACTTAGAACAAATCAATGTAAAAAGGGGAATTACTGTACTCTTATACTGGGAGTCTGTTGAGTAAAGAATTTGAGGTGATGAACTCTCGGATAATTTTATTCAGTTCTTGTGCAAATGACTTCTATTGACTTCTTTCAGAAGGCTTTTCAACCTAGTTCTTGATGAATCTTTAATGACTGGAGGGTTCGAATTTCAAAGTCAGGATGGGATTCTTCAATTGTACAGAGCTTGGTTGGAGCCCAAGAGGACGATTGCATTCAGTTTTGGAAACCAAGCCTCAGGCATGATATATTGGTCTTGGAAGGGATTCATCAAAATGAAAAGGCTAGAATTCAATTGAGGCCAAATTATATAAATTCACCTTATATTTTACATTTTCTGTAAGTGAGGACACTGGGCATTCCTCAGTATGATTCCTCAGTATCATTACTGAAGAGCATCTCTCCGGTGAGGATTTGGCACACTGTTTTGTCTTGGACCTCAGCAGGGTGATGTTGTAAAGCTTTCTGGTATCTAAGTAGCCCTGTGTAAATGACCTGAAGAAATATGACAGCAGCAAAGAGAAGAAGATGCCAGCGTGTCAGTGGCACAGTCAACTTTATTAACCCCACGGTGGACCTCAAAGAACTCTAATGCTGCCCAGTTATCGCTGACCTTGCCCATAATGTTGCCAAAGAAAGAGGAAACCACACTGAGCAGTTTTGGCAGCTAACAATTTTATTCAGCAGCATAAATAGTCCACCCCAGGTCACATGGTCAAATGCAGTGGTGAGACTGATGAAGGCACTGTATTGTGGTCTCCTTTGTTCATGACATTTCTCTTACAACTGCCAGACTGAGACGATCATGTCAATTGTGGAATTTCCTGCCCTGATGCCACATTTTGGGTTAGATGCATTCAACCAAGATCTGCAGTCTGACGAGGGCAACACAGGCAAATACAACAGGGAAATGCTATGATAGTTGTAATCTTTGTGGTCACCCTTGTTCTTGTACAGTGTCACAAACTCTGCGTCACTCATATCCTAAGGTACTGCCCCCCCCCCCCCTCCCCCCCTCTAGCAGAGAGGTGCTGGTGCTGCTAGCTTCGAACCAAAGTATTTCTGCTCGTGCCTCCCAAATGTTGATTGTGGTATTGTAACTGGTTTCTCAAAGTATGTTCCATTTCGCTTCTGCATTTTGTGAGAGAATACAGGCGAGCACATGTTCATTTGAGTCAAGGAACTGTAGATTTCTATTTGGGTCGGCAGTATAGCTAATACAAGGCCTTTATGCTTTGAATGAAAAAGCTTTACGGATTCAATTCTAACCTTGATGCACTCCAGGGATTGATGTGTATCTCACTCAGAGCTGTGGTCCATGCGTGTGTTGAGATACTTGCCTGGTGATGACCAGGTCCAGCTGATGCCATTGTCCAGATCCTGAAAGTTTCCAGAGCACCTTGTGGCAATGTTAGTTCTGAAAAAAATGTTAGTCTCTCAAAGCTTGTGGTGGTAGCAAAGCACAAATAGTCGCTGTTCCTGTTTAGATTTCCTAAGCCCATGATATTCAAGGCAGGAAGGCCATGCCTCTTGGTCCGCACCCACTCTTGCTTTGAAATCCTTCACCAGGTAAGATGTTCAAACTTTGGGATTCAGCTGACAGCTATGTCAAGTTCTTCGTTTTGGCTCTGCATTGGCATTGGAGCATATTCATGGGATTAACTGGGTGTGCTTGAGTTGAGGGACGAATCGATAGAGAGAACAAGTTCTGAATCATTTCCAAGGGATTCTGAGAGTAGTTAGTTCCATAAAGCAAAGCCTATGCCCTGCTCACATGTTTCCTTTGAACTTGACCCCTGCCAGAAGAACGGGTAATGTTTTTCTTTCAGTGATCTACACTCGGTAAGTCTGGCCCGTTGTAAGGAAGATATGAGATGTTCATGTCTATCACAGTTGTCGTGCAGACATTATCGACCAGCTGCAAGTCATCTTTCAGTCTTGTGCATGTGGTCCTGATGATTCAGTTTGCAAATCGAAGAGTTGACTTCTTCATTCTCTCTTGCCGCGTTTCACTGGTTTGTTGGGGATTGGATTTGAGCTACGACTCTTGCACCCAGTGATGCAGATGGGCTGTGGTGGGACAGCACCTTACTAGGTGGGCGCTGCCCAGCTTGAGGGAGTGTGGCAAATATCTGATTTCATAATTCATGTATTTTACTTTTAGCTTTAGGAATTAAAGTGTTAAATGTAAGATAAATTGAAATATTTGGTTGAAAAACTGATGAACAACCCTGAAGTAAGTGGAACTCAAAACAGACCTAGGGTAATTATTGCAAAGAGTAACCTATGTTTATTTGATAAAGTTAGAGTTAGCAGGAAGAAAACTTAAACAATGGATGACTCATCTTTTGAGCGTTTATTGGGGACGGGAGCTCAATGGTTATTTCAATAAGGGATTTGGAATATTCATGTGATTTCCTGATAAAAGAAATTAAAGGCACCTTTGTAAACCAGGGTGTTCCTTGGTGGACCCAGTTGGTCTGGAGAGAGGGCCATTAGCTCCATTAGAGATATGAATTATTAATGTGGATTGCAGAATCAAATGGAGTTTTGAAGGTATAGAGTAATTTACCTTCTGTTTGGAACATCCCACGTATTCCATGGAAATGGACTGTGGGGATTAGGGAGGTTCCTTTGCTAATTTATCTGTGTGTGACCTTTTACTCAAAGAAGCAGCCAAGGCAGTTCAACCGTGATATTTTGTAGTTCCCAGCTCACTGGGTCGAGGGAGCAAAGGAGATAAATGTTTGCCAGGCCTGCACCTTGAGAGAAAATACTAACATTGTTGTTTACCATACAGAATGCAGGTGGCTGCTCGCACTCAGTTTGGAGGCAGAGTTTGTGAGGGAACATACGAGGCTGGAAGATTTGTCTAGGTTGGAGCTGAAGGAGGAAATTTCCAATACTGTTTTCACACTGCAGTGAAACTGGAGTATCCTCTCCAGTGCACGATTGTGGAGACCGTGGGCTGTCCAAATGTCAGGATCCCACTCGGGACCTCAGTCCATCTTTGGACTCCACTGCAGAGTTTTTTTTGTCAGGGTTACTCTCTTATCTTCCACTCTCCCCAGGTATCCACAAGAGAGTGGGATGGCTGGGAGCTGGAAATGATGATTGAGGTGTGATATTGAAGTATTTAACATGACTGAAGAATTCAATACAGGGAAACTATTCCTTTTAGTGGGGAATTCAGAAAAAGAGGGTATAATTTAAAAATTATAACTTGGTTATTTGGGAGAGAAATCAGGGAGCACTTTTCAAAGTTGTGGATGTCGGAAGCTTGCTCCAGGTGGCAAATGACGGAAATACTGCATTGTTTGCCACCCAGAGAAACTAACAACATGAGCTTGTTTCAGTACAAAGGCAATGAAAGATCTAATAAAGCTATCTCTCGAAAGAGAAGAACTATAGTAGCACGGTAGCATGGTGGTTAGCACAATTGTTTCACAGCTCCAGGGTCCCAGGTTCGATTCCCGGCTTGGGTCACTGTCTGTGCGGAGTCTGCACATTCTCCCCGTGTGTGCATGGGTTTCCTCCGGGTGCTCCGGTTTCCTCCCACAGTCCAAAGATGTGCAGGTTAGGTGGATTGGCCATGCTAAATTGCCCTTGGTGTCCAAAATTGCCCTTAGTGTTGGGTGGAGTTACTGGGTTATGGGGATAGTGTGGAGGTGTGGGCTTGGGTGGGGTGCTCTTTCAAAGAGCCGGTGCAGACTCGATGGGCCAAATGGCCTCCTTCTGCACTGTAAATTCTATGATTCTATGATGACATTGTCGCCATTCTGGTCCAGATATTTTTGAATTTACTACATTGCTCCATTTCACATGGCGTCATTACATCCAAATATAATGAGATAGCTTTAGATATTACACTGGGCTAAATTGCTGGCTTTGAAAGCAGACCAAGGCAGGCCAGCAGCACGGTTCAATTCCCGTAACAGCCTCCCCGAACAGGCGCCGGAATGTGGCGACTAGGGGCTTTTCACAGTAGCTTCATTGAAGCCTACTCGTGACAATAAGCGATTTTCATTTCATTTCATTTCATTATTTGTATATTTATGTGAGTACCTGAGGTTGCCACTTTTAGCCACTGGCAGTCTTCCAATATTTAACATTTCATTTTTGTTTAAATGTTTTTATTGGCGTTTCTCATATTTTAAACTGTTGTGTATATATACTTTACATTTGTCTTGCCCCGCGCTAACTTACTTTATTTGACAGAGAGGTTTATTTTTGTCCTTCGTTTAACTGACCCTATATACAGTTTGCTACCCTCTGGATCGGTCTATAGTCCCCTCCCCCCACCCCTTTGGTTTCAGCTGTGTTTTTATTTTATTTTCCGGGAAAGGTGGGGGGGTGGGCGTTTCCCCACCTTCCTTCCGTCTCTTCCCCCCCCCCCCCCTCAGGTTGCACAGTTCAATATTTAACATTTCTAAATTACTCATGACTTTAACTAGCCATGTTCTTTGTTTTCCAAGAATAATTTTTAAGTTCTGTTGCTTTTTGAACAATTGTAGATGTGGTTGTTCTGGAGAGACAGTCAGCCATGGAAATAAGAACGATGGTGAAGACTCTAATGAAAGATACAGAACGACGACAGACTTTAATCTGCGATCTTATACAGTCTAACAAGGAACTGAAGTAAATCTATTTTCATGACTATTTCACCAAACAAAAATGAATTGTTAAAATCAATTATTTTAGCAAATCTTGTGTTTATTAATATAAATGACCGTGCCTGATTACTAATCTATCAGTAATATTGTATGACTATAGGGAATATATAATAATCAGCCTGTGCTAGGTTCCATTAATAAATCAGATTGCAAAACTGGCTCCTGCTACCCACATGACACAAATATAATCTACATAAAGTGGAATTTTTTCATGAAATATTTTTATTTCCATTATTTATACTATCTCCCTATTAATTCAATTTAATGCCATGTGGCCAGGTCCATACTTCTCTACTGCTGAGTTGGACTTGATTTTCCTCCTTTCAGCATTACCAAATTTTAAAAAATATATTTTTTACAGGATGTGGGCTTCGCTGGCTTTGTTGCCCATCTCTATAGCCCTTGAGAAGGTGGTGGTGAGCTGCCTTCTTGAACCACTGCAGTCCATGTGCTGTAGATATACAGAACAGCCCGCTTGATTGCTACCCCATGTGCTATCATGGAGGGAGTTCCAGGATTTTGACCCAGCGACAGTGAAAGAATGGTGATATATTTCCAAGTCAGGATAACGAGCGACTTGAGGGGGAACCTCCATGTGCTGGTGTCCCACATATCTGCTGCCCTTGTCCTTCTAAATAGGAGTGGTCATGAGTTTGGAAGGTTCCACCGAAGGTGCCTTGGTGAGTTCTTGCAATGCATCTTGTAGATAGTACACATGGCTGCTACTGTGCGCGGTGGTGGAGGGAGTGAATGTTTGTGGAAGGGGTAGAAATCAAGTGGGCTGCTTTGCCCTGGATGGTGTTGAGCTTCTTGAGCGTTGTTGAAACTGCATTCATCCAGGCAAGTGGGGAGTATACTATCACACTCCTAACTTGTGCCTTGCAGGAGCTGGGTTGCTCGCTGCAGGATTCCTAGCCTCTGATAATTGATGAGGGGAGGGGGGTGGATGTTGTTTACATGGCCTTCAGTAAAGCCTTTGACATGGTGCCTCATGGCAGACTGGTACAGAAGGTGAAGTCACACGGGATCAGAGGTGAGGTAGCACGATGGATACAGAACTGGTTCGGTCACACAAGGCAGAGGTTAGCAGTAGAAGGGTGTTTTTCTGAATGGAAGGTTGTGACTTGTGTTCCACAGGGATCTGTGCTGGGGCCTCTGTTGTTTGCAGTATACATAAATGATTTGGTGGAAAATGTAACTGATCTGATTAGTAAGTTTGTGGATGACACCAAGGTTGGTGGAGTGGCAGATAGTGTTGAGGATTGTCAGAGGATACAGCAGGACATAGATAGGTTGAAGGCAGAGAAATGGTAAATGGAGTTTAACCCAGACAAATGTGAGGTATGCATTTTGGTAGGTCTAAAATAACGGGGAAATATACAGTAAATGGCAAAACTCTTGGGAATATAGAAAGTCAGAGAGATCTGGGTGTGCCGGTCCACAGATCTTTGAAAGTGGTAACAAAAGTGGACAAGGTAGTCAAGAAAGCATACGGAATGTTTGCCTTCATTGGGCGGGGCATCGAGTATAAAAACATAAGGCCGCACTTGGAATATCGCTCCCAATTCTGGTCACCACGCTACCAGAAGGAAATGGAGACTTTGAAGGGGGTGCAGAGGAGTTTTACCAGGATGTTGCCTGGTCTGGAGGGTGTTACCTATGCGGAGAGGCTGAATAGACTCGGACTGTTTTCAATAGAACGACAGTTGAGGGGTGACCTGATAGAGGTCTACAGGATTATGAGGGGCATGGATAGAGTCGATGGGCAGGCATTCTTTCCCAGGGTGGAAGCGTTAGTCACTAGGTGGCATAGGTTTAAGGTCTATGGGGCAAAGTTTAAAGGAGATGTGCGAGGCAGGTTTTTTACACAGGGTGGTGAGTGACTGGAATGTGTTGCCAGGGGAGGTTGTGGAAGCAGATACATTGATGGCATTCAAAAGGCATCTCGACAAATACATGGATAGGATGGATGTAGAGGGAAATGGCACAAGGTAGTGCTGAGGGTTTTGGCCAAGGGTGGTATCATGACCGGTAGAGGCTTGCAGGGCTGAAGGACCTGTTCCTGTGCTGTATTGTTTTATGTTCTTTGACCTGCTCTTGTAGCCACAGTATTTATATGGCTAGTCCAGTTCAGTTTGTGGTCAATGGTAGCCCCCAGGATGTTGATAGCCGGGGATTCAGTGATCGTAATGCCATTGAATGTCATGGAATGATGGTCCAATTCTCTCTTGTTGGAGATGGTCATTGCTTGGCACTTTTGTGGTGCGAATGGCACTTGCCACTTGTCAGCCCAACCTGGATATTGTCTAGACCTACCTGGATATTGTCTAGACCTTGTTGTATCTGCAAGTGGACTGCTTCAATGTCTAAGGAGTTGTGAATGGCACTGAACATTGTGCAGTCATCAACAAGCATCCCCACATCTGACCTTTGTTGGAAGGTCATTGATGAAGCAGCTGAAGATGGTTGGGCCTCGGACACTATCTTGAAGAACTCCTGCAGTGATGTCCCTGGACTGAGGTGACAGACCACCAATAATCACAACCGTCTTACTTTGTGCTGTGACTGACTCCAACAAGTAGAAAATCATCCCCTGATTCACATTAATTCCAGTTTTGCTGGGGCTTTTTGATGCCATACTCAAACAAATGCTGCCTCAAGCGAAGTCACTCTCCCCTTACCACTAGAGTTTGATCTTTTGCCCATGTTTGAACCAAGGCTGTAATGAAATCAGGAGCTGAGTGATTCTGGCAGAAGCAAACTGAGTTTCAGTAGCAGGTTATTGCTAAGTGCTGCTTGATAGCAGCGAGGATGATCCATTCTGTCACTTTACTGCTGATTAAGAGTGGACTGATAGGGCGGTAATTGACCAGGTTGGATTTGCCCTGCCCTTTGTGTACAGGATATACCTGGGCAACTTTCCACATTGCCGGGTAGATGCCAGTGTTGTAGCTGTACTAGAATAGCTTGGCTCGGGACCCGGCAAGTTCTGGAGCAGAAGAATTTTGTGCTATTGCTGGAATATTGTCAGGGCCCATCGCCTTTGCCGTACCCAGTGCCTTTAGCCGTTTCTTGATATCACATGAGGTGAATTTAATTGGCTGAAGACTGACATTTATGATGCTGGGGACCTTTGGATGAGGCCGAGATGGATCATCCACTCGGTACTTTTGGCTCAAGATTTTGCGAAGGCTTCAGCCTCGTCTTTTACAGAGAGATACTGGGTTCCTCCATCATTGAGGATGGGGATATTTTGTGGAGCCGCCTCCTCCAGTGAGTTGTTCAATTGTTCACCACCATTCACGACTGGATGTGGCCGGACTGCAGAGTTTAGATCTGGGGCGAAATTCTCCGGAAACGGCGCGATGTCCGCCGACTGGCGCCCAAAACGGCGCCAATCAGATGGGCATCGCGCCGCCCCAAAGGTGCGGAATGCTCCGCATCTTTGGGGGCTGAGCCCCAACATTGAGGGGCTAGGCCGGCGCCGGAGGAATTTCCGCCCCGCCAGCTGGCGGAAAAGGCCTTTTGTGCCCCGCCAGCTGGCGCGGAAATGACATCTCGGGGCGGCGCATGCGCGGGAGTGTCAGCGGCCGCTGACAGTTTCCCACGCATGCGCAGTGGAGGGAGTCTCTTCCACCTCCGCCATGGTGGAGACTGTGGCGGAGGCGGAAGGGAAAGAGTGCCCCCAAGGCACAGGCCCGCCCGCGGATTGGTGGGCCCCGATCGCGGGCCAGGCCACCGTGGGGGCACCCCCCGGGGCCAGATCGCCCTGCCCCCCCCCCCCAGGACCCCGGAGCCCGCCCACGCCGCCTTGTCCCGCCGGTAAGGTAGGTGATTTAATTTACGCCGGCGGGACAGGCAATTTATCGACGGGACTTCGGCCCATTCGGGCCGGAGAATCGAGCGGGGGGCCCGCCAACCGGCGCGGCGCGATTCCCGCCCTCGCCGAATCTCCGGTGCCGGAGACTTTGGCAACCGGCGGGGGCGGGATTCACGCCAGCCCCCGGCGATTCTCCGACCCGGCGGGGGGGTCGGAGAATGTCGCCCCAGATCTTTTGGTTGTGGAATCGCTTTGCTCTATCACTTGCTGCTTATGTTGTTTGGCACACAAGCAGGCCTTTGTTCTAACGTCACCAGGTTGACACCTCATTTTTGCCTGATGTTGCTCCTGGCATGGTCACCTGCACTCTTCTTTGAATCAGGATTGATACCCTGGCTCGGTGGTAATGATAGAGTGGGGGATATGCCGGGCCATGAGGTTGAGGAGCTAAAAAGCTTCCTCTCCCTATACAATTTTCAAAGATAAAGGGTGATAACCAAACTCTAAAGTTCCTCTTAATAGTAAAGTGTTATGAGGTGCTAACCTGAAATAATTTTTCAGAGCAGAAGGATGGGGATTAGGAAAGATGTTAATATATTATTGCACTCAGGATTATCAACAACTGCAGCAGATTGTGAAAAATGGGAAACCTGAAGCCAGCCATTTAACTCTTTAAGAAATATTTGGATGTTACAATGTGAAGATGCTAAGATTGGTATTAAGTAAAGTCATCAAATGGGCTTATCTTGTCTGTAATTAATCTCCAAATTTTCATCTATCTTTTAGAATATCATGGGAGGAATTCTTCCAGGTCCCTGCTGATGGGTTTGATGGTGGGCATGGTTTGGGGGTGGGGGGAGGGGGGATGCCCAGAAATCTGATTCATGTTGGCGTGAATTTACAGCGGGATCTACCGCTAGTGCCTGCCATGGCAGGTTTGAAAACCGGTCAGAGATTCACATGAATCTTATTTCCATCCTGGTAATGGGATGCAAATGAAGGCCCAATCATTTCTATCCCCCCCCAACCCACACACACACATGCCAGATTCTTTGCGATGCCGGCGGGTTAACTTGCTAGGGTGAAGCACATTCGGAACAACATGACATGCAGTTGTTGGGACTCATCTGCACAATGCCTGGAGCTGCCTCTTGAGTGGACCCTTGAACACCTCAGCAATGGGCTGGGGTGCATCTGTAGGTTGACCTTCCAGATTAAGTGTACAGATGGGGGTTCATCTTGCAGCCTCAGAATCTTTCTAGAGATCATTCTTTGTTCTCAGGAGGTTCATCCTCCAGTGTCCGAGTGCTCCCAGATCTATCTTCGTTTTCAGGTTGTCCATCTTCTTTCTTCTCTGGTGGGTCTTTTAACCCAGACACGACGGCTGATTACATGTCATTCATGCTTGACCTGCCACTGAATCCAGCATAATTAATGAGGTTAGGGCCAGAAGATTTGGTGTATTTTCCTGCTGACCGCTGCAGTGGGAATGACTCCACATTCCCATCCCGCCACGACACTTAGTCTTAAAAAGGGAGAATTCCACCCCATAGTTCCTGACCACGAGTGTATGTTGAGCACCTTGAGCAAAGAAAAGAGAATTTACCACTATTTAGACTTCGGACAAGTGTTTATTTTAACCACAGTGCAGCAATTGCCATTAAAATCTCCAATACTGCTTTCACATTTTCTAAAACCTTTGATAGTGCACTTCAGCACCTGCCAAAAATAATGGTGGACTCGCCTGCCATATAAAGAAATGATTTGTATTTATATAATGCAATTTATACAATTTACCTTTCAAAACATCGGAATACAAAGTGCTTTACAGCAGTGATGTACTTTTGAGATGTAGTCATTGTTGTAATGTAGGAAATAAAGCCGTGGATTTGTGCAAAGCAAAATCTCAGGCACAGCAATGAGATGACCTGCTTTAGTGATGCTACAGGTGAGAAAAATGATAGGAAACTGAGCAAAATCCCTTGCTCTTGAAAACAGGTTAACAAATGTTTTATGTCCTTTTGAGTGTAATGGGGCCTTGGTCTGACATCTCATCAGTAATCGTTTATAGTGCGGCACTCCATCAGTCAGCCTAGCTTATTTATTAAAAAGAAAAGTAATCCAGGCAAAACCAATGTGTCAATATACTTTTTTATCACCTCAATTTGTCCCAGTGTTGGTGCTTGACACTAGCATTTTGTAACTCAAAACACTACCCAATTTAGGAGAAAATGTATAATTGAGATCCTAGTAATTTTTCAATTTCAAATAAGACTGGCATGAATGTTTTATATATGTACCCCCTTGTAGTCTGTTAAAATCCAAATGTTGGCATGATGGAATCCATAGTCATTGTTTATTGAAATGCTGGTGGCACGATTGGCGATATTAGAATTTTAGAGGTTGACCCAGGCAGAAGTGATTTTGCATACTGCAGCCAGTCTTATTTCTTCATGAGAGAGGAATGAATTTAAATATTAGTGGATTTTGTTTTTCAAATCTCTATTCTGCTGATACTCCACAGAAGAATGCAGCATTAGGTGGCTTGTGATAACAGTAGAAGTCTTTGAAGTCAAAATTGCTTTGCTGCCTTATTAACTTTTAATTAAGCACAGAAACCAAGTTAAGTGAGATGTATTGAAGCTTGCAAAGGAAGTAGAATACCCAGTTATATTCTTGTCTTGGAACAATGAAACAGAATTTTGCAAGTGTCAGAATGCTTTTGAGACATGAGCTGAATATTTCTTACTACTGCAGGAATGACCTCCGCCAAGAGCAGAGTAAAACCTCTCCCAAAGTACAGTGTATACCTAATCTGGAGCAAGTTCATGATACTGTTGAATTGAAAGTTCAGGAGGTGCAGGGTGACTATTTGGCAAAGTGTTGTCAACTGAAGAAGCAAGTTGAGCAACTGCAGCATGATAAACAAGACATGCAGGTAATACATTGACAAAAACTATTTGGTTGTATTTTAAGACTTCAATCTCATTCTTGTCTAGTCCATGGATAATCCATTTGAGTTCTGTGATTCATGAATGTTCTAACTTTGATGATTAATGCTTAAAAAAACAATGAGATGGATGTCCAATCCCCCCCCCCCCCCCCCCCCCCCGCCATCTCTTACCAGCAAGTCAAAGAGTTCTCAGTTTCTTCCTCTACTGGAGTCCCAATCAGTGTCCAGCAGAACTTGTTCCCACTTTGGAAAGGTTTTTTTTAACTCCACTTACTTCTCCAAACAAAGATGTTGCTATGGGTATTTGCATGTGCTCTTGCCATTATATGGGATACATGAAACATACTTTTGTGATCTCAATGGGCCAAATGGCCTATTTCTTATTGTCTTTGTTCCATTTGCTGCATCCTGTGTGACTCCAGTAGAGGCATGCAGCCTGAATCTTGGCATGACTTCTGGGATTGTTTTGGATCCCTTCAGGGCTGCCCTCCAGACTGCCCACCTACACCTGTGCAGAGGTGGACTTGACCATTGGGAGTCATGACAACATGTTTCACTGGCTACAAGGGAAGAAGGTAGAGTGCAAAGTTGAAGCACTTTGGGTGAAGTTCCATTTCCATGTGCTCTTTTACTGCCATTCCTCTCCTGGGCCAGCACCAGATTACTCCTACCTCTCTGCTGAAGACCAAATTAGTGAAGATCAGTGATGCATTGTAAGACTACGTACATAGTATCAGTCATCCTTCTTAAGGCAGCAAACAAGTTGTCATCCTAAGTCTGCACGGCCATGGTTATCTTATTGCTTTTGTGGGAGCATGCTGTGCCCAAATTAGCTAATATGGGTGCCTGCGTACGTCATAAAACTTCAATGTAATTCATTGCAGCTGAAGCTCTTTGAAACACAGGATGAAGTCCGATTAGGAATTTCTTTTTAACCAAAACAAATAAATTGCCACTTATGTTTTCTGTGTGGTTTTTGAGCTGTGCTGAAGAAGATAAATTTAACTGGAATTTTACAGTCTGACTTTTGATAATAGTTGTTTTATTAGTAGTTTGGATTATGAACGACCGGGCTGGAATATTCTGGCCCCTCCCACTAACGAGATCTTCCAGTCTCGTCAGAATCAAAGGACATTTGAATGGCTTGTTGCATTGGCCATGGTGGGTTTGCCTGTGACGGAGCTGGAAAGTTCCAGCCATTGTAACTGTGACACATGAGATTTGACTTGAAGTCAGTTGCTCCAAATCCCTTCTTTACAATTAAAATTATTGCAATTCAAATTATTGTACCAAATTCGTTCTTTTTTTCTTTGGGCATTACACACTAGAGATGCTAAATTAAGCTATGCTATGCTTTGTGGTTGGTTGAATTTGCAATTTTGGTGTGTTATGAGAATTTTATATACCCATTAGGTACAGCTTCATCAGTTGAAACAAAATTTACATGAGCAAAAGAAGACTATTGTGCGATTGCAGAAAAAGTTGTTCATGGTTGTGACTGAGGAAGAAGAGCACATTGAAAGACAGAATAAAGTGTTTCTTCAGTTTCATAAGCAAGCCGTTGGAGCACAAACTATAGCCAAGCAACAGTAAGAATCAACATATTTTGACTAGTAAGAATAGAGCTATACAGATAATTTGGAATGATTGACAAGTAACCAGTTATTGTGTTCTCCGTAGGTTGCTTGACATAATTGATGCCTCTGAATTCCAAATCCAGTGCTTGCAGAAGGAGTTGAGGTAAACTGGACAGAATCGTATGTGGCTTTGTGTTAAGCTTTATATATCTTTAAATGTACGCATCCCTTGTAATCTTGAAAACTGTTTCAGGAAAAAAATGTGGGGGGGGAAATTGCTAACTAAACTACTCATTTAATGATTGGCTAGTTTCTATTTTCCAAATTGTATCAAACAAAGGAGGAGACTTTGCACTATTGTTGGCTGTGCAGGATCTTTTGCTACATCTACTGTCCTGCTATCAAACCCAATATAGTTTGCTACATTGCTACAGAACTTGGTTGAATATTGATAATCTACAAACATACTCTGCAAATTGTGCACAAGCGGCAATAAAACCATTTTACCGATCATTGGATTTTGTGGAAATAAAAACAAACTGTAATATTTTGGGGTATTTTCTGGAGATTTAATGTATTTAATGTTTGAAATCATTGAACAATGAAATGGGGAGAAATTCTCCGGAAACAGCGCGATGTCCGCGGACTGGCGCCCAAAACGGCGCCAATCAGACGGGCATCGCGCCGCCCCAAAGGTGCGGAATGCTCCGCATCTTTGGGGGCCGAGCCCCAACATTGAGGGGCAAGGCCCGCGCCGGAGGAATTTCCGCCCCGCCAGCTGGCGGAAATGGCCTTTGTTGCGCCGCCAGCTGGCGCGGAAATGACATCCCCGGGCAGTGCATGTGCGGGAGCGTCAGCGGCCGCTGACAGTTTCCCACGCATGTGCAGTGGAGGGAGTCTCTTCCGCCTCCGCCGTGGTGGAGACCGTGGCGGAGGCGGAAGGGGAAGAGTTCCCCCACGGCACAGGCCCGCCCGCGGATCGGTGGGCCCCGATCGCGGGCCAGGCCACCGTGGGGGCACCCCCCAGGGCCAGATCGCCCCGTGCCCCCCCCAGGACCCCGGAGCCCGCCCACGCCGCCTTGTCCCGCTGGTAAGGTAGGTGGTTCAATTTACGCCGGCGGGACAGGCAATTTATCGGTGGGACTTTGGCCCATTCGGGCCGGAGAATCGAGCGGGTGGGCCCGCCAACCGGCGTAACGCGATTCCCGCCCCCGCCGAATCTCCGGTGCCGGAGACTTCGGCAACCAGCGGGGGCGGGATTCACGCCAGTCCCTGGCGATTCTCCGACCCGGCAGGGGGTTGGAGAATGTCGCCCCTGATATGCCGATGTTGCTCCATTATTCAATGACAGAAGATTCCACTGTCTACTTTTCATTCATTTTTAGAGGATGTGAGTTTCTCATTTTATGCATCTGTCAGGTGGCAGTTGGGAAGATAAGGATAAGGAAGGTGGGGATACACGGTCGATTTCAACAAGTAAGGCTTGGGGGCCTTTTCTTGTTCCAAGTACATAAAATATCATGTTGAGCTCCTTAATCCCCTTCTTAATCAATCTCTTTGTCCTCCTTTTCTGAATTCTAAACTACTCCCAGTCCTCAGCTCTGCTGTTTTTGCTGGCCAATTTGTACACCTCTTCCTTGGATCTAATACTGGGCGTGATTCACCCGAAAAATAACCATGTCATTTTGGGTGAGTTTGGTGGGGTGTTTTACGCCGGCTGTAATGGCGAGATCGCGACCTGTATTCGTCTGCACTACGTGCAAACAATGAGCTCCCATGTGAATCTTGCCTTGCCTGACTCTCTCGCTATCTGATTCACCTGACTCGAGGCTCAGCTGCTCGCCGTTAACAAGTGAGAGCAACTTTAAAAAAAAAAAAATTTTTATTAAAGGTTTTCATAAAATATCAATAACAAAATGAGAAAGAAAAAAGAACCCAACAGGGTTAAGTATAAAACACAATCTAAAAAAGCAACCCCCCAAACCCCCCCCCACCGTACCTAAATAATAAATTAACATTAACACCCCGACTTAAGACAACAGGTGTATACACCCCCTCAGACCCTTCCAGTGTAAATAACATAAACAAAAATAAAGTAACCCCCCCCCCCCCCCCACCCCCCGAGCTGCTGCTGCCATTGACCAATGTCTAGCGTTCTGCCAGAAAGTCTAAGAACGGTTGCCACCGCCTAAAGAACCCTTGTACCGACCCTCACAAGGCGAATTTCACCCTCTCCAATTTAATGAACCCTGCTATATCGCTGATCCAGGATTCCACGCTTGGGGGCCTCGTAACTTTCCACTGAAGGAGAATCCTTCGCCGGGCTACCAGGGACGCAAAGGCCAGAATTCCGGCCTCTTTCGCCTCCTGCACTCTCGGCTCCTCTGCCACCCCAAATATTGCGAGCCCCCAGCCTGGTTTGACCCTGGAGCCTACCACCCTCGACACCGTCCTCGCTACGCCCTTCCAAAATTCCTCCAGCGCTGGTCATGCCCAGAACATATGGGTGTGATTTGCTGGGCTCCCTGAGCACCTAACACACCTGTCCTCACCCCCAAAGAACCTGCTCATCCTTGTCCCAGTCATGTGTGCCCTGTGCAGCACCTTAAACTGTATGAGGCTGAGCCTCGCGCATGAAGAGGAAGAGTTCACCCTCCCTAGGGCATCTGCCCAAATCCCCTCTTCGATCACCTCTCCCAACTCCTCCTCCCACTTACCTTTCAACTCCTCCTCCCACTTACCTTTCAACTCCACCACCGAGGCCTCCTCCTCCTCCTGCATCACCTGGTAAGTTTCCGAGATCTTCCCCACTCCCACCCACCCCCACGAGAGCACCCTGTCCTGTACTGTGTGTGGCAGTAGCCATGGGAATTCCACCACCTGCCGTCTGGCAAACTCCCTTACCTGTAAGTACCTGAAGGTGTTTCCCGGGGGGAGCCCGTACTTCTCCTCCAGCTCACCCAAGCTCGCGAACTTCCCGTCCATAAACAGGTCCCCCAACTTTCGTATGCCTGCCCTGTGCCACCCCGAAAACCCTCCACCTGTTCTTCCTGGGGCGAACCGGTGGTTCCCCCGTAATGGGGTCCACGCCGAGGCCCTAACTTCCCCCCTATGCCGCCTCCACTGCCCCCAAATTTTGAGGGCCGCCACCACCACCGGGCTCGTGGTATACCTCCTTGGAGGGAGCGGCAGCGGTGCCGTTGCCAGCGCCCCCAAACTCGTACCCACACAGGACGCCGTCTCCAGTCTCTTCCATGCAGCCCCTCCCCCTCCATCACCCACCTGCACACCATTGTCGCATTGGCGGCCCAGTAGTACCCACAGAGGTTGGGCAGCGCCAGAACCCCCCCTATCTCTACTCCGCTCCAGGAACACCCTTCTCACCCTCGGAGTCCCTCGCGCCCACACAAACCCCATTATACTCCTGTTAACCCGCCTGAAAAAAGCCTTCGGGATAAACACGGGGAGGCACTGGAACAGGAACAAAAACCTTGGGAGCACCGTCATTTTGATTGACTGCACCATACCCGCCAGGGACAGCGGCAACGCCTCCCACCTCTTGAACTCCTCCTCCATTTGCTCCACCAGCCTTGTAAAGTTAAGCCTATGCAGGGCTCCTCAGCTCCTGGCCACCTGGACCCCCAAATATCTGAAACTCCTCTCCGCCCTTTTTAGTGGGAGCTCGCCAATCCCCCTCTCCTGGTCCCCTAGCTGAACTCTGAACAGCTCGCTCTTCCCCATATTGAGCTTGTACCCCGAAAATTCCCCGAATTCCCTAAGGATCCTCATTACCTCTGGCATTCCTCCCACCGGGTCCGCCACATACAGCAGCAGGTCGTCCGCATAAAACGACACCCTATGCTCCTCCCCACCCCGCACCAACCCCCTCCAGTTCCTCGACTCTCTCAGTGTCATAGCCAGGGGTTCAATCGCCAGTGCGAAGAGCAAGGGGGATAGGGGACACCCCTGTCTCGTCCCTCGGTGCAACTGAAAGTACTCGGACCTCCTCCTGTTTGTGGCCACACTCTCCATCGGGACCTCGTACAACAGTCTAACCCACCTGACAAACCCCTCCCCAAACCTGAACATCTTCAGCACCTCCCACAGGTACCCCCACTCTACCCTATCGAAGGCTTTCGTGCACCGTGTTAAAGTCTTCCCCCATTATCAGGCCCCCCACTTGCAAGTCTGGGATCCGACCCAACATACGCCGCATAAAACCTGCATCGTCCCAGTTCGGAGCATACACATTGACCAGTACCACCCTCTCTCCCTGCAACTTGCCACTTACCATTATGTACCTACCGCCATTATCTGCCACAATGCTCGACGCCTCAAACGACACCACCTTTCCCACCAAGAATGCCACCCCTCGATTTTTGGCATCTAGCCCCGAGTGAAACACCTGACCTACCCACCCTTTCCTCAGTCTTACCTGGTCTGCCACCTTCAGGTGTGTCTCCTGGAGCATAACCACATCCGCCTTGAGCCCCTACAGGTGCGCGAACACGCGGGCCCGCTTAACCGGCCCATTCAGTCCCCTTACATTCCAGGTTATCAGCCGGATTAGGGGGCTACCCGCCCCCCTCCCACGCCGACTAGCCATGACCCCTCCTCGGCCAGCCACGCGCCCGCACCCCACACCCGGCCCGTTCCCCACAGCGGCATACCTCCGTCTTGACCCACCCCACTCGTTCCAGCTCCTCCTTGATCATAGCAGCAGCAACTCGATTCCCCCCCACCCAGCCCCCCCAACCCCCACCCACCCCCCACCCACCCCCGGCTAGGACCCATCCTAGCTGGTTTACTCCCCCCATTGCACTTCCGCAAGTCAGCTGACTCCTGCTGACCCCGGCCACTCCCGCCTCCCCTTCGACTCCTCCCATTGTGTGGCACACCCTCCTCTCCCGCTCCCCATTCACAGGCTCTCCCCCTCCGTTCTAAGTGCGGGAAACAATCCTCGTTTCCCCGCCCCAGTCCCGCCCCCCCCCAGTCTTCGGCGCGGGAAACAAATCCCGCGCTCTCCACCTACCAGGCCCCGCCACCAACCAAAACAGTGCCCAACCCGCCCCATCCACCCTCCCCAACCCGAAAGAGAAAAACACAAAGAAAAAGAAACCCAAAACAATGCAAAGGCCCCCCCTTCCCGAACCAAAAATAGGCATAACATATCCACCGCAGTCCCCAATCGCCCATCCCGACCCTCAGTCTGTGTCCAGCTTCTCGGCCTGAACAAAGGCCCACGCCTCCTCCGGAGACTCAAAATAAAGGTGCCGGTCCTTGTAGGTAACCCACAATCGCGCTGGCTGCAACATGCCAAACTTCACCCCCTTCCTGTGCAGCACCGCCTTTGCTCGATTGTACCCGGCCCTCCTCTTCGCCACCTCCGCACTCCAGTCCTGATATATTCGAACCTCCGCGTTCTCCCACCTGCTGCTCCTCTCCTTCTTGGCCCACCTGAGCACACACTCCCGATCGACGAACCGTTGGAACCGCACCAGCACCGCCCGCGGAAGCTCGTTAGCCTTGGGCCCCTTCCAGCTCCAGGGGCCCCTGGAAGGACCCCGCTCCCATCAGCGAGTTTAACATGGTGACCACATAGGCCCCTCCAGCCCCTCTGGGAGGCCCAGAATCCGCAGATTCTTCCGCCTCGACCGATTCTCCATCTCCTCGAACTTCTCCTGCCATTTCTTGTGGAGCGCCTCGTGCACCTCCACCTTTACCGCCAGGACTAAGATCTCGTCCTCATTGTCAGAGATCTTTTGTTGAGCCTCTCTGATCGCCACCCCCTGGGCCGTCTATGTCTCCAGCAGCTTATCAATAGAAGCCTTCATCGGCTCTAGCAGGTCCTTTTTAATCTCTCTGAGGCAGCGCTGGATACCCTCCTGTTGCTCCTCCGCCCATTGTCTCCACGCTGCCTGGTCTCCGCCCGCCGCCATTTTGTCCTTCTTCCCTCCCTTCTTCTGGTCCACCACCACCTTTTTTGTTGCCCCGCTCCTAGTTAAAGCCATATACTGACGGGGAACTATTATTAACTCCTTCCCACACCGGGAAACGTCGAGAAAGTGCCCTTGGGGGCCCTGAAAAGAGCCCAAAAGTCTCGAGAGGGAATCCTTTTGGCAGTGTTCGCTTCACCAATCTGCCCCAAAATGTCTGTGGAAACTCCTGAAAAAGGTCTAAGTGTCCGTTCCAGACGGGAGCTGCGGAATGCGTGACCTACTCCTCCATGGCCGCCACTGGAAGCCTCGTCCCCGCTTCTTCAGTGGCCTTGGTGAGATCTTTTCACAGGTGTTCCCTCTGCTGTTAGAGTTCACTTTTGATAAAGGTCCTCAGGTCAGTTCGCAGCTTTAAGCTTGCCCTTCCCCCGCTTGCATGCTGGAAGGGGGCCTGTTTATCCTGTTGCAGCCAAATCTTTTACTGTTTCTGCCGGGTTTGGTAGCCAAAAGACATAACATTCCTGGGGGACACTTTCAGGGGAGTGTTGCAGTCTTCTTGCCACACCGGGAAATGCCAAACAAATGCCGTGGGGGCCCTGCAAAAGAGCCCAAAAGTCCGTTCCAAGCGGGAGCTACCGAATATGCGACCTAGCTCTGCATAGCTGCACCCGGAAGTCGGTGAGAGCAGCTTTTAACACTCCCTCAACTCTCACTCCCAGTCAAGACACGAGGATCGCAGCATAGAGACCTGTTCCACGCTTTGGGGAAGCCCATCTGGCCAGGCTTTTCGGCGTAGTGGATTAGAGGCAGGTCATCCTATTCCCTCGAGGGGCTCAGAGAACCAGCAACATAGTGAGCTGCAGTGAGTGCGCACAGCATGATCAGGAGGACTGCGGTCCAATATCGGAAGAAGGTGAACTACCTCCAACGTACTGCATGGGTAAGTTACCATCTCTCTCCTAATATCTGTCCTATGTGCACCCTTCATTTCCCAACCCCACACCCCCCGCCCAATCCACTGGCTGACACCTCTTACCCTCCCAACATCCGATCTTCAAGCCTGTTCCCCAGAACTCCCGGCACCCACCAGCATCACCCTTAATGTCTAGGTGCATTGCCATACATGCCAACTGTGTAGACCCCCTGACCCATCAAGTGTGCGGCTCACAATGCCCTCTCTTTGTCTCCACAGGAGACGATAGCCCATAATAAGAAGGAAAGGGCAAAGACAGGGGGTGGGGGGGGGCAGAATACCAGAGATCTGAGTCTCTCCTCCAATGAGGATAGGGCTCCGGAGATCACAGGTTGCTTGAGGAGAGAGCAGTGACCGACAGCGAGGTTGACCTGCACCAGAGGAGTGAGGATCCACTGCCCCTTCATCCAGATGACCTGTGTCAAGTGAGTTGTTGATGTCCCACAAAATGATCCTTACCTTTCACAGACCACATGTCCATTGTCTTGCAGGATCACCATCTGATGAGGCGGAGCCATATCGAATCATATAACCTGGGCTACCCAAGAGAACACCTCAGAGGAGAGCTCTGAGGAGAACACTGGCAATGCTTCACAACCTTTGCCCGTACCTTCCACCAGTACAGAGACACACACCTCGGTGGGCGACATTAGTGGACAGGCTTCGGGGGCACTATCTTGTGAGCACACACATCTGCTAATGCATATCAGGTGGAGTCAGGAACATCCAAGGGTGACAACATGCGGAGGTCTTCTGGATCCCAGGATTCAGCTGGGTCCCAGCCAGATGTCGAGCCTCTGGACAAGGATCTTCCAGAGATGATGCAGATGATCGGATTCAGCCATGACATTCAGGTGGGGGTGTAAGCGACATTCCAGAGACTGCAAGACCGATTGGAGGAGTCCCAAATCCTTCCGGTGCAGGAGATGGTGCCGGCATTGCGTGGCATCCAGGCCAACACTGCTGGGGTGTTGACCACAGTGGAAAACCTGGAGCACTAGGTCCTTGAGTGGTGGTGTCCAAGGCATGGCTCAGTCTGTGAATACTATGTCTGAGGGCCTCAACATATTCCAGTTGAAGAGGAACATGCCCAGTCGCAGGTGGACATTGCCGAGGCACTGCAGAGCGTGGCTCAGTCACTGAGGACCATCGCTGAGGGTATCGGCACCATGATGCAGACAATGGGGAGCCCCCAAGACTTGTAGTGCCAGACCCCGAGGCTTCTGGAGCTTTCTCTACTGCTCATCCATGCCCATGAATCTCCCCTCCTGACACCGAAGCATCACAAGGGCATGGTGACACCTGTGACACTGGTAAGTCAGCCAGGGCCCTCCTACTCCAGGCTCTCCAGAGGGTGTAGGCCAAGGACATCCAAGGCCACAGGGTACGCAAAGCAGCAGGCTGCCTCCACCTCTGACGTGCATCTTGAGAACACACCTGTACATAGCACTAGACCACGGACCATCAAGAAGAATAAGGAGCAATCAGTGGGCACTGGTGAGGCTATCTGTTGCCGGGGGAATGGAAGAATCGAAATCAGTCACATTATAATGTTCACCTTTAAAACATTTCACACCTGATACAAGTTAAAGCCTCTCACTTTAATCTTCATAGTGGGACTTCCTGCACCCGCCTCCATGCCCCCCCCCCCCCCCCCCCCCCCCCCCCAGCACAGTGGTTAAGACTAGGGTGGTTATGCTGCAATTGTATAGGGTGTTGGTGAGGCCGCATCTGGAGCAATTGTGTTCAGTTTTGGTCTCCTTCCCTGAGAAAGGACATACTGGCACTGGAGGGAGTGCAGAGGAGATTCACTAGGTTGATCCCAGGGTTGAGGGGATTAGATTATGACGAGAGGTTGAGTAGACTGGGACTGTACTCATTGGAGTTTAGAAGGATGCGGGGGGATCTTATTGAAACATATAAAATTATGAAGGCTATAGATAGGATAGATGCGGGCAGGTTGTTTCCACTGGTCGGGGAAAGCAGAACTAGGTGGCATAGCCTCAAAATAAGGGGAAGTAGATTTAGGACGGAGTGTAGGAGGAACTTCTTCACCCAAAGGGTTGTGAATGTCTGGAATTCCTTGCCCAGTGAAGCAGTTGAGGCTCCTTCTTTAAACGTTTTTAAGAAAAAGATAGATACCTTTCTAAAGAATAAAGGGATTCGGGGATATGGTGTATGGGCTGGAGAATGGAGCTGAGTCCACAAAGATCAGCCATGATCTCATTAAATGGCGGAGTAGGCTCGAGGGGCCAGATGGCCGACTCCTGTTCCTAGTTCTTATGTTCTTATGGTCTAAGATCAAAAGCCCCAGATGCAAACTCCGACATGAGGATGGGTGTGAGCGCGCTGTCAGCAGAAAGCCAGGAGTTAGACTTAATCAGATCCTGAGGAGGACCAGAGCTTTCCTCACAGCGAGTGGTCATCACCCTCCTGTCTTGTATAGGGAGCTGCTGACAGTGCCAACACAGACCCATCAAGTGATGTTACATAAACCTTTGGAGGGGGAACAGGGTGGTCGGGGAGGGGGTAGTGATAGGGTCGAGGGTGGAAGGCGAGAGGGGTATTGAATTGATGGGCTCAGCCTCGTCGCAGGAGAACCTGAAGACAACGAGGGCCTCCCTGGTCCTCCTTGCATGTTGTACCCTTGCTGTCACCAGTCCTCCATCCTCTGGCTCCTCCTCGGGCTTGACCTCCAACCCCTCCTTCGCAGAAGAGGCCATGTGTTTCTCCTCCTCCTCTCTTTCCAGCATGTTTCCCCGCTGCTGTGCCACATTGTGGAGGATGCACCATAAAGTGACAGAACAACTGGCGGTTGCAATATAGAGCCCTGAGCGGTCCAGGCAGCGGAACCGCATTTTTAGCAGCCCGATGCGTCACCCAATGACAGTACAGGTGACAACGTGGGCCTCATTGTAATAGGTCTTTGCCTCCGTCTCAGGCCTCCTCACCGGCATCATCAGCCATGTGTGGCACACCCTCCTCTCCCGCTCCCCATTCACAGGCTCTCCCCCTCCGTTCTAAGTGCGGGAAACAATCCTCGTTTCCCCGCCCCAGTCCCACCCCCCCCCAGTCTTCGGCGCGGGAAACAAATCCCGCGCTCTCCACCCACTCTCCGCGGGTATCCTTTGTCCCCTACGAGCCAAACCGTCATCCTGGTGAGGTCCTTGAAGACACCAGGGATCTCCCAGTGCCCCAGGATGTTTCTGTCATGCATGCTGCCAGGACAGCTTGCACACACATGCAAGATCCTGAGGTGCTGGTCGCACATCACCCCTTCCTGTTAATATGGGGCACTCCCTGATGCCCCGGTGCTCGCAGGGCAACATGTGCCATCGATGGCCCCCTGGACCTGGGGCATCTCGGAGATGGCGGTGAATGCTGCAGCCCAGGCATGTTGGTGGTCCTGGTCGAAGGTGACATATTTGGATCCCTGGTCAGACAGAGCATCCGTCACCTCCCAGATGCACCTGTGGGCTGGAGCTTGCGAAATGTCACACAGGCCCCCTCAAACCCTGGAATGACCCAGTAGTGTAGAAATTTAATGCTGCAGTGACCTTCACGGCCCCTTGGAACAGGTGTCTCCTCCTCCAAGGAGTGTCATGTCTGTGAGGACATGGCACAGGTGCTACACAGCCTCTCTGTTGAAATGCAGCCTTCTGCGGCATATGCTGTCTATTAGTTAATTGAAGGACCAATTACTCCTGTACACCTTGCATGTTGCTGACCTCCCCTTCTCAGATCCTCCTCAGCCTGATGGACGGCCGGGTCTTGAGGGTTGTGATGTGTGGTGCCGTCTTCAGCCTACGTTGGCCTTGCTGCCTTCTTTGGCATCTGACCACCTTGGCTGTGACAGACACAGTGAGGGTAGCCTCCAGCAAACATTTTTGTATCTGGAAGGAATTGGAGAAGGAGTGAGACTGACAATCAGTTAGGTCTTCCATCCCGGAACCCTCTTATCTCCCAAGCCTCCCCCACCGAACTGTGCTGGCAAACCTCGCTCTGCACACTAACTCCAGGCCAGATCAAGAACCCCCAGACCTCTGCCAGCAACGTTAGGGAGGTCATGCTCAGAAATTCTTCGCTCATCCAGGCACTTAGCCTTTGGCTGCGAAAGGGTCCTCGGTGGTGAAGCCCTTTGCTTTATTGTTTGATTGTCAGCAGCTGCCTCCATGGTGCTGATGCTACTGGTGCAAGCGCACTGTTCAGGCATCAAAGGTTGTAGGACATCCAGTCCACTAATCATGTTCTTAGATAGGGCACCTGTTCCTTCGAGGAACTTGAGAGTTCAGGAGCGTGAGGTGCTTTCACAACTAACAAGGCTAATCCCTAGTTATGGGCACGATCTGGGTCTCGCCATTGGGAGCGGGCTGGGGTGATTTGCAAAATGCTTTGCACCTGGCACAAATCTGTATTTGGGCCTCTCCCGTGATTCACCCGAAATGCCCTGATTGGCACCTGGAGCAACGCGATGAGAAAATCGAACCGGCTATCTCTAACTCCTCTTGTAGGGCGGCACGGTAGTGCAGTGGATAGCGCTGTTGATTCACAGCACCAGGATCCCAGGTTCAATTCCTGGCTTGGGTCACTGTCTGTGCGGAGTCTGCACGTTCTCTCCGTGTCTGCGTGGGTTTCCTCCGAGTGCTCCGGTTTCCTCCCACTAATCCCAAAAGACATGGTGTTAGGTACATTGGACATTTTGAATTCTCCCTCAGTGTACCCAAACAGACACCGGAGTGTGGCGTCTAGGGGATTTTCACAGTAACTTCATTGCAGTGTTAATGTAACCCTACTTGTGACAATAATAAAGATTATTATAAACCATGGTTTGACCACCTTTCCCATTTTATTTCTACGTCAGCCAGGAATGAACAATTGTTGCTGTTTGCCCATGCGCTGTTTCATTTTTTGCCATTGCCTATCCATCGTCATTTTAAGAAACCTTCCCCAACCCATCATTGCCAACTTGTGTGTTATATCTTTGTATTTTTCTTTATTGAGATTCAGGACCGTAGACTCAGAATCAACTACATCACCCTCCATCTTGACAAAGAATTCTGTCGTATTATGATCGCTCATCCCAAGGGGCTCCTCACAACTAGCTTTCAATTATTCCTTTCTCATTACACGATACCCAGTCTAGGGCCTGTTCTCTAATTAGTTCCTCAATGTATTGATCCAGAAAACCATCCTGTACATACTCCAGGAATTCTTCTCCACAACATTGTTACTAATTTGATTTACCCAATCTTTTTGCTGATTAAAGTCATCCATAATTACAGATGTTCTTCTATCACATGTGTTGCAAATTTACTAATTAATGCCATTCCCAACATCACCATTACAGTTGGGGGTTTCAATCTCAAATGGAATTTTTCACCCACCACTTCTCTTTCAAAATCTGAAACTTCTCTCATTTGCCAGTACTTCTCTGCATATAACACACATGAGTTTTGCATTCTTATTTCATTGGCACAACCATAACTCAAGAAATCATCTTTATACTGCTTTGTTCCCGAGTTAAGTTTATTCTTTGTAAGCTGTTCACCAAAGGCCCCGAGAGCTAACACTGGCACTGCTCTGTCATGCCCTGGACTCTGCTCAGCAGCCCTCTCCGGCAGATTCAAATGTGAGATCCCGGCCAGTAGGTACTCCGCCTGTTTGTGTCTCTGGCCTTCTCTTACTTGTAAGAAAACACTTCATCTTCACAGTCCTCTTGTCTTGCTTGCCAGCAGCTAGAAAATGGAAGAATCCCACCTCTGGGGCGAAATTCTCCCCAAACGGCGCGATGTCCGCCGACTGGCGCCCAAAACGGCGCCAATCAGGCGGGCATCGCGCCGCCCCAAAGGTGCGGAATGCTCCGCATCTTTGGGGGCCGAGCCCCAACATTGAGGGGCTAGGCCGACGCCGGAGGGATTTCCGCCCCGCCAGCTGGCGGAAACGGCCTTTGTTGTCCCGCCAGCTGGCGCGGAAATGACATGTCGGGGCGGCGCATGCGCGGGAGCGTCAGCGGCCGCTGACAGTTTCCCGCACATGCGCAGTGGGGAGAGTCTCTTCTGCCTCCGCCATGGTGGAGACCGTTGCGGAGGTAGAAGGGAAAGAGTGCCCCCACGGCACAGGCCCGCCCCCGGATCGGTGGGCCCTGATCGCGGGCCAGGCCACCGTGGGGGTACCCCCCGGGGCCAGATCACCCCACGCCCACCCCAGGACCCCGGAGCCCGCCCACGCTGCCTTGTCCCGCCGGTAAATAGGTACGCTAATTTACGCCGGCGGGACAGGCAATTTATCGGCGGGACTTCGGCCCCTCCGGGCCGGAGAATCGAGCGAGGGGGCCCGCCAACCGGCGCGGCCCGATTCCCGGCCCCGCCGAATATCCGGTACCGGAGTCTTCGGCAACCGGCGGGGGCGGGATTCACGGTGGCCAACGGCCATTCTCCGACCCGCTGGGGGGTCGGAGAATGACACCCCTGATTTAGCACCAAAAGCATGTATAAAGAGGGTGCTTGACGTATGGTGCAGGGCATATGACCTGTTCACTGTTGCCCCATCTGGCCAGAAGACTGCACACAGCCTCATTTCTTCTAATTTAAAAGGTGGTAGCAGTTGTCGTTCTCATTAAAAATGACAGTAACGGCCATTGAGCGCATCTCCGGCGATCGGGACCACTGGAATTACATGACTGATCGCTTTGTGACACTCCCGATACCTGCCTGCGACCCATCCACGGGTTGTGGCATGTACTTTTCGAAAAGCCCTCGTTCGAGAACTCCTGGATGGAGCTAAGATGAAACATCCATAAATTATAGAATGTTCAATACAGCATGGGCCTATTCAACCCATTGTGTCTGTAGCACACCACTATAACTATCTGCTCGGAATCATTTTCTGCTCTTTTACTTTCTTTTTGAATTTTTCAAATACTTATCAGCTGTATTTTAAATGTCCGTTTCTAGCTTGATAATCACCTGGGGCAATGACTTCACATACAATAAAACTTTGCGCAGAGAGGTCATTTGAAACATTGCCCTTCATTCTTTTCATGGCAAGCTAGCTTGCTACCTATTTACAAACCAGATAAAAGAATCTTTATGTACCTATCCTCTCTGAATATTTTATAATTTTGAAAATGTCTCCGAAACCCCTTCCCTTCATTAGAATAGAAAAGGTAAAGGGAAGCAAACAGCTGTTTTTGTAGTTTTTCCTTATCCCTGCTACCTCACTTCTGGTATCACTCTTGGGAATCTACTGCATTCTTTCCATGGCATTAATGTCATTATAATGCATGCATTTCAATATTCCAGGTGGTCTACAGCGCATTAGTTTGGTTTTATATTCAGTCCTTATGCATAAACCCCAGACTATTTTGCACACTTGTCTTTAAAATACTTATGAGTGAAATAAAAGCAATAGAAATAAAATTCCTAATTTATCCTTCCATGATCTCATAAAGCAACTTCAGAATATGCCCCCTGTTTTTGAAGTTGGAAATCATGACTATTTTGAGAGAAATTGACAAGAGTTGTATTATGATCCGCATAATGATGTTTCACAAATGAAATACTATGGGCGGGGTTCTCCGAGCCTCCGCGCCACAATCGCGCTCAGCGCGGGGGCGGAGAATGGGGTGTCAGACCCGCAATCGATCTGACGCGGCGCCGGTTGGGGGCCATTGAAAAAGGCCCCCGCGGCGATTCTCCGCCGACAACTGCCCGAGTTCCCGCCGACGTGGGTCACTTATGATTCCACCCGGCGGACCCTGGTGGGGGGCAGGGGGCATTCGTCACCGGGGAGGGCCTCCAGGACGGCCATGCTCGTGATCGGGGGGCACCGAACGGCGGGCGCATGCGATCTGGGGTGGGTGGGGGGGGTACCGGCCCACTGTGTGAGTCCGCCATATTGCGCGGGACCGCCGCCGGAAGTGCAGGGCCCCGTATCGGCAGGCGGAGCTGCGTGGACTACTGCGGGGCCCTGCTAGCCCCCTTCAAAACAGAGAATCACTCCAGACTTTCTCCAGGAAAGCCCAGAGTGATTTGCGCCCGTTTTCTCGCAGGCGTGGGGACATTGCCCCAACATCAGAGCATTCCGCCCTATATATCTTGAGAAAATGTAAACAGTGATATGTTTACGAGGCAGTGGTCAACTTATCTGAAGATGTTATAATTAAAAATCTGTTTAGCCCGACTCTAATTTCCACACTCGTAACTGATGTAGATTAATCATACCTTTGTAGGTGTCACACTGTTAATTGGCATGCTCAATTTACACCACAGTTTAGTGATCATAAAATTACAGTATCTGAGTGGTATTGTGCATGATCAGATACTTTTCTGATTTCATTTTAACTGGTCATTTTGTTTATCTTAGTACTCAGGAAAACAAAATTGAAAATGTTCCTCGAGAGAGAAAAGAACCACAAGTAAAGAATGGAAAGCAGAAATATTCAGTTCCAGACAAATTTCCGGAAGACAAGGTGCTGGTAAAGGAATAATTTGAATGAATTACATTTGATATTTTCTCGAAACACGTTGTGGATTAAGTATTTACATTGCTAACAGTTGCTTTACATGCATGAATTCAAGATACCCAAACTTAAACATTTTTGTGATTATTCCATTTTAAAAGTACATTTGATCAATCAAGGTTCCGATTTTAGAAAGCATTACAAGGAAAGAAAATTTGGTCTTAAATAATTTAGGTCACCTTTCTATTAGTTTTATTTTAGTTGCATAATAGTATAGCACGGAAGGAGGCCATTTGGCCTCTCATGTCTATGCCAGTTCTTGTAAACAGCCACCCAATTAATCCTACTCCTCTGTACTTTCTTATAACCTGCATATTTTATCAAATTCTCTATGAAAGTTACTTTTATTATGTTGCCACTAAACTTTCATTGAGTACATTTTAGATTGTAACAGTTCACTGCATAATTCTCCCCCTGGATTTCTTTTAACTAATTATATTACCACAATATCTGTAGAGACTTTGAAAAGAGGTGTGAATTTCCAAGTGACTGTTGGAAAGAATCCCATGACAAAAAAAATCACATTTTAAGACTTTAATACAGCAAACTAAACCAATATAAACTAATGGCAACCAGAAATCAATATTGGAGGAAAATGGTGTTGGGGAAAGTGATGGTGTTGAAGGCCAATAAATCTGCAGGGCCTGATAATCTCATCTCAGACGACTTAAGTAAGTGGTCCTAGAAATAGTGGATGCATTGGCCTTCAAAATTCTATCGACTGTGGAACAGTTCCTACCGATTGGTGGGTAGCTAATGTAACCCCACTATTTAAAAGGGGAGGTAGAGAGAAAACAGGGAATTATAGACCAGTCAGCCTGACGTTGGCAAATGGGGAAAATTCTAGACTCCATTATAAAGGATTAATAACAGAGCAACTGGAAAACAGTGGCAGGTTTGGACAGAGGTCAGCACGGATTTCGGAAAGGGAAATTACGCTTGATAAATCTGCTGGAATTCTTTGAGGACGCAATTAGTATAGTTGATGAGCGGGAGCCAATGGATGTGGTTTAGACTTTCAGAATGCTTTCGACAAAATCCCACATAAGAGATTAGCATGTAAAATTAAAATGTATGGGATCTGGAGTATCTGGCCCTTCAAACCCACTCCACCATTCATTTTGATAAAGCTGATCGCTTTCCCCTCATATCCTTTGATCCCATTCGCCTCAAGAGTTATATCTAACTCCTTCTTGAAAACATACAATGTTTTGGCCTCAACTGCTTTTTGTGGTAGAGAATTCCACAGGTGCACCACTCTCTGGGTGAAGACATTTCTCAGTCCAAAATGGTCTACCCCTTATCCTCATACGGGAAAGCGGGAACAGGTTACTGAGTTGGATGATCAGCTTTATCAAAATGAATGGCGGAGTGGGCTTGAAGGGTCAAATGGCCTACTCCAATTCCTATTTTCAATGTTTCTCTGTTTTTTATCTAACTAATATGCAAAACTATGGAAAAGATACTTTCCCTTTAGCTAACAAAACTGAAAATGCTTGTGACACATTTATACTTTATGCCACCCTAAAGATGTTACAGCAAGGCACTTGACAAAATACAAGGCAATAGGATAGTTACCATGGTTTTGTGAAAGGGAAATCATGCTTAATCAATTTATTGGAATTTTTTGAAGGAGTCACATGTGCTGTGGATAAAGGAGAACCGGTGGATGTAATGTACCTAGAATTCCAGAAGGCATTGGATAAAGGGTGGCACAGTGGTTAGCACTGCTGCCTCACAGAACCAGAATCCTTTCAATTCCGACCTTGGGTTACTGTCCGTGTGGAGTTTGCACTTTCTCCCCGGGTCTGCGTGGGTTTCCTCCCGGGTGCCCCGGTTTCGTCCCACTGTCCAAAGAGTGCAGGTTAGGTGGATTGGCCATGCTGAATTGCCCTTCGTGTCCAAAAGGTTAGGTGGGGTTACTGGGTTAAGGGGATAGGGTGGAGGTATAGGCTTAAGTAAGGTGCTCTTTCCAAGGGCATGGGCAGACCTGATGGGCCGAATGGCCTCCTTCTGCACTGTAAATTTTATGATTCTATGATTCACATTAAAGGTTATTGTGTAAAATAAAAGCTTTTGATGTAAGGAGTAACACATTGGCATGGACTGAAGAGGAAACAATGAGCATAAATTTAACTTTTTCTAGTTGGCAGGATCTGACGAGTGATGTGCCACAGGGAGCAGTACTGGGGCCTCAACTTTTTACAGTTATATAAATCACTTGGATGAAGGAGCTGAAGGAATGGTTGCTAAATTTTCTGATGACTCAAAGATAGGTAGGAAAGTAAATTAGGAAGAGGACATAAGGAAGCTGCAAAGGTTAGATGTAAATGCATTTGAAGCAGTTCAGAGAAGGTTTATTAGACTAATTCCAGGAATGGCATGTTGTCTTATGAGGAACAGTTGGAGAGCTTATATTTGTGTCCATTAGAGTGTAGAAGGACTTGATGGAAACCTTTAAGATCCTCAGAGGTAGTGACAGGGTGGATATGGAGAGAATGTTTCCATTTGTCGGAGAATCCAGCACTAGAGGTCACTGTTTCAAAATAAGGAGTCGCTTATTTAAGAACATAAGAACGAGAAGCAGGAGTAGGCCATATGGCCCCTCGAGCCTACTCCGCCATTCAATGAGATCATGGCTGATCTTTTGTGGACTCAGCTCCACTTTCCGGCCAGAACACCATAACCCTTAATCCCTTTATTCTTCAAAAAACTATCTATCTTTATCTTAAAAACATTTAATGAAGGAGCCTCAACTGCTTCACTGGACAAGGAATTCCATAGATTCACAACCCTTTGGGTGAAGAAATTCCTCCTAAACTCAGTCCTAAATCTTCTTCCCCTTATCTTGAGGCTATGCCCCCTAGTTCCCGCCAGTGGAAACAACCTGCCCGCATCTATCCTATCTATTCCCTTCATAATTTTATATGTTGCTATAAGATCCCCCCTTCTCCTTCTAAATTCCAACGAGTACAGTCCCAGTCTGCTCAACCTCGCCTCGTAATCCAACCCCTTCAGCTCTGGGATTAACCTAGTGAATCTCCTCTGCACACCCTCCAGCGCCAGTACGTCCTTTCTCAGGTAAGGAGACCAAAACTGAACACAATACTCCAGGTGTGGCCTCACTAACACCTTATACAATTGCAGCATAACCTCCCAAGCCAAGAGAGAGATGATAAATTTTTCTCTGAGGATCACGAGTCTCTGGAACTCTCTTCCACAAATGGCAGTGTCTTTGAATATTTTTAAGGCAGAGCTAGCTAGATTCTTGATTAACAAAGGGCTGAAAAGTTATGTACAGGCAGGAATTTGTGGTTAAGTTAAAAACAGATCAGCCATGATCTTATTGAATGGCGGAGCAAACTCGAAGTGCCAAGTGGCCTGCTCCTGCTTCTAACTCATATGTCAACACTCTCACAGAATTGTAGGCTTGTAGATTAAGTCCCAAACTCATCCTGGCTTTCCAACAAGATCCTTTCTACCAGTCACATCATGGGAAGTCTTCCAGTGTCCTTTGAAAGTTCCTTCACTCAATCATCTGAGTACCATCAAACTGACTTTCAGCAGCAAGGCACACTGGCGATTCCTTGGTCCTTAAATCAGTGTAAATTCCATCGTTCAAGCAGAAGTTCCATTCTCACCAGCATTCTGCTTGGTGGCTAACACAAGCAGTCTTCTAATTTTCTCTTTCAGAATGGTGTGTCACTTCACCACATTTGAGTAAAGTGTAGTATGCTTTAGGGATTTGGAGCACAGAAGATGAGTGTGCAATTAAGGTGCTCAATATGATATTTTATTTACTTGGGACAAGAAAAGGATCTCGAACCTTACTTTTTGAGCTCCACCTTGTATCCCCACCTTCCTTACCCTTATCTATCCAACTGCCACCTACCAGAGGTATAAAAAAAGAAACCCATTTTGAATAATGGAGCACAGTGGGCGGCTCTTTTGCACATTATGCTTGTTTCAGTTCTTTGGTAGAACTATCCAATTGATTTCAGTCCTCTCCTTTTCCTACAAACCTGTATGATTTTCTCTGCAGGCATTCATCCAGTTCTGTTTTGAATGCTACCAGTGAACCGCTTTTGTGCACTACATCAGGCAGTGCATTCTAATTGCAGCAATTCACTGTTCTAAAGAAAGCCTCATTCAGTTCCTTAGCTGAACACCATAACAATTTCTCCTTATTTATTCTGTCAGGAACTTCTGTAACTCCTCTCTTGACAGTTTGATAAACCTCAAATTTATTACTTATAAACTAGAATATTAACATTGCTATCTCACTGTTTTATTAGACAAAAGACTGTGAGGGCATAGTGAATGAAAGTTTGAAGTATTGTGTGTGATTTAAAAAAATATATATTTGTTCATTGGATGTGGGCATTACTGGCTAGGCCAGCATTTATTGCCTATCCCTAATTACCCTTCAGAAGGTAACAGAACTGAAAACGACAAAATATAAGCTTGGTAATATAAGCTAGTTGAATAACTTTGCGAGTTTCAAGAAGTGAACTACCAAGAAGCACAGGGAATGCTGAATGATGATGAATTATTCAAAAAATGAAAAGGGAATGGATTCATTCTTCTAGGAGTAGCTTGGATGAAATGATCTTCATCAGAAACTTGAATAGACTGCGCTGAATGTCTTGTCCTGTTCCTATCTTTTTGTTTTATAACAAAGCAACATGGTTTTTCTTTTAGGCCTATGAAGACCATTTAAAAGAAACAAAGTCCAGGAATCGTCAAAATTTGCAGAAAAATCAAAATCTTAAACAAGTTCTAAAAAGGTAAAAAGGATAAATATCTTCAGTTCCAAAGAAGAGTCAAATTAGATTCAAAACATTAACTCTGTTTCTCTCTCCACCGATGCTGCCAGACCTGCTGAGTTTTTCTCGCACTTTTTGTTTTTATTTCAGGGGCGAAATTCTCCGTTATCGGCGGAAAGTCCGCCGATCGGCGCAAAAAACGGCGCAAATCCGACTTGCGTCACGTTGGAAAAATGGGTCGAAAGTCTCCGGCCCGAAATGGGCTAGCAGCGATGTAACGGGATCCGCGCTTGCGCAGTGGTTCACGCCGTGCAGCGTCATACGTGCCGCACGGCGTGACGGCTCATAAGGCCGCGCTGCTCCCCCCACCCGACCGGAACACCCGACCGGATGGCTGGCCGCCGCTCAGCCCCGAGGTTCGAGTCACGGGATGTGGAGGCGCTGCTGGACGCGGTGGAGCAGAGGAGGGACGCCCTGTATCCCGGGCACGGCCGCAGAGTTGCCCCACGCCACAGCCGGCGTCTGTGGAGGGAAGTGGCAGAGGCCGCCACCGCTGCGGCCCTGACACTACGGACAGGCACCCAGTGCCACAAGGTGAACGACCTCGTCAGAGCAGGCAGGGTGAGCCTCCCCCATATCCCCCCCTCCCCCATATCCCCCCCATATCCCCCCTTCCCCATATCCCCCCTTCCCCCATATCCCCCTCCCCCATATCCCCCCTCCCCCATATCCCCCCTCCCCCATATCCCCCATATTCCCCCTCCCCCATATCCCCCATATTCCCCATATCCCCCATATTCCCCCTCCCCCATATCCCCCCTCCCCCATATCCCCCATATCCCCAATGTGAATCCAGCCCTAAGCTTAACCTCTGCAATGCACGCACAACCGATGACGTGCATTCATATACCTGCCTAACAGTGTTGCCTTTTACTCCTGCCACCACCCCCCCCACAGGAGAAGCGCGCACACAACAATAGGGAGCATGTGAGGACTGGAGGAGGCCCCGCTGATGAGAGGCCACTGACCGAACACGAGGAAAGGGCCCTGGAACTGGCTGGCGGACCTGACGACCGGGAGGTTGCTGATGCAGAGGTCGGGGCGTACTAGCAAGTGAGCCACCGACAGCCCGTCCCCATATCCTCCCTCCCCTATATCCCCTTCCCCCATATCACCTGATCACTGCCTGATGTCTAACCATGCATGCTTCATTGTGTATCGCAGGACCAAACGTCCAGGCACCCATCCCCGCAGATGCAGACCGCCCGCAGGATGCCCCTCGGAGGCCACGGGAGACGGAGAGACATGGACCCTCCAGCATGCGACGCCCGCAGGATGCCCCTCGCACACCACGGGAGACGGAGAGACACGGACCCTCCAGCATGCGACGCCCGCAGGATGCCCCTCGCACACCACGGGAGACGGAGAGACACGGACCCTCCAGTATGCGACGCCCGCAGGATGCCCCTCGCACACCACGGGAGACGGAGAGACACGGACCCTCCAGCATGCGACGCCCGCAGGATGCCCCTCGGAGGCCACGGGACACGGAGAGACCCGGACCCTCCAGCATGCGACGCCCGCAGGATGCCCTTCGGAGGCCACGGGAGACGGAGAGACCCGGACCCTCCAGCATGCGACGCCCGCAGGATGCCCCTCGCACACCACGGGAGACGGAGAGACACGGACCCTCCAGCATGCGACGCCCGCAGGATGCCCCTCGCACACCACGGGAGACGGAGAGACACGGACCCTCCAGCATGCGACGCCCGCAGGATTCCCCTCGCACACCACGGGAGACGGAGAGACACGGACCCTCCAGCATGCGACGCCCGCAGGATGCCCCTCGGAGGCCACGGGACACGGAGAGACCCGGACCCTCCAGCATGCGACGCCCGCAGGATGCCCTTCGGAGGCCACGGGAGACGGAGAGACCCGGACCCTCCAGCATGCGACGCCCGCAGGATGCCCCTCGCACACCACGGGAGATGGAGAGACCTGGAGCAACAGGGAGACGACACCCCCGTCACGTGCGGGAGCGACCTCCCAGCGACGAGGGGGGCAGCCACAGGCGCCCGTCACATCCGAGCCAGGACACCACTACCCAGGACACCACTACCCGGGACACCACTACCCGGGACACCACTACCCGGGACACCACTACCCGGGACACCACTACCCGGGACACCACTACCCGGGACACCACTACCCGGGACAGCACTGCCCGGGACAGCACTGCCCGGGACAGCACTGCCCGGGACAGCACTGCCCGGGACAGCACTGCCCGGGACAGCACTGCCCGGGACACCTCTACCCGGGACAGCACTGCCCAGGAAGACGAAATAACGGACAGTGACTCAGAGTGGATGCGTGGAGACGAACCCCCACCCCAAAGTGCCATGGACTCAGAGTGGGACGAAGAGCACGACACAACGCCACTGCTGTCACCAACACCCTCCACCATCGCAGAAACACTCACCTCGGTTGGGCATTTTAGTGATGAGGCGTCTGCTACACTCACTGGTGCGCACAACACAGCCGTCCCGGTACAGCAGGTGGAGGTAGGAGCAGCAGAGGGGCCGGGCGGTCGGAGGGCAGCCCAGCCCAAGCGAACATCTGCCACCCAGATGGATCCCGGGTTCCTGGAGTTACCACACCCACACATAGATCCGATGCAACCACCGACCCAGAGACGAGCGAAGAGGGTGACGGCCGGCTTGCGGCGGCTGCAGTCGCAGGTGGAGGAGTCCACCCGCGTCTAGGAGCTGGGAGTGGTGCCGGTCATACGTGCCACCCAGGCTGACACCGCACGGGTGGCGTCCGCAGTGGAGGCAATGGGTGCGACGGTGTCAGACATGGGGAACGGTTTGCGAGGCCTGGGGCTTTCCGTGCAGGCGGCATCTGTGGCCCAGGACATGGCTGCCCTCTCACAGGAGGCCATGAGCCAGTGCCAGCGCCAGATGGCAGAGGCGCTCAACGCCATAGCCCAGTCTCTGCAGGCCATCGCTGAGGACATCGGCGCCAGTGGCCATGTGCGAGCCGGCATCGCACTGTCACAGACAGGGTTTGCCAACCCACTGGGTTCCATGGCTGCAAACCTGCAGAACCCTGTCGATACCGGCACGGGCCTCCAGGACTGGCAGCGCCAGATGTCGGGGGGGGGGGGGGTCGGATGGCCAGTCCGTTCGCATCCCCCACCCATGTAGAGGCCTGGGGGCCATCGGGCACCCCGAGGGAGGAGGAGGTGGTGTGGTCCGTCCCGGCTCCCCCTGTAGGGGAGGTCCCGGTACACCGCGACACCTCGGACTCCTCCCCCTTCCGTCCTAGGTGCATCGGGTGGGCAACGGGCAGGACAGGCTGGCAGCTCGCCATCCCAGTCGCCCGGGCCGCAGCCTGGCCCATCTAGGCCAGGACGCCCCAGGAAACGGCTGCCAAAGGGATCCAGTGTCAGAGGGCAGGAATCACAGGAGTCCGCCTCCAGTTCTGCTGTCCCGTCTGGGGAACCACGTAGACGTAGTCAAAGGGCCCGTAAGGCCAAACAATTAGACACTGAGTAAGTTGGCACGGGTGCAGGGCACAGATGAGTTTTAGGGGCTAGGGCACGTGCATGAACTCCTTTGGTTATTAAAGTCAATGTTACACCTACAGAAGCTGCCTTTGTGCTCTGTCCAAAGCGTGCGGGGGTGTCATGTACGTTGAGCACAAGTGTGTGTGTGAGGGGTGGTCTTACCTCAGCCCCAGGTGAGTCTGCCCCCTTCCCCCTGGGCCGCCATCAACATCCCCCGGGCAGAGGACGGGACCGTGCGCTGCAGTGTCACAGCCGCATGCAGGGATGGTCCGGGTGGATGGTGGTACTGTGGCCATGGGTCAGACATAGTCCAACGATGTGGAGCCAGGAGCTCACCGCAGGGCGGGTTGTCATCATCCTCCATGGCCTGCATTAGACACGCGTCCACCCGCAACTGTGTGAGCCCGGCCCGTTGTGCCTCAGGTGGATCGGCAATTGGGGGGGGGGGGTGGGTGGTGTGCATGCGGGTGGGGTGGGTGGGGTTGGGGAGGGGGGTGTGGGTGGTCGGCTGTTGCCATGGTGTGCGGTCTGTGGCCATACTACCCGATTCCCACGCCCATCTAGTCAGTGAAGCGGGCGGCTATCAGTCTGTCCCGTGCCCGCTGGGCCAGCCGGTAACGGTGGACAGCCACCCGCCTGTGTCTACCCCGTCTGCCCTGACCATTACCCCCATCCCCCTCATCTGGGGAGGACTGCGCCTCTTCCTGCTGCTCCTCCACTCCGCCCTCCTCTGCCTGCGGCACATCGCTCCTCTGCTGGGCTATGTTGTGCAGGACGCAGCACACCACAATGATGCGGCCGACCCTATCTGACCGATACTGGAGGGCGCCCCCAGAGAGGTCCAGGCACCTGAAACGCATCTTCAGCACGCCAAAGCACCTCTCTATCACTCCCCTTGTCGCTACATGGGCATCATTGTAGCGGTTCTCCGCCTCATTGCGTGGCCTCCGTATAGGCGTCATCAGCCACGATCGCAATGGGTAGCCCCTGTCGCCCAGCAACCAGCCCCTCAGCCGGGGATGGCGTCCCTCGTACATGCCGGGGATGGATGACCGCGACAACACGTATGAGTCGTGTACACTGCCTGGGTAACGGGCACAGACGTGCAGGATCATCATGCGGTGGTCGGAGACCACCTGTATGTTCATCGAATAGGTCCCCTTCCTATTGGTGAACACGGCCCTGTTATCTGCAGGTGGCCGCACGGCGACGTGCATCCCATCGATCGCGCCCTGGACCATGGGGAACCCGGCCACGGCAGAGAAGCCCACAGCCCGGGCATCTTGGCTGGCCCGGTCCACGGGGAAGCGGATGTAGCGGTGCGCCATGGCATAAAGGGCATCTGTCACTGCCCGGATGCACCGGTGCACCGATGTCTGCGATATGCCGGACAGGTCCCCACTCAGTGCCTGGAATGACCCCGTTGCATAAATGTTCAGGGCCACCGTAACCTTGACGGACACGGGGAGAGGGTGTCCCCCGCCAGTGCCACGCGGTGACAGGTGTGCCAGCAGGTGGCAGATGTGTGCCACGGTTTCCCGCCTCATCCGGAGTCTCCTCCTGCATTCCCGGTCCGTGAGGTCCTGGTATGACTGCCGGGGCCGGTACACACGGGACACCCTCGGGTGCCTCCGTTGCCGTGGGGCCGCGACGTCCTCCTCCCCCTCCTCGTCCTGTCGGTCAGGTGTCCCTCCAGCCCGGGCGGCTGCCGCCTGTCCCTCTGCGGCAGCCTGCGCCGCCTCTCTGGCACGCTCCTCCTCCTCCTCCTCCTCATCCAGGGCAACATAGACATTAGCGGCTGCCGCCACGGCAGCCAACATCGCTGGATGATCGGAAAACATGACGGCCTGGTGGGGGGGGGATGGGAACGACGATATGTCATCATTGCCCATATCCCCTCCTCCCCCAGCCAGGTGGCATGGACCGCATGGGTCCAACTGTTGGAGGCTGGCACCTGGCTAGGTGGACCAACTCACTTGCCCTCGCATCCCCCTCCCCGACACGGACCCCCCACCCCCCTCCCCGGCACGGACCCCCCCCCCCAACCTCCACCCCGGCACGGACCCCAACCTCCTCCCCGGCACGAACCCCCCATCCCCCTCCCCGGCACGGACCCCACATCCCCCTCCCCGGCACGGACCCCCCCCCCCAACCTCCACCCCGGCACGGACCCCAACCTCCTCCCCGGCACGAACCCCCCATCCCCCTCCCCGGCACGGACCCCTCCCCAACCTCCACCCCGGCACGGACCCCCCATCCCCCTCCCCGGCACGGACCCCCCCCCCCAACCTCCTCCCCGGCACGGACCCCCCATCCCCCTCCCCGGCACGGACCCCCCCCATCCCCCTCCCCGGCACGGACCCCCCCCCCAACCTCCACCCCGGCACGGACCCCAACCTCCTCCCCGGCACGAACCCCCCATCCCCCTCCCCGGCACGGACCCCTCCCCAACCTCCACCCCGGCACGGACCCCCCCCCCAACCTCCTCCCCGGCACGGACCCCCCATCCCCCTCCCCGGCACGGACCCCCCCCATCCCCCTCCCCGGCACGGACCCCCCCCCATCCCCCTCCCCGGCACGGACCCCCCCCCCCAACCTCCACCCCGGCACGGACCCCCCCCAACCTCCTCCCCGGCACGGACCCCCCACCCACCTCCCCGGCACGGTTCCCCCTCCCGGCACTCCCCCGGAGCCCAGCCCACTCTAACCACCCCCACCCCCCGCCGCGCACACACACACACAACCCGAGACACACCTCTCCTCACACATTCAGACTGCGGCTACGTCATCGCCTGCCCAGAGCCAACCCCCCAGGCCGTCACTCACCTCCACGCTGGTCGGCGTGAACCTGGAGCACAGGGTCATGCCGATGAAAAGGAGGTTTAATTTACGTCGACGTGAACGTTCATCACGTCGACTGGACTTCGGCCCATCCGGAAAGGAGTATATCGGCAAGCCGAAAATCGGCTGCCTTGCGCAGACCCTTGCCATTCTCCGACGGCAGCGGCGCCATTAACGCCCCACCGACTTTTCTCCCTTCGGAGACTTCAGCAACCGGCGGGGGCGGGATTCACGGCGGCCAACGGCCATTCTCCGACCCGCTGGGGGGTCGGAGAATGACGCCCCAGATCTCCAGCATTTGCAGTATTTGGCTTTTAAAATAAATATCCTTCTTCATTGCTGTTCATTGACATTACATATAATAGCTGTGAAATTGTATTTTATTTGAAATTTTATTTAATTAATTTTATTTAAAATTTCTGCTTCATTTATTAATCGATAGATCTGCATCCAATTGGAACAGGCCACACAACACCTGCGTAGAATCCTTCGTTCTGGGTTGAAACAGTGTAGTATCTGTTAAATGAGAACTTTAGGATCATCTCCGGCTTAATTTGGATACTAAAATCTAGAAATATTTTAAACCACAGCTCAGGGTGACTTACTTTTAAAAACTTCATGTGTGGACTAGCCACTGGGAAATTGTACTGTTAATTTGTTCAGCCACCAGATCAAATTACAGTAAAGTTACTGCAACATTCTGGATCACTGTCTGTGTGGAGTTTGCACATTCTCCCTGTGTTTGCGTGGGTTTCGCCCCCACAACCCAACAATGTGCAAACCAGGGGCGCGATTCTCCACTCCCGCGCCGGTTGGGAGAATCGCCTGGGCCGCCAAAATTTCCCGGGACGCCGGTCCGACGCCCTCCCGCGATTCTCCCAAGTGGCAGGAATGGCCCGGTCGAGTTTTGCGGGCCGCAGGCCGTAGAATCGCCGGAGACACCCAAAATGGCGATTCTCCGGCACCCCCGCTATTCTGAGGCCCGGATGGGCCGAGCGGCCAGGCCAAAACGGCGGGTTCCCCCCGGCGCCGTCCACACCTGGTCGCTGCCGTCGTGAACGGTGCGTGAACGCTGGGGGGGCGGCCTGCAGGGGGGCGAGGGGGGATCCTGCACCGGGGGGGTACCTCAAATGTGGGGTGGCCCGCGATCGGTCCTCCTTCCTTCCGCGGCCCCGCAAGATCCGTCAGACATCTTCTTGCGGGGTGGACTTAGAGAGGATGGCAACCACGCATGCGCGGACGACACCTGTTATGCGGCACCGGCCCGTCATCTATGCGGCGCCGCCTTTACGCGGGCGACAAGGCCTGGCGCGTGTAGATGACGCGGCCCCGATCCTAGCCCATGGTCTGAATCGGTCGGGAAAGGGGCCGTTTTGCGCCGTCGTGAACCTCGACGCCGTTCACGACGGCGCGGCCACTTCGGCGCGGGAGTGGAGAATCCCGCCCCAGGTGGATTGGCCACGCTAAATTGCCCCTTAATTGGAAAAAATCAATTGGGTACTCTAATTTTAAAACAAAAAAGGAAAAAAAAAGTTACTGCAACATTAGAGCTTGAGTTATTAATCGAGTAGTCACATAAAACTAATGTATACAAACCTTTAATGAAGGTTCATTTTTACTCGCCCTATATTTCCCCTTACTCTTCTTGTTAGATGTTGTGTCTGAAATTTCTAAATGTATTGAATTTGTTTTTTTTTGCCTGGTTTATAAGAGTGACTAAATTTCATCTTTAACACATTACAAATGTGTCACAATGAAGAAGGCTGCCTTGGCAACGTTCCAACGGCACTCACATGAAATAACATGGGCGGGATTCTCCGTTGGCTGACTCCGGAATCGGGAAACACAATTGGGCGGAGAATTGGTTTTGATGCCAAAATTGTGGCGGCCACCGGTTTCATGCCAAATCCTAATTCTCCGTTGCGTTGACAGCGGCGTCAATGCGTTTCACTCCAAACGCACAATAAACTCCTTTGGCATATCATTAGCAGGCCTGACCTGGTATTCTCCGGGGCCTCCCGATTTTCCGCCTCCACTGGGAGAATCTTTCCTCCATGGGTGTACAGGGCGCGTGGTGTCATTATATGTGCCACGTGCGTTACCTTCTTTCTGCCTCTGGGGAAAGACTCCATCGTTCATATTTAAAGGCCGGTCGCGGCCGACATTTCATTTTTTGACTTTGATACTTTATTTCCAATACCTGATTTTTCTAAGTTTATGACTTTTTACTACTGAAAATTAAACTATGTCAGTTGAACATGCGCATCCTTACATTTACACACAAAAACTTTGTTTTAAATATATTCCCATTTCTTTAGAAATTTAAACAAGTATAGAAAAAAGTACAAACTTGTTTTTACATTACAAACTATGACTTTAGATGAGATGAAGTAACTTGTCAAACACACACAATAGCACAATATTTCTTATTGGTTCCACTGCATTGCAACATCCAAATCATCTCCTTCTCCATGCTCACCAAAAACACTTACTTCCTGGTTTCCAGAAAGTGGCGACATAAAGTGATGACTGTGTAGGCTTCTTCCAGTGTTGACATGTGTCAGCCGTATTGACTGGCCTCATTTGATCGATACTCCTGGCTGCCAAACCTGTCCTGACTTCCCTCTCACTGTCCAGTAGCTGCATCCACCCCAGTCACAGACTGCTGACCATTTCCCAACCAGTACTTCACGTTGTGGGAGTGCAAGCGGTCGTTACGCCAGCTGTTGAACAGCTTGACCACGGAGCCTCAGGTGTCATTTGCCGATCAGTACCAGGGGACGAGCCGAGCAGCGTTCAGAGGACGAACATTAGAACAGAGCTCCAAGCTGGGGCCAGCACCGTTAGCATCGCGCGTCCACGTGGACACCTATCAGCCTCTGTCCCCACTACCCCCGCAAGCGCGCAGTGACCAGCACACAGACCAGCCTAGCGCCACGTGCCCCTTCAAACACCACAACCAACCGGCATTGTGGTCGGCATTCTTAACCTGTCGCGGCCGTTGGTCGGGAAAGGCACAACCGACACCCAACCGCTATCCACCCGCGACCCTGAGTTCTCATGTTCTCTACTTTTTAAAATGTGATTTGAAGAATAAGCATCTAAATTCTGTTTTGCATGAATTCTAATTTCACCATGGTACCATTTGTAGTACAGCTCAAATTTGTCCAATCTCCTGTGTACACTGTCACCTCGTACATAGGAGATGCAAAGGGGGAATGAGAGACTGAAAGTCAACGTATAAATTATGTTTTTAAAATCGCCAACACACTTGTAGAAATTAATTTTCAGTGCCAGAGAGTAGTTGGCTGTAATTAAGACTTAGCACGCTGCTAAGACTTGTTACGCTGCTAAACAAAACTTGTGTTGAAATAAATAAACACTAGCTTTTTCTGGCAACTTTCGAGCCCACCTGTCATATACGTAAGCAAATTCACACTGTCTCTTAGGATACTGGGAAGTAAAGCTGGATGAACAGGCAACTCAAAATAGCAACTTCCTGATTTATGTGTTTAATTATGCATGCGTGGTTGTGATCTAATTTATTCTTTGATTATGGTGAACCCTACTCGCCTTACCGAAAGAGTGAGAGTATTACATTCAATTGCTGCTTTATTGTGATAGTAGGGTACTTGATTTTCTGAAAGCAAAATACTGTAGATGCTGGAAATCCGAACTAAAAACAGAATATGCTGGAAACGCTTTACAGATCAGGCAGCATCTGTGGGGAGTGAAACAGAGTTAACTTTTCAGGTCAAGAATCTTTCATCAGAACCAAGAAACGTTATATATAATAGGTTTTGAGCAAGGGGTGGATGGGTGGGAGACGCTGACTTTTTCTCCTAACCTGCACATCCACTACTTCGTTCGTCCAGGCCTGTCAAGGAGTCATATCTTCAAGTTTTGATGACGACTTTGCCTGAAAACATTAATCAGCTTCTGTTTTTCTGAGAAACTGCTTTTGTATGTCAGTGTTTTCTGTTGTTATTCTTTTGTGTCACGAGTGACTTTACATGTTATTTAACTGAAGCCTGTTCTTTGTTAAAACATAAAGGATATATTTAGTTTATGACATCTCGGATCTAGCTTTTCAGGTAGTGGCTGCTGGGATGGGAATGACGAAGAATTCATGAGTATCAAAGTTGAAGACGTGGATTGCATGCAGGAAGCCACCTGTAAAAGATTGCTGAAGGTATTGGAACATGTTTATTCTTTTGAATACCCAACATCTGAAGTGTCTCAATTTAATGACATAGTGGATTAGTGTTATTGTGAGAGTATGCAATTTTTAATTTTACTATTCAAAGTAGCATTCCATCAAATTTGAAGCTTAAGATTCCAGAACCTCTGCCCTTTTAAAAGCGTATCTTATCTCATTTGATAACCCTTTCTTTTGCCAGTTCCTGCACCATCTTCCATTTCTTTCCATTAAATCTTGCTTCAGGTATGTCTCCCTTGATACTTGTCTTCAAGCAGCTTCTGAGACGGAACTTCCCTTTGCTGTGTAGCCACCTGAGTTGGCCAACTCCCGATGTAAAATGGAGAACAGCAATGGCTGCAGGGAAATTCAGCCAGCACAGGCAGAAACCAGCAGGTGCAAGTTACTGTGTATTAAACTCTGCAAAGCCCAGACAGCATCGATGCAAGCAGCCATCTGCATAATAATGTAGCAGCCATCTACATACTGATGAGTGATCCCCGGGAACAATCGCAACATTTGGGACAAACAAAAGCTAAGCCAGACTCCCCCGGCGCCAGCAGGAGCCAACACAAAAGAGGTTAACGGACGCCTCAAGATCACCATCGACCAGGGAACCGCTCCAGTATTGGAGAAATCAAACCAAGCGATTGGAACAAAGTCCAATCACTTGGAACTAGGTACAGGGTCCGCCCCGAAAGGCGGGAAGCCCCTGGGGACTATAAAGTTAAGCCCCCAAGTTCAAATCGTTCTTCTAAACCAGGTCATCCAGCAACGCGAACCAACCTTGACCGTGACCGGTTCAACTGCCGCCGAAATCCAGTAAGTCTTAAGTCAACGCTCGCTACGAGATAGGCGCTCCTAGCTACCAATCTGTACCAACTTCGAATCCCGCAGACTCAGAACCCGAACGAAAGGCCATTTGTTCCCCTGACCTGGTGGGCCAGTCCGAAGCTAAGTATAGGCCCGTTAGTCGTAGAAGTAGCTTAGACGTAGAATTTGTGCATGAGTAGCGATTACTGTGTATAATAAATGTGCTTTGACTTGAATCTTACTAATCGGTGAATTGAGTTATTGATCATTACTTGAACTTGAACCTCGTGGCGGTATCATAAAGATACCTGGCGACTCGAGAGCAAAGGTTATAAAACAGAGCCAATTGAACCAACCAAAAGTTAGCAACATATTACTGGCGACATTCTGACGGGACCCGAACTAGAAGTGGCTTAACCACTCCGGGAGAACCCAAAAATTTGAATTTGAGAACCAATTGGGAACAGAAAACCACAAGTGTTCAAGCAGTTCTGATCAATCCTCATAATTCGGAAGTGTGTGTATGCATGCGTAACTAACAGGGCTATAAGGTAAACTGATTTTTTGTGGCGACAAAACTGTCGGGAGTTTGTACTTCGGAAATTAGCGAAAGCCGTACCCGTATTTACAGCACCGCCTTAGTCCCCCTGTTCCAAATTTAAAAGAAACATTCAGATAAGAAAGATGGCAATGCAGGCAATGCAGCGCCTCATGAACCCAGAAGAATTTGCGGTCGCAGCAACTAGCAGCAGTAGAGTAGGACAGTGTCCCATATGGGAGGAAGAAATCAGGAAGTACCTCAAAGGGAAAGGATGGCTCCTTTGGAGCGAATTCTGTAGCAATGAGGAAACAGGTCCCGGGAGTATAAGACATACTTGGTGGGAGAACCTGAGCGAGATTCACAAGACGAGCTTGGGGAAAGCTCGCAAGCCGATGGCAATCGTGTCCTGCTTGGCACAATTGCGAGGCACAGAGGAGGTCATTAGGACGCTCTGGAAAGAGATAGAAGGCATACATCGAATGAGTAAGGTCGATGTAAGTGAGGTAGAAAGAGAGAATGTACAGTTAAGGAGGAAGTTGGCAGCAAAAGACGGAGAGGTGGATGATGCCAAGTGGACACACCAGTCTTGTCTGGCGCACCTAAGCAGCTTCCAGTCCCAGTATGAAATGGCCTAACGGGACACGCAACGTGCAGTCCTGGTACGTGAAGAAACCGAGAAGCAAGTAGAAGCATTGCAGAGGCAGTGCAGTGACCTGAAGGCAGCGTTAAGAGCACTCCATGCTGCCACCACGGAGCAAAGACAAAGCACGTTAGACCACGCAAAGTGCCGGAAGCAGATTGCAGAGCTGCAATCTCTGCTTTCAGTTCAAAAAGTATTCCGGGAAACCTTCGGAGCAAAATTAGATGAGGAAGACGGCCCTGATTGGGAAGAGCTAAATGAAACAGCGCAGAGATATGTTCAGGGAACATGTGCGCAGGGAAAGCCCCAAAAGAGGAAAGCGCCCCAACCCCCCACAGAGCAGATAGTTCAGGCTCCAATGAACCCTGTAACCACCCACCGCACAGACACATCGGACGGTACGGACTTTCTGTATACCACCCCCTTAACAGTGACCCAATTACGGGACGCGCGCGAGAAAATCACACCGTTCCTCCCCACCTCAGACCCCCACCACTTCTTTGCCAGAGTAAAGCAGCAGACGACCATGTACGGCCTGGATGAGTGAGAGCATGTAAAGCTCACAGTTTTGAGTCTAGACCCTTCGGTCGTAGCAGCCCTTCCCGACCCACAGAATGTAGGAGGAGGCACCCTTGCAAAAATGCATACTGCGGTCCTAGATGCGATCGAGTATAACCAGGGTAACCCCGTAGATGGCCTCAATAAATGCAGGCAAAAGAAAACCGAGCACCCCACAGCGTTTGCTGGACGCCTGTGGATCCATTTTGCGGCAGTTTTCGGAGACTTAGACCGTGCCCATTTGTCCCCAGACAACATGGCCAAATGGACCCGCACCCTTATCTCCCATGCCACAGAAACAGGACAAAAAGCTTGCGCGAATTATGATCCCTCAGAGGAGGCTCATAATGAGAAATGGGTCGTAAAAAGATTGTCCCGCGCCTGGGAGCAGTCTGTACAAAACAAACCCGCAGTTAAAAATCCCGAAGAAAAGCAGGCAGAAGCAGACATACAAGCAGTTAAAACACACCAGAACCCCGCATGGGTAAATGAAGGCAAGAACAGCCCCCCAAAAAACCACCGGAATGTTACAATTGCGGACAATTAGGACATTACGCACAAGAATGTCAAGCCCCCCTGAAAAGTACTTCATTTGAAGACTACTTGTGACAATAAGCGATTTTCATTTCATTTCAAACAGCAACAGAATCAGCCCACAAATGCCCCCCGAACCAGCAAAGACACCAACAGCCCCGACCCCCTACCCAGGGAACCATACCCATGGGAACAATGCACCAGAGAACCTGCTCCACCTTATGTGCCCCAGGGGTCATGTTACAACTGTGGGCAGCCAGGACACTTCGCCCGAGATTGCAGGAGACCCCCACCAGCTAGACTAGCCCCCAGATATGCAAGAGAACACCACCCACAGCAGCTACAAAGCCCCAGCTGCCCCATGCAAACTGTGAGCGCTTACCCACCACTTCTCATGGCAGCGTTACCTCAGCAAGGCCACTTCATTTTTGTTTCGCTCCGCCTTCCTCTCTTCTTCGGTCACGTTGCACTCCCTCCATATGCTAGTTGCATCCCAGTCCAAATGTGATTTACCATGTCCTGTATTCTGATGGAACCTGCAGCATGTTTTATGTTGTTTGTAGTGTTTTGTTAAATGTTGTATGTCAGACCGGAAATTTTTTTCCACGGCCCCACGACACCACCCTTCTGACGCCCACTGGCAGTCAGAGAAACTAGTTTGGCCAGACGCTAGTTCAGCGGAACTAGTTTGTCCGCAGAGACTTGTTAATGTCCCAGACACCAGTTCAGAGGAACTCGTCTGTTGACTGAAACACAGACCCCCGTTCGTAACTGCTCTTCTGGTTCGAGGGAAGAACCAATACGGCATCCCCCCACGATGACTACATTTCTTGCCCATTCTTATCGGTTGCTCAGGCAGTGGAGAAACGGCATTGGGGCCCGCCCTGCCTGGGAACACCCCTCTGGTCAGCTACGCTCAGGTAGGGCACACACTGCATTGGTCGCCGTCCTACCCGGGGGCTCCATCCAAATCGTACCCGTCGCGGCCCATACGCACCTCATTTCGTCAAGTTTTGTTCAAAAAGTTTTCTTTTGTTTTCAGGTGACCCTTAGGTTGCCAACCTTATGCTATTTACATCCTCAAACATTTGGATGGTAAATCGCACAGTCTGCGAGATGGCTCGCACTGGTTCATTATTTGTAAGTGTGTCCTGTTCAGAAATTCGGTTTTTGAAAAGAAAATGAGGGAGTCACACATAGTGACCAATTATAAAGGGAGTAATTGGCACTAAAGGACAAACAGGCTAGCGTACGAGATATTAAACCAAGATAGTAACATACACTACGCTTGTTTCCACAGAACTCCAGAAGCTCCAGGACCAGAGAAGAAAAGAGAAGTGAAAGAAGAACCATGAGGACATCCTCCACGTGGCTCATAACCCTAATGGACATTTGGTTGCGCGCGAACGCGAACCCCCCTGACCTCAACCCCCCAGCCGTTAATGATTCACTTCCCCACAGTACCCAGAGCCCAGTCACAAGCGACACCACACCATCTTGGTGTGACAGGTTTATAACCTGGTACTCCCTGTCCTACGTGATAAAATCCCTATTGGTATTGGCGATACTCTGCTGTATCGTGCAGACTATTCGTCTGAGAAAATGGAGAAGGAGAGCCTACCGCGCTCGCACCCTTGTATATAGAATAAGATCCCCTATTTTCGGATATGACCAGGCCCCCGGCCCCGCGATCTATAATAAAGAGCATTCACTTGCGTTTTATTGTAAATAAAGAAATGTGAAGAACTGTTCATGAGCAAATTGTACGATCCTGAGCTTGACTGCCAAGCCAGAAAATGTGTATAATACTGCTATGATTTTGTTTGTATGGTTTAGGAAGGTAGTGTGATGAAATGTTTGAGTGAGTGTAGTTTATTAAGGATAGTTAGAGGTTCCCATTTTCTGGTTTTGTAATGCATGCCCCTGTTTGACATAGCGCCCCTCAGAATTGTTAGTTAAATTTTTTTGCATAGTTATGGTCAGTGTAGAGGCCATAGAAGAGTGCTCGCCGGGTCAGGGAATGAAAACCAACGCAGTTATGTGATCTTTCACGCTTCGCGTTAGGATCACAAGGAGGGAGTGTAGCCACCTGAGTTGGCCAACTCCCGATGTAAAATGGAGAACAGCAAGGGCTGCAGGGAAATTCAGCCAACACAGGCAGAAACCAGCAGGTGCAAGTTACTGTGTATTAAACTCTGCAAAGCCCAGACAGCATTGATGCAAGCAGCCATCTGCATAATAATGTAGCAGCCATCTACATACTGATGAGCGATCCCCAGGAGCAATCGCAACATTTGGGACAAACAAAGCTAAGCCAGACTCCCCGGCGCCAGCAGGAGCCAACACAAAAGAGGTTAACGGACACCTCAAGACCGCCCATCGATCAGGGAACCGCTCCAGTATTGGAGAAATCGAACCAAGCGATTGGAACAAAGTCCAATCACATGGAACCAGGTACAGGGTCCGCCCCGAAAGGCGGGAAGCCCCTGGGGACTATAAAGTTAAGCCCCCAAGTTCAAATTGTTCTTCTTGACCGGGTCACCCAGCAACGCGAACCAACCTTGACCGTGACCGGTTCAACTGCTGCCGAAATCCAGTAAGTCTGAAGTCAACGCTCGCTACGAGATAGGCGCTCCTAGCTACCAATCTGTACCAACTTCGAATCCCACAGACTCAGAACCCGAACGAAAGGCCATTTGTTCCCCTGACCTGGTGGGCCAGTCCGAAGCTAAGTATAGGCCTGTTAGTCGTAGAAGTAGCTTAGACGTAGAATTTGTATATGAGTAGCGATTACTGTGTATAATAAATGTGCTTTGACTTGAATCTTACTAATCGGTGAATTGAGTTATTGATCATTACTTGAACTTGAACCTCGTGGCGGTATCATAAAGATACCTGGCGACTCGAGAGCAAAGATTATAAAACAGCCAATTGAACCAACCAAAAGTTAGCAACAGGTGTAAAATTTAGAGTCTGGCATGGAAAAAAATTAACCTTTAATTCTCTGTTTACAATAAAAAATTTACAATTTAGAACACTTAATGTTAAATCAAAAATAAAAATAAAAACACGAGTTATACGGTAATGTTCCTAATGTGGGGCAGCATGGTAGCACAGTGGTTAGTACAGTTGCTTCACAGCTCCAGGGTCCCAGATTCGATTCCCGGCTTGGGTCACTGTCTGTGCGGAGTCTGTACATTCTCCCCGTGTGTGCGTGGATTTCCTCCGGGTGCTCCGGTTTCCTCCCACAGTCCAAAGATGTGCAGGTTAGGTGGATTGGCCATGCTAAATTGCCCTTGGTGTCCAAAAAAAAATTAGGTGGGGTCACTGGGTTACGGGGATAGGGTGGAGGCGTGGGTTTGAGTGGGGTGCTCTTTCCGTGGGCCGGTGCAGACTCGATGGGCCGAATGGCCTCCTTCTGCACTGTAAATTCTATGATTCTCTTGTGATAGTATATTCAGCTTCTACTGCTTAAAAACTGTTTGCGGACTTCCGGTTGCGGCGATGCACTGCTAAGCCGCACGTTTCGGCAGCTCCCGTTCTAATGGACTTTTGGGCTCTTTTCGAGAGCCCCAACGGAATTTTTTTTAGACCAAGTCCAGTGTGGGGTGACGAAGGAAGATCCCCCCCCCCCCCCGTGTGTGTATGGAAAGGACCACTGGTAGTGGCCAGAATGCGAAGGATCCTTTGGAGCAGCGGCAGAGAAGTGAAGGGAGAAGCAAGATGGCGGCGGATGGAGCCCAGGCGGCATGGGGCCCGGACCAGCAGGAATTCCTCCGACGATGTGTGGAGGAACTAAAGAAAGAGGTGCTGGCGCCGATGTTATTGGCAATCGAGGGACTCTGAAGGAAACACAAAAGGTCCAGGCGACAGAGCTCCGTGGAGTGAAGGCAAAGGCAGCCGAGAATGAGGATGAGATACAGGGCCTGGTGGTAAAAACGGAGACGCATGAGGCGCTACATAAGAGGTGCATAGAAAGGCTGGAAGCCCTGGAGAACAGCCCGAGGAGGAAGAACCTATGGATTTTAGGTCTCCCCGAAGGAGCAGAGGGAGCTGATGTTGGGGCTTATGTGAGCACAATGCTCCATACGCTAACGGGAGCTGAGGCCCCAACGGGCCCCCTGGAGGTGGAAGGAGCGCACCAGGTCCTTGTGAGAAGACCAAAGGCGGGTGAAATACCAAGGGCGATAGTGGTGAGATTCCACCGCTTCATGGACAGAGAGGCGGTCCTGAGCTGGGCCAAGAAGGTATGGAGTAGCAAGTGGCAGAATGCGGTGATACGAGTGTATCAGGACTGGAGTGCGGAGGTGGCGAGAAGGAGGGCGAGCTTTAATCGGGCCAAGGCGGTGCTTCACAGGAAGAAAATAAAATTTGGGATGCTGCAGCTGGCGCGATTGTGGGTCACGCATCAGGGCAAGCACTACTACTTCGAAACGGCAGATTAGGCATGGACCTTCATTCAAGAAGAGAAACTGGACTAGATCTGAGAGTTTGATGTTGGGGGGGGGGGGGGGGGGGGAAGCAACGAGGTGGTGGTACAGGAATGTAGAGTGGGGAAAGGGGAGGTTTGTTATACAGCAATGTTGGATGGGGAATTTCTCTCCCCCTGATGGGGGGACATGAAGAAATGTGGGCGCCGGTGGGGAAAAAGGGACAGAGAGGGGAGGGGGAATGAGGGAGCTGCGCCACAGGGGGCGGGGCCGATAGGAAAGCACGGGGTTTTTTCCCACGTTATGGAGATGATGGCGGGAAGATAGGCGCAGGAAGGAAGAGAGCCCCACACGCAGGGAGGTCAAGGAGAGAACGGGGGAAGCCGGGATCAGCTAGAGTTAGCTGACTTTCGGAAGCATTATGGGGGGAGTAACCATGCTAGAGGGGGATCTAGCAAGGGCGGGGGGGGGGAGAGAGGGAGGGGGGGGGGGGACTAGCTGGGTTGCTGCTGCTGAGTGCAAGGGGGAGCTGGCAAGAGAAGAGGTGGTCGGGATGGGAAGGCGCCACCTGGGGGACAGATGGGTGCGCGGGACCTGGACGAGGAGATGGCCCAGAAAAGAGGATGGCTAGTCGGGGGGGGGGGGGGGGGGGGGGGGGGGGCCTAAATGGGCCAATTAAGAGGGCCCAGGTGTTCGTGCACTTAAAGAGACTGAAGGCGAACGTAGTCATGCTCCAGGGTGGCGGATCAGGTTAGGTTAAGAAAAGGATGGGTGGAACAGGTATTCCACTCAGGGTTGGACGCGAAAAACAGGGGGGTGGTGATACTGTGGGGAAACGGGTATCGTTCGAGGCTAAGAACATAGTGGTGGATAACGGGGGCAGATATGTGATGGTGAGTGGTAGATGGCAGGGAGAGGCGGTCGTGCTGGTGAATGTATATGCCCCGAACTGGGATGACGCGGGATTCATGAAGCGGATGCTGGGACGTATCCCGGACCTGGAGGTGGGAAGCTTGGTAATGAGTGGGGGGGGGGTGGACTTTAATACTGTGCTGGATCCAGGGCTAGACCGGTCTAGATCCAGGACCGGGAGAAGGCCGGCAGCGGCCAAGGTGCTTAGGGGATTTATGGAACAAATGGGAGGGGAGTGGATCCGTGGAGATTTGCCAGGCCGTTGGCTAAAGAGTTTTCCTTTTTCTCCCACGTCCACAAGGTATATTCCCGAATAGACTTCTTTGTTATGAGTAGGGCACTGATCTCGAAGGTGGCAGGAACGGAGTATTCGGCCATAGCCGTTTCAGACCACGCCCCGCATTGGGTGGATCTGGAACTAGGAGAGGAGAGGGAGCAGCACCCACTCTGGTGACTGGATGTGGGATTACTGGCGGATGAGGGGGTCTGTGGAAGGGTGCCGGGGTGTATTGAGAGATAACTGGAGGTCAATGACGATGGTGCGGTTCAGGTGGGGGTAGTATGGAAAGCGCTGAAGGCGGTAGTTAGAGGAGAGCTGATCTCCATTAGAGCTCACAAGGAGAAACAAGAGGGCAAAGAAAGGGAGAGATTAGTGGGGGAGATTTTGAGGGTGGATAAAAGATATGCGGAGGCCCCAGACGAAGGACTATACAGAGAAAGGCGAAGACTTCAGACGGAGTTTGACCTGCTGACCACAGGAAAGGCAGAGGCACAGTGGAGGAAGGCATAGGGGATGCGATATGAGTATGGGGAAAAGGCGAGCCGGCTGCTGGCCCACCAACTTCGTAAGAGGATAGCGGTGAGAGAGATTGGGGGAGTTAGGGACGAAACGGGAACTATGGAGCAGAGAGCAGGGAAGGTAAATGAGGTGTTCAAGACCTTTTATGAGAGGCTATATAAGTCCCAACCCCCGGGGGGAAAAGAGGGAATGCTACATTTTCTGGACTAACTAAGGTTCCCGAGGGTGGAGGAGCAGGAGGTGGCAGGTCTGGGGGCGCCAATCGAGGTGGACGAGGTGACTAAGGGACTGGGGAACATGCAGGCAGGGAAGGCCCCGGGACCAGACGGGTTTCCGGTGGAATTCTACAGGAAATATGTGGACCTGTTGGCCCCGCTGCTGGCGAGAACCTTCAAGGCCAGGGAAGGGGGGATACTACCCCCGACAATGTCGGAGGCGACGATATAATTAATTCTGAAGCGGGATAAAGATCCGCTGCAATGCGGGTCATACAGGCCTATCTCACTCCTAAATGTAGACGCCAAACTGCTGGCAAAAGTGCTGGCGACAAGGATAGAGGATTGCGTCCCGGGGGTGGTGCATGAAGACCAGACAGGGTTTGTAAAGGGGAGACAACTGAATGTTAACGTTCGACGGCTGCTGGGGGTGATGATGACGCCCCCACCGGAGGGGGAGGCAGAGATAGTGGCGGCGATGGATGCGGAGAAGGCATTCGATAGGGTGCAGTGGGCCTATTTGTGGGAGGTGCTGAGGGGGTTTGGGTTCGGAGAGGGGTTTGTTAGATGGGTCAGACTCCTACATGGGGCTCCAGTGGCAAGTGTAGTCACAAACGGGCAAAGATCGGGGTATTTTCGGCTACACGGGGGAACAAGACAGAGGTGTCCCCTGTCCCCGTTACTGTTCGCGTTGGCAATTGAACCACTGGCCATAGCGTTGAGGGACTCTAAGAAGTGGAGGGGTGTGGTTAGAGGGGGAGAGGAGCATCGAGTGTCGCTCTACGCTGATGACTTACTGCTATACGTTGCGGACCCTGTAGAGGGGATGCCAGAGGTTATGCAGATACTGAGGGAGTTTGGAGATTTCTCGGGATACAGGCTAAATATGGGGAAGAGCGAGCTTTTTGTAATACACCCCGGGGACCAGGGAAGAGGAATAGACACTCTGCCGTTAAGGAGAGTGGAAAGGAGCTTCCGATATCTGGGGATCCAGGTAGCCAGGAACTGGGGAACTCTACACAGACTTAATCTGACGCAACTGGTGGAGCAGATGGAGGAGGACTTCAAGAGGTGGGATATGTTGCCGCTCTCATTGGCGGGCAGAGTGCAGGCGGTAAAAATGATGGTCCTCCCGAGGTTTCTTTTCGTGTTTCAGTGTCTCCCCATTCTGATCACAAAGGCCTTTTTCAAAAAAATAGACAGGAGCATTATGAGCTTTGTGTGGGCACGGAAGACCCCGAGGGTAAAGAGGGGGTTCCTGCAGCGCAGTAGGGATAGAGGGGGACTGCCGCTGCCGAGCCTGAACGACTACTACTGGGCCGCCAATGTGGCGATGGTTTGTAAGTGGATGAGGGAGGGAGAGGGGGCAGCGTGGAAGAGGCTGGAGATGGCGTCCTGTAAAGGAACGAGCCTAAAGGCTCTGGTGACGGCGCCGCTGCCGTTCTCCCTGAAAAGGTATACCACAAACCCAGTGGTGGTGGCAACCTTGAGGATCTGGGGGCAGTGGAGGCGACACAGGGGGGTGACGGGTGCCTCGGTGTGGTCCCCGATTAGGAATAACCACAGGTTTGTCCCAGGAAGGATGGACGGGGGGGTTCCAGAGTTGGCAACGAATAGGAATTAGGAAACTGAGGGACCTGTTTATAGATGGGGCGTTTGCAAGTCTGGGAGCGCTGGAGGAAAAATATGAGTTGCCCCCAGGGAATATCTTCATATATGTGCAAGTGAGGGTGTTTACGAGGCAACAGGTGAGGGAATCTCCGCTGCTCCCGACCCAGGGAATCCAAGATAGAGTGATTTCCGGGGTATGGGTCGGGGAGGGCAAAATGTCCGAAATATATCAGGAGATGAGAGACGAGGGGGAGGCGATGATAGAGGAGCTGAAGGGAAAATGGGAAGAAGAGCTGGGGGAGGAGATTGAGGAGGGGCTATGGGCTGATGCCCTAAGCAGGGTAAATTCCTCGTCTTCGTGTGCCAAGCTTAGCCTGATTCAATTTAAGGTTCTACACAGAGCACATATGACGGGAGCAAGACTGAGCAGGTTCTTCGGAATGGAGGACAGGTGTGGGAGGTGCTCGGGAAGCCCGGCGAACCACACACACACACACATGTTCTGGTCGTGTCCGGCATTGGATGAGTACTGGGGGGGCGTGGCAAGGGTGATTTCAAAGGTGGTGAAGGTCCGGGTCAAGCCAGGCTGGGGGTTAGCGATATTTGGGGTAGCGGAAGAGCCGGGAGTGCAAGAGGCGAAAGAGGCCAATATTCTGGTCTTTGCGTCCCTAGTAGTCCGGCGTAGGATTTTACTCATGTGGAAGGAAGCGAAACCCACCTGCGTGGAGGCCTGGATAAACGACATGGCAGGGTTCATAAAGCTGGAACGAATAAAATTTGCGTTGAGAGGATCAGCTCAGGGGTTCTCCAGGTGGTGGCAACTGTTCCTTGACTATCTCGCGGAACGTTAAGGGTAGATAGAGTGATAGCAACAGCAACCCAGGGGGGGGGGGGGGGGAGGGAAAGGGGGGGGGAGCACTATTTTTTGTTATTTTGTTAGTTCACTATATTATTTAAATAATGTTATTTACTAGTTATTGTATTATTTTTATATTGATTTGTAAAAACGGAAAAGTTTAGTTTGAAAAATTTAATAAAATATATATATTTTTTCTTAACTGTTTGCGAAATGGAAGTCTGAGGAAAGTAGAAAAAAATAAATTTAATACTGTTTATTTTGTGCTCCAGATTCTGAGCAATGATATTTCTATTCTATCTTCAAATAATGTGCAATGCGATATTACTAATATGTTTTTAAAAACTGTGTGCAGGAGCCCTGACAATATACCAGTAATAGTACTGAAGATTTGTGCTCCAGAACTTGCTGCGCCGCTAGCCAAGCTGTTTCAGTACAACTACAACTCTGACATCTACCCGGTAATGTGAAAATTGCCCAGTTATGTCCTGTAGACATAAAGGAGGACAAATCCAACTCGACCAATTACCACCCCATCAGTCTACCCTTGATCATCATTAAAGTGATGAAAGGGGTGATCAACAGTGCTACCAAGAGGCACTTGCTTATCAATAACCTGCTTACTGATGCTCAGTTTGGGTTCTGCCAGGTTCACTCAGCTCCTGTCCTCATTGCAGCCTTGGTTCAATCCTGAACAAAAGGGTTGAACTCCAGAAGTGAGGTGAGAATGACTGCCCTTGACTTCAAGGCAGTATTTGACTGAGTATGGCATCAAGGAACCCTAGCAAAACTGGAGTCAGTGGAAATCGGGGGAAACTCTCCACTGGTTAATGCCATACCTAGCACATAGGAAGATGGTTGTTATCAGTGATTAGCACTGTTGCTTCACTGCCGCCAGGGTCCTGGGTTCGAAATCCCGCTTGGGTCACTGTCTGTGTGGAGTCTGCATGTTCTTCCTGTGTCTGTGTGGGTTTACACTGCGTGCTCCGGTTTCCTCCCACAGTCCAAAGATGTGCAGGGGTAGGTGGATTGGCTGTGCTAAATTGCCCTTAGTGTTCTTAAAAGGTACGGTAAGGTGGGGTTACAAGGATAGGGTGGAAGTGTGGGATTAGGGTGGAGGTGTGGGCTTAGGTAGGGTGCTCTTTCAAAGGGCCGGCGTAGACTCGATGGACCGAATGGCCTCCTTCTGCACTGTAAATTCTGTGTGATTCTGTGATTCCTCCGGGTGCTCCGGTTTCCTCCCACAAGTCCTGAAAGACGTGCTTGTTAGGTGAATTGGACACTCTGAATTCTCCCTCCGTGTACGCGAACAGGCGCCGGAGTGTGACGGCTAGGGGCTTTTCCCAGTAACTTAATTGCCGTGTTAATGTAAGCTTATCTGGGACAATAAAAAGATTATTATTATTATTATTGGAGGTCAATCATCTCAGTTCTAGGACATCACTGAAGGAGTTTCTCAAAGTAGGGTCCTGGGCCCAACCATCTCCAGCTGCTGCATCAATGGCCTTCCTTTCATCATATGGTCAAAGGTGGGGATGTTCGCTAATGATTGCACAATGTGCAGCACCAGTCGTGATTCCTCGGATATTTGGAGAAGTTTACGTTCAAATGCAGCAAGACCTGCACAATATCCAGGCTTGCGCTGACAATTGGCAAGTAACACAAGTGGCAGGCAATAACCGTCTCCAACAAGCGACTATTGCCCTATGGCCTTAAATGGCATTATCATCGCTGAATTCCCCCACCATCCAGGGGGGTTACCAGTCACCAGAAACTGAATTGGATTCACCAAATACTGGTCAAAGACTGGGAATCCTGCGGGAAGTAACTCCCTTCCTGCCCCCAAAGCCTGTCTACCATCTACAAAGCACAAGTCAGGAGTGTGATGGAATACTATTTACTTAAAGAATGAAGTCACAAGATTGCATGGTTTAACACTAAAGAACTTTACTAGGCGAACAAAGCAAACACTACTGTCATAGCTAACCATCCATACCTTAACACCCAATACCAACATAAACTTGAAGGATTGGGAAAATAGCGGTAGATTATAAACAATAACTTACACATTAAGTTGCAGATACAACGGAGACAGATCTTGCAACTTGGCTTGGCAATCGACACAGCATAATCCATCTTCATCACAAAGTCCTTGAAAACTCTATTCCTCACAAGGTATTTTACCTCCTTAGAGCTAGCCTAATCCCCATCTGCCAGTAGAGCAAAACCAGAGTTCCATGGGAACAGCCTTCACCAAAAAAGGCAGATAGTGCCTCAACTTGTTCTGGATATCATGGATCCGCCAACTTTATCTTCAGGCGACAGAAACAGCTGCCGCATCTTGTTCTCAACTTTCCGAATCTGGCCTCTGTCTTCTGCTTGCCTGTAAGGCACCACTGGACTCATCAGCTGCTACTACTGCTGAGCTTGCATAGCTCTGTGTCCCTTATGTAGCGTCAGCTAGTTTCAGTCTGCCCAAAGTTTTGATTTACAATCTCAGTTTCAGCTTTTGTGGGGGGGTGGGGGTCCGATTTCCTTTCTCTGATTCCCCTTTCAGTTCGGGTCTGCCACAAAAAATGCACAAATGCATCACAGAATTCTGAACCCTATTCCTTGTGATCACTGATCTCAGTTTAGGCAAGTCTAAAAAGGATAGACGTTTTCACTTTGAATGGTCAATATTGGAGGGAGGACAAGGGAGAGAGAAAAGGCTCAGGTTGAGATGGAGAATGGATTGAGATTCGGAGTTATTGTTGGGGCAGAGGTATAGTCAACTTCATCCAGCATCTGCTACTTATTGTAATGGACCTGAAAATGTTCAATATTGATACCTGAGAAGGCTAGTCAGAGGACTATGGGAAATGGCATCAATAAATGAACATCATCCTCGAGAAACCAATTAGAAATTGATCATGCCCGCCTAGAGCAATCAGTCTTGAATTACTCCAATGGTTCTTTATGTTTCGGACACAATGTAATAAAAAGAACACGACAGATGTTTGTCTACTCTATTAGCAAAAATAATACAAATAAGAATGTAATATAAGAATATAAAACAAGAATCTCACGCCCTTTTGCTTGTCGGGGACCCCGGGGTCGACAGCGGCTTCGCGATTCAGTGCCTGGCACCAGTCGCGAGTCTAGTCCGAGGCGAAGTCCAACAAAGGAGCAAAAGGGCTCGATATTTATACAGTGAAGTAAATAAGTCTAATAGATAAGCAGTTGGGGAAAGTCAGCAAGATGTTGCAAATAGTTGGATAAATGAAGAATTAAACAAGCATAACGTGGCATGAGAATGCCTGAGTTTGAACATCTGGCACTTTATGTGCTAGTAAACATCCTGGCCACTGAAGGCTGAAAAGTATCCTTCCAGTGAACAGAATCATTAACCCATTCCTTACATTCTTTGGTGGTCCCTTTTTTAGGAACAACCTTCAATGCGGGAACGAGTGCTTCTTAAAAAAGGGTTACAAGCATTTAGTTAGTAAAAATAAAAGCTAGTGGTAAAGAGTTAATAGTGAGAGCCTCTCATATCCTGTAAAGGTTTCAGGGCCTCTTGTCATGCTTTTACAGATTGATTTGGTTGTCAGAAATACAAGATATATGGCAAAAATAAGTACAAAGAACATGACCAAGCTTTGCAGCATTGAGGCTTCCTAAGGATCCTAACCACTCCGTAGCCCAACTCCGAAAAGTGTTCGACTCTAGTTGTTTGAGTTTTTTCAACCTCACAATGTGTTTTGCCAAATTAGTGATCTCTTGGACCTATCTGGTCCAATAAAAGGGAACAAGCTGAGCAAGAAATCTATTTTGTGCAGTGAGGGCACATTTACTTCTTTGGACTGATAGTTTGTATCAGTAATTGTTAACCTTGACATCTCACGTCACTATCTTAAGGGCATATGTTCTTTCTCCCTTGTCAGTTTTGAGTGTGATGCTGTGACCGAGTCATGGGATGAGCTTTTGATCGAAAATTTACTATTATATCATATTGAGTTGCCATACATAGATTATGTGTTGACTAAACTAAAATAAATGGCATTTCAACTTGTGAGTAACGTACAATACAGTTCCAGCTTTCACACGGTGAGATTTTACTCTTCCACCCCTTATTTCATTATTATTCTTGGTCACTTTCTTTCTCTAGCCCTTGAGTGGGGTGATCTGTACAAGGAGATAATTCACTTCTCTGTTTTTGTTTTTGTTTTCGAATCCAGTTTTCTCTTCCCATAACTTGTGTTAAATTCCACATTATTCCATAATCTATTGTAACTTGAATGTGATCTCTGAATAACTGGATTCATACCCTTTTCTCTCTGACACTCTCCATTTGCAAATAATCTCACTCAAATATCATTCAAAATAACATCATGCATGGACTTAAAATATTCTCTAGCTCTCCAAATTGTCTGTATCTATCTTGTGGATATTCCTCACCAGGTTAACTTGCTACCAGGCCATTTCTTGTTCTTATCATAGAATTTACAGTGCAGAAAGAGGCTTTCTGCCCATTGTGTCTGCACCGGCCCTTGGAAAGAGCACCCTGCTGAAGCCCACACCTCCACCCTACCCCCAGTAATCCCACCTAACCTGTTTTTGGACACTAAGGGCAATTTATCATGGCCAATCCACCTAACCTGCATATCTTTGGACTGTGGGAGGAAACCAGAGCACCCGGAGGAAACCCACGCAGACACGGGGAGAATGTGCCGACTCCGTACACAGTGACCAAGGGAATCGAACCTAGGACACTGGTTCTGTGAAGCAACAGAGGTAACCACTGTGCTACCATGCTGACCAAATAATGTACCCTGACATTTATAATTGTGCTCATTTCAACAGGTATCTGTGTTCGTTTCTATTCCAATTATTTTAAAGGCAGTTTCTCTATAATAATAATAATAGTTGCTTATTGCCACAAGTAGGCTTCAATGAAGTTGTGAAAAGCCCCCAGTCACCACATTCCGGCGCCTGTTCGGGGAGGCTGGAACGGGAATTGAAACCGCGCTGCTGGCCTTGTTCTGCATTACAAGCCAGCCATTTAGCCCACTATGCTAAACCAGCCCGAATGGAATATGTGTCAGTGCCTTGATCATTTAATGTTGTTTCACTCTGTTGACCCCATTGACCATTTCCGGCCATGCTGTTTGTTAAGTAGTGTGCATGCATGGGGCCTACTCTTCAATGCATAATGGAAAGCCTGCCTATTAGTCACTTCACATGTAATTCATCTGCACACGCACACAATGGCCCCAATGTCATACCACACATTCTTGAACCTTTTGTGGTCTTACCAAAAGATTTCAAAGTTGTTGCTTATCCCTCCATGTATTGTCTAGATGCCCTCGGTGGTGGCCAGAGTATCAGACCTTGTTCTCTTAAATAAAAGCAGAGACAAGGACACAAGTTTTACCAAGAGAAAGTTTTATCCATTTACCAGCCTCCTCCTCTAGACTGTCCTCTTCATATTAATGCCAAATTGAAATATTCCATTGAATTGCACCCAATATTCCAATTCCCATTTCCTGTTTTGATTTCCTGTCGCAATTATCTACCTTCAATTACGTAATCATACCCCAACCATGAGCCTGGAGAAATCAAGCAATCCAATAATATATCTTCATGTTTAAAACAGAAATCAAACATTTCCATTCGAATGGCAGCACAGTGGTTAGCACTGTGGCTTCACACCAGGGACCCGGATTTGATTCCAAGCTTGAGTCACTGTCGGGTGTCTGCACGCCCTCCCAGTGTCTACGTGAGTCTCCTCCCACAAGTCCCGAAAGACGTGCTTGTTAGGTGAACTCGATACTCCGAACCCTCCCCTCAGTGCACCCGAACAGACCCTTTGAGCCATTCTAGCACCTGAGATCATTTTGAATCTTCCCATGTTCAAAATCTGCACTGAGGGGTGTTCTATATGGATTTCCAATATCGAACAACAACTGCTGATTGCCTGTTGGAGTAACAGACTGCAGGTCACTTGTAAGGTCAGGGTGGCACGGTAGCACAGTGGTTAGCACTGTAGCTTCACAGCACCAGGGTCCCAGGTTTGATTCCCGGCTTGGGTCACTGTCTGTGCGGAGTCTGCATGTTCTCCCCGTGTCTGCGTGGGTTTCCTCCGGGTGCTTCAGTATCCTCCACAGTCCAAAGATGTGCAGGTTAGTTGGATTGGCCATTCCAAATTGCCCTTAATTTCCAAAAACAGATTAAGTAGGGTTACGGGGATAGGGTGGAGGTGTAGGCTTAAGTAGGATGCTCTTTCCAAGGGCCGGTGCAGACTCGATGGGCCAAATGGCCTTCTGCACTGTAAATTTTATGTCTATGTCTATAATCATCGTATTGTTGGATCAGTACGGCAATGTAGCAATTCCCATTATTCTGGCCATGTATGTGGAAGAAGGCAAATAAAATCTGGCCAACCCAATACCAGCTCTGTTGTTCGGACTTTGCGCTTCTCTATCTATTCTGTCTTTTACAACTTCTCACTGAATATCTGCCCCCCCCTTTCACTAGATTCTCAAATTCTTGAAGCTACTGCAAATCTTGTTCCACTTGCAGTTACCTCTAAACACAAAATATCTATTCTGCTTGGGGCAAAATGGATTAATCGGATCATATCTGACAATTCAAACTTAAAATTTGTAATTCCCAATTCCTGTAAAAATATAAATACATCCCCAGCTGTTAACAGGCAAGGGTTAATTCTCTGCTCGTTTGAAAAAGGAGTGGAGGAAAAGTTTTCAACTGGACGTCATTACGTCACCACCTCTCTTTGTTTGGACCTAAGAGAAAACATGATTGGGGGCCAGTTTTCTTCAATAATCGCTACTTTACACTCCGATCTCAGAATTTTCTTGTCTTTCTTCATGTGTCAGTTGAGTTGGGAATAATTCTTTTTTGAACCTGAACAAAAAGTTTTAACTCAAGATCAATCCAACACAGGATTGGCTGTAATCATTTTCGATATCCCAAATTCCAATCCTGTTGAATTAAACGTATCTCACTCTTACATGTGTGAATTTGTATCCGGATTAAAATTCCCACATGTTGATCACAAATATCCTGGCATCATGCCTCTGGCCAGAAAAACATGACTCCAGGTTTTGTTAGCTGTTTTGACTGAAATCTCTTAAACAAGGGTATCAAAGATCACAATTTCAGACAGAAAACATCAACACCTGAAACAGACACACATGAATATCATTCACACACAAGCAGCAAAACATATCAAATGCTTTAAAACAACAAATTAATTACGTCAATGTCCTTTTGTTTCTGTAGTAACATTCCGCGAATGTCTGTAATTAAACAAACTGCAAACATGGTTAATTCCCCAAAAAGATAAATCTTAACGATAACACTAGCAAAACTATAACCAGAGGACACCATCCCAGACTAAAGCGACGATCCTTTAAAACAGAGATGAGGAAGAATTTCTTCAGCCAGAGGGTGGTGAATCTGTGGAACTCTTTACTGCAGAAGGCTGTGGAGGCCAAATCATTGAGTGTCTTTAAGACAGAGTTAGATAGGGGGCGTCATTCTCCGACCCCCCGACGGGTCGGAGAATCGCCGGGGGCTGGCGTGAATCCCGCCCCCGCCGGTTGCCGATGTCGCCGGCACCGGAGATTCGGCAGGGGCGGGAATCACGCCGCGCCGGTTGGCGGGCCGGCCCGCTCGATTCTCCGGCCCGGATAGGCCGAAGTCCCGCCGATAAATTGCCTGTCCCGCCGGCGTGGATTAAACCACCTTTGAACGACGGGACAAGGCGGCGTGGGCGGGCTCCGGGGTCCTGGGGGGAGCGCGGGGCGATCTGGCCCCGGGGGGTGCCCCCACGGTGGCCTGGCCCGCGATCGGGGCCCACCGATCCGCGGGCGGGCCTGTGCCGTGGGGGCACTCTTTCCCTTCCGCCTCTGCCACGGTCTCTACCATGGCGGAGGTGGAAGAGACTCCCTCCACTGCGCATGCGTGGGAAACTGTCAGCGGCCGCTGACGCTCCCGCGCATGCGCCGCCCGGGGATGTCATTTCCGCGCCAGCTGGCGGGGCAACAAAGGCCGTTTCCGCCAGCTGGCGGGGCAACAAAGGCCGTTTCCGCCAGCTGGCGGGGCGGAAATTCCTCCGGCGCGGGCCTAGCCCCTCAATGTTGGGGCTCGGCCCCCAAAGATGCGGAGCATTCCGCACATTTGGGGCGGCGCGATGCCCGTCTGATTGGCGCCGTTTTGGGCGCCAGTCGGCGGACATCGCGCTGTTTCGGGAGAATTTCGCCCAGGTTCTTGATGAATAAGGGGATCAGGGGCTATGGGTGGGAGAAGGCAGGAGAATGGAGATGAGAAAATATCAGTCACGATTGAATGGCGGAGCAGACTCGATGGGCCGAGTGGCCTCATTCTGCTCCTATGACTTATGGTCTTAACACGACTCTACAACACCCACATATTCATTTGCTTGTAAAGTTCAAACAGTTAATCATTTCTGCTTTTAACTGCTGTCATTGAGTTCCTATAAATCAACACTTAAACCTTATATCGGATAATTTAGACATGTTTCTGGGCAACTTAAAAATCAGTTAATTGCCTGCTGAAATAGTTAACATCTGTGCTCCAATTTTATTTTCCTGTAAAGAAATCTTAACATTTCACTTGTAACTTGTTTTGAAGACGTCAAATTGAATCACTGCCAAACTGCATTATGACCTTGACCAGACAACACAAGCTTGTATTTCTCTTGTCAGGATCTGTTTGCACAGTACTTTCAATTCCGTGATCCCTTTAATATTTTCCGATGTTTTCCAGCTAATGTCTACTCCTAAATAGCATTTCTAACCCCAGGCCTTCACGTTTGCAGACCAATTAAACATCTAGCCGAAATGACCATGGTATCTCTCTAAGACTTGAGCCAATTCACTCCGGACACATTCGGTTTGTAAAGAGAGCTAGTCATCCGATTTCTACACACGTTCGCAGATTTACAGGTCTAGTACCTCACTTCTGCTAATCCGCTCTGTCCTGAGCTGTTTTTACGGCTTCTGACGTTGTCTTTTGTTGTTTTAATTCCCAGTCAGTCACAAGCAATTTTTCATTTGTACTTCCTCCATCTGCCGACACACCCCGTAGCGCAGTGATGATGATCCATCCCAGCTGCGGTATACTCTGTTTAAGCCCGCTTCCATCAGACATGCTAATACCGCAGTCGGTACAGTTCAACCTTTCTCATCTACAAGGACAGTGCTCCACTCTTGTGGGGTACCCACCTGCGCCAACAAATTAACTATTGAGCCGAAACACGAGTCCGTCGCATTCCATCCTGGAACACGGTAGGTCTCAGGTTCAGGCTCCTTAGGTGTCTGCCCCTTTCCCTTAAACATTGCTACCGAATCCTGTTTGTGACACCAAATTTGTCTTGGATTACTCCAAGGTTCTTTATGATTCAGACACAATGTAATAAAAACCAAGACAGAAGTTCATCTGCTCTATTTTATTAGCAAAAATAGTACAAATAAGAATATAATATAAGGATACAAATAAGAATATAATATAAGGGGGGAGGGGAGGGAGAGAGGGAGAGGGGGGGGAGGGGGGAGGGGGGAGAGGGGGGGGAGGGGGGAGGGGGGAGAGGGGGGGGAGGGGGGAGGGGAGAGGGGGGGAGGGGGAGGGGAGAGGGGGGAGGGGGAGGGGGGAGAGGGAGAGGAAAGGGGGAGGGGAGGGGGAGGGGGAGGGGAGGGGGAGGAGAGGGAGGGGGGGGGAGGAGAGGGAGGGAGGGGAGAGGGGGAGGGGAGGGGGGGAGGGAGAGGGGAGGAGAGGGGAGGGGAGGGGAGGAGAGGGGAGGGGAGGGGAGGGGAGGGGAGGGGGGGAGGAGGGAGGGGGAGAGGAGGGGGGGGGGGAGAGGAGGGAGGGAGGGAGGGGAGGGGGGGAGGGGGGAGGGGAGGGGGGGAGGGGGGGGAGGGGAGGGGAGGGGGGGGGAGGGGAGGGGAGGGGGGGAGGGGGGGGGAGGGGGGGAGGGGAGGGGGGGAGGGGAGGGGGGGAGGGAGGGGGGAGGGAGGGGGAGGAGGGGGGGGAGGGAGGGGGGGGAGGAGGGGGGGGAGGGAGGGAGGGGAGGAGGGGGGGGAGGGGAGGGAGGGGGGGGGAGGGAGGGAGGGGGGGGGAGGGAGGGGAGGAGGGGGGGGAGGGGAGGGAGGGGGGGGGAGGGAGGGAGGGGGGGGGGGGGAGGGAGGGGGGGGGGGAGGGGAGGGAGGGGGGGGGGAGGGGAGGGAGGGGGGGGGGAGGGGAGGGAGGGGGGGGGGAGGGGAGGGAGGGGGGGGGGGAGGGAGGGGAGGGAGGGGGGAGGGAGGGGAGGGAGGGGGGGGGGAGGGAGGGGGGGAGGGGAGGAGGGGAGGGGGAGGGAGGGAGGGGGAGGGAGGGGAGGGGGAGGGAGGGGAGGGAGGGGGGGAGGGGAGGAGGGGGAGGGGAGGAGGGGGAGGGGAGGAGGGGGAGGGAGGGGAGGGGAGGGGAGGGGAGGAGGGAGGGGAGGAGGGGGGGGGAGGAGGGGGAGGGAGGGGGGGAGGGAGGGGAGGAGGGGGGGGAGGGAGGGGAGGAGGGGGGGGGAGGAGGGGAGGAGGGGGGGGAGGGAGGGGAGGAGGGGGGGGGGAGGGAGGGAGGGGAGGAGGGAGGGAGGGGAGGAGGGGGGGAGGGAGGGAGGGAGGAGGGGGGAGGAGGGGGAGGGAGGAGGGGGAGGGAGGAGGGGGGGGAGGGGGGAGGAGGGGAGGAGGAGGGGGGAGGGGAGGGGGGGAGGGGAGGGGAGGGGAGGGGGGGAGGGAGGGGGGGGGAGGGGAGGGGAGGGGGGAGGGGGGGAGGGGGGAGGGGAGGGGAGGGGGGGGGGAGGGGGGGAGGGGGGAGGGGAGGGGAGGGGGGGGGGAGGGGGGGAGGGGGGAGGGGAGGGGAGGGGGGGGGGAGGGGGGGAGGGGGGGGAGGGGGAGGGGAGGAGGGGGGAGGGGAGGGGAGGGGGGGAGGGGAGGGGGGGAGGGGAGGGGGGGGAGGGGAGGGGGGAGGGGGGGGGGAGAGGGGGGGAGAGGGGGGGGGGAGGGGGGAGGGGGGGGAGAGGGGGGGGGAGGGGGGAGGGGGGGGGGGAGGGGGGGGGAGGGGGGGGAGGGGGGGGGGAGGGGGGGGGAGGGGGGGGAGGGGGGGGGGAGAGGAGAGGGGTGGGGGAGGGGGGGGAGGGGGGGGGGGAGGGGGGAGGGGGGGGGGGGAGGGAGGGGGGGGGGAGGAGAGGGGAGTGGGGGGAGGGGGGAGGGGGGGGGGGGGGGGGGGAGGGGGGGGGGGGGGGGGGGGAGGGGGGTGGGGGGTGGGGGGGGGGGTGGGGGGAGGGGGGGTGGGGGGGGGGGGGGGGGGGTGGGGGGTGGGGGGGAGAGGGGGGTGGGGGGGAGGGGGGGAGGGGGGTGGGGGGGAGGGGGGAGGGGGGGGGTGGGGGGGGGGGGGGGGGGAGGGGGGGGGTGGGGGGGGGGGGGGGTGGGGGGGTGGGGGGGGGAGGGGGGGGGGGGGTGGGGGGGGGGGGGGAGTGGGGGGGGTGGGGGGGGGGGGGGGGGGGAGGGGGGGGGGGGTGGGTGGGTGGGGGGGGAGGGGGGGGGGGTGGGGGGGGTGGGGGAGGGAGGGGGGGGGTGGGTGGGTGGGGGGGGGGAGGGGGGGGGGGGAGGGAGGGTGGGGGGGGGAGGGAGGGTGGGGGGGGAGGGAGGGGGGGGGGAGGGAGGGAGGGGGGGGAGGGGGAGGGGGGGGGGTGGGTGGGAGGGGGGGGGTGGGAGGGAGGGAGGGGGGGGTGTGGGAGGGAGGGTGGGGGGGAGGGAGGGAGGGAGGGGGGGGAGAGGGAGGGAGGGGGGGGGGTGGGAGGGTGGGGGGGGAGAGGGTGGGAGGGAGGGGGGGGGGAGGGAGGGAGGGGGGGAGAGGGTGGGGGGGGAGGGGGGGAGGAGGGGGGGTGGGGGGGGGGGGAGAGGGAGGGTGGGGGGGTGGGGGGTGGGAGGGGGGGGGAGTGGGGGGGGGGGGAGGGGTGGGTGGGAGGGGGGGGAGAGGGAGGGGGGGGGGGGGGGGGAGGGAGGGAGGGGGGGGTGAGGGGGGGGGGGGAGAGGGTGGGAGGGGGGGGGGAGGGAGGGAGGGGGGGGGAGGGAGGGGGGGAGGGAGGGGGGGAGGGGGGGAGAGGGTGGGGGGAGGGGGGGGGAGGGAGGAGGGGGGGAGGGAGGGAGGGGGGGGAGAGGGAGGGAGGGGGGGGGAGAGGGAGGGAGGGGGGGGGAGGGAGGGAGGGAGGGGGGGGAGGGAGGGGGGGGAGAGGGAGGGGGGGGAGGGGAGGGAGGGAGGGGGGGGGGGGGAGGGGGGAGGGGGGGAGGGGGAGGGGAGGGAGGGGGGGGGGGAGAGGGAGGGGGGGGGAGAGGGAGGGAGGGGGGGGAGGGAGGGAGGGGGGGAGAGGGAGGGAGGGGGGGAGAGGGAGGGAGGGGGGGAGAGGGAGGAGGGGGGGGAGAGGGAGGGAGGGGGGGGAGAGGGAGGGAGGGGGGGGAGAGGGAGGGAGGGGGGGGAGAGGGAGGGAGGGGGGGAGGGGGAGGGAGGGGGGGGAGAGGGAGGGAGGGGGGGAGGAGGGAGGGGGGGAGGGAGGGGGGGAGGGGGAGGGAGGGAGGGGGGGGAGAGGGGGGAGGGGGAGGGAGGGGAGGGGAGAGGGGGGGAGGGAGAGGGGGGGAGGGGGAGGGGAGGGAGGGGGGGAGGGGGGAGGGGAGGGGAGGGGGGGGAGAGGGGGAGGGGGAGGGGGAGGAGGGAGGGGGGGGGGGAGGAGAGGGGGGGAGGGGGGGAGAGGGGGGGAGGGGGGGAGGGGGGGGAGGGGGGGAGGAGTGGGGGGGAGGGGGGAGAGGGGGGGAGGGGGGGAGGGAGGGAGGGAGGGGGGGGGGAGGGGAGGGAGGGGGGGGAGGGGAGGGAGGGGGGGAGGGGGGGGAGAGGGGGGGAGGGGGGAGAGGGGAGTGGGGGGAGGAGGGGAGGAGGGGGGGGAGGGGGAGGGGAGGAGGGGGGGAGGGGGGGAGGGGGGAGGGGGGGAGGGGGGGGGAGAGGGGGGGGGGAGGAGGGGGGGGAGGGGGGGAGGGGAGGAGGGGGGGAGAGGGGGGGGGAGGGGGGGGGGGGGAGGGGAGGGAGGGGGGGGAGGGGGAGGGGGGGAGGGGGGGAGGGGGGAGAGGGGAGGGGGGGTGGGGTGGGGAGGGGGGGAGGGGGAGGGGGGAGGGAGGGGGGGGGGAGGGGG